>NC_087374.1:1666757-1980136 GCF_031761385.1 Necator americanus
TTTGGCTACGGAAATCCCACATTACGCCCAATCACTCTTATCCTTACCGTACGTTTATGTCTGTGATAGTTCCATCAACGGTTAGTTTCCGAATCCCTTCACTAATTATAGAACCTCCACCATCCTTCTACTTTGTTCTTTCTTCCTTAAAAACACTTCATTATCTACGTTTCATTCCTTGAATAGCGGTTTTATAGTTAAAGGCATCACTCCACGAATCTGAGGTGGTACGGATTTCCAGTGAAGTATTCGCATACGAGATCGTAGATTATTGAGAGAACTGTGATTCCGTCCATTTCTTCCTAACTGCCGTAAAAAACGCTCCGGAAGATACGGCTTCGAGGGTTCCGACGCGCTATTTTCCCCAAGGAGTTCGATTGGAGCGAGCCAGCCTTGCTCACGCGCGCATCTTCCGAGCCGTTTTTTACGACAATTAAAAAGAAATGGATGGAATCACACCCCTCTCCATAATCTACTATCCCGTGTACAAATACTCCACCTGAAATCCGTACCACCTCAGATTCGTGGTATGCTGCCTTTAATTCAAGATGTTGCGACGTCAGCGGTCTAAAAGAACGAAGAAAGAAGAAAGAAAAGACGTTAGTTCTCTTAAAATATTCTGATTCTTGCTCTTTTCTTCATTCGTTTGAGATAACGGATCGAACTTCCTGTATTTTCACATTTCCATTCAATGTGAGAAAGAAGAAAACTACTGATTCAATACTCTTCAAGAGCAGTAAAGGACTCGAAGGGGAAATGAGACATCTAATGGTTCATTCAAAAGCCACATATTACCCAATAAACTCCTGAAATTTTGTAAATTTACTCCCAAACATCCCTATGATTCCTTATGATTTAGTTATACATCGTAAAAAGCTTCAGGAAACCTTTCCTGAGGCAGAACATATGAATCTTTCATAGGTTTTCGCGCTCGAGAATCATGGTTGTACCTCGATCGAGCAGAGATGTTGTCTCACGCGATGTAACGTGGGTTCCATGTTGTCCAGGTTTAAAGGCATCACCTCACGAATCTGAGGTGGTGTAGATTTCGGACGGAGTATTCATATACGGGATGGGAGACTATGGAGAGGGGGTGATTCCGCCCATTTCTTCCTAACTGGCGTAAAAAACGGACCGGAAGATACGGCTCCGGGCGTTCTGGCACACTTTTATCTACAAGGAGTTCGACTGGAGCGCGCCAGCCTTCTGCGGCACCGCATCTTCCGGGCCGTTTTTTACGGCAATTAGGAAGAAATGGACGGAATCACATCCCTCTCAATAAACTACGATCCCGTATGCGTGTACTCTACCTGAAATCTGCACCACCTCAGATTCGTGGGGTGATGCCTTCAACTCATCTGCTGCTCATGACTCAATGATTTCTCCGTAATATGTTCACGACGCTGATTCTGGATGAATACAGTTAATAGCAAAAAGTAATAGTGAATAGTAAGCACTGCGCTAATATCAGATCATTAGAGAAATAACGAAACCGATAATTACTAGCACTGGTAATGAGGTAGGTAAACAGAGTTCATGCAAGACCGAAGGGAATTTAACACCCATTTATTATAATAAACAAAGGGGACATGCATTATAGTAACTGATGGTAATAATTGGTTCGAAACCGCCCCGGTCCCAACCAAGCCTTTCATCCCTTCCAAGGGGTGGATAAATTGATGGAAGACTTGTCGGGGAGGATAAAAACGCTGACTTATCACATAATTCACTTGGGATGCGCCAACGATGGGGAGCGCTGCCCCCTAACCCTTAACTGGCGCATCCCAAGTGAATTATTGATACGCCAGTGACACATTATCCTTCAATTCCCAACTTATTTACGGTATTTTCGAGTGTTTAATTAGTAATAAACATATCATTTATAAATATCCTGAACCACATAAAGGTTTTTTTCTTTCTTCATTAGGATTCTCTTCTTTAAAAGGAACTTCTTTAGGATTTTAGTATCTGGTCTATCTTTGTGATCTCCTTGACTTGTATCTACCACATCCATATGCATCGATCCCTCTTCGCGCCCTAATTTGCTATCCAGATAGCTGTCTCGATACTTCCTTCCTTATTCCGATTCACTCCTACTTATTAATGAGGCTCGGTAGTGAATCATTATTTTATCCTATTCGCTATAAGCGTCCGTCCGTCCCATTTCTTACTCCGTCTAAAGGTAGAGCCGAAACCGAGTTTACAACATTCCTTAATCCCTACTACTACTACTACTACTAATCTTTTCTGTGATAAAAAAAAACCTTTCATTCTTTTACTACGTCTCTGCATACTTAAGTATTTGATATAATCTAATAAGACCAAGAAATTTTTCCTATTTTTTTATATAAAAATCCTTTTCCCTATTTTACTTTATTTTACTTTAGATCATTGTTTTACGGATGATTTCATTGATGAATAATCCTTTAAAGGCATCACTCCACGAATCTGAGGTGGTACGGATTTCAGGTGGAGTATTCGTATAAGGGATAGTAGATTATGGGGAGGAGAATGATTCCGTCCATTTCTTCTTAATTGCCGTAAAAAAAACGGTCCCGAAAACACGGCTTCGTGGGTTCTGGCGCACTTTTTTCTATAAGGAGTACGACTGGAGCGCGCCAGCCTTGTGTGGCGCCGCATTTTCCGAGCCGTGTTTTACGGCAATTAGGAAGAAATGAACGGAATCATCCTCTTCTTCATAATCTACTATCCTTTATAAGAATACTCCACCTGAAATCCGTGCCACCCCAGATTCGTGGAGTGATGCCTTTAAGTACGCCTTCGCCAGTCTATAAAATGACGTCAGCCATCCAGTGTACTGTCATTGTGCTTGCCTTCCCAGAGGGTGCGGTAGCAGCATTAACTTATCGACCATTAAATAAGGAAAGGCTTGACTGACCTTGAACAGTTGATTCAGAACACGAACATTGATTGAACAGACACTATGGAGGTTCTTAGCACTGCTTTATTCGCTGTTCAATGGTGAGTAAAGAATAAAGTGTCTGGCGTCTCAATCTTCTCGGGACCAGCGCCACCACGTTCACTTCAATTCAGAATCGTTGGAGGTTTACGAACGTGTAACTGGCCTGTAATACAATGACTTGCTAGGGCTATCCTCTCTGTCAACCCAGTGTTTTTATCCTCCCAGACAAGTCTGGTACCAATTTATCGACCACTAATTGATGAAAGCCTTGGTTGGCCTTGCGCGTTGTCGAACCATTTGTCCAACAAATGCAAGTGAGGTACTTACCACTGCACTATTCGCCGTTTATTCATAGCTTCATAGAAATAGAGGCCCGTCATTTCATCTTACCGCCATAGTTACATGGGAGTCACAAAGCAATGAACAAAATTTCCTGTGAGGAACATTAAATTCTTCCATTGAATAGAAAAACAGGAAAGTTCGAGAGAAATGAATGAAGCATATCGATGCAAATCACGCATCCAGAGGACTTCTCATTCTCCCTTCTTTGTCAACGAGCTTTGCAAAATTACATTTTTACAACATTAAACATTACAATTTTTAAATTTTTAGAAAATTACAGTTTCCCAAACCGTTAACGTTAGCCTGTTAGTTCGACCTGATAGTTGTGTTGACATGGAACATATTGTCTTTCCCTTTATTCCTTTATTTACTTTTTCTTAATCCTTAACTTTCAGATTGAAAACGTTCACCAGAATGTGCTGCAAAGAGAGCCCTATCACGCATATCCTGTAAATGCTATGCAAGTTGAAGGTCCCGTACAAGGTCATCCGGTCACTGTTTACACGTACGTGCTACCTACTACATAAATCATATCATCGTACTGGTACGGATGTCCTGACGCGAAATTGCTGTTTTAGACGGATCCTTCGACCAGCTAAACTTATCTTCACTGGTGGTGATGTCGTGACCCATCAGTGGAAGGGTGGTGACGACAACTACGAACGGCAGGAATTTCACCGACAACCTCACGCTTCAGCAATCCAAGAATTTGGGCGGAAACTGTGAGCATTGAAGCAGCGCATAAAAATGAAAGTTTTCAAGTACTTACAAAAAATTCCAAACTAAAACTTGCGGGATTTCGTCGCGATCGATCATATGAAGGCAAAAGGACGGAATTCTGCTGTGATGTTGTTCATGAATCTCCAACAATGTAAAATAAACTTTATATAACTATTTATTTAATGTAAATGACGCTTGTTGCGTTACAACAAAAAAAATGAATAGAGAATCTATGCTAGAAATCTGAATTCTCTTATAGCACTGCACGACTGAAAGGATTAAAGGAGATCATAAAAAAAGATGCACATAAGAACGTCGATAAATATGATCGTAGAAGTAGAAAAAAGAAAAAGTAGAAATAAACGATATGTCATCAAATGAAGCAGAATCGATGTTATATTGCAGTCGATGGAGAAGAAAACGAAATTCCGAAATTTGAAAGCAACTTTAGTACTTCAGTTAAAAAAGGAGGTTTGAAGTGATGAAATTCACTTTTAAATAGTTAATGTTTAATGAAACTGACTTCAAAACTTAGTGACTAGCGACGCGTGGAGATAGCATAGAAATGCATGACGATAGTGCAGCCCTCAGGCTAAAATCACTTGCGGAAAGCACATATCTTTGAAGATGATCCAACATGATCCATTCACTTTAGTTGATCATATATGGATTTGCTTTCCTCGTCAGAGAAGAGAAAAAAAATCCAGACTGATTAGGAATATATAGTAAAAAGACAGGAATAGGAGGTGACAATACAACTACTTCGCACCTGCGACATCCATAAAAGGCTCTATTGTTTCCAGTATCACTATGATATTTCACATACAGTATCTTACAGAAATAACAATATAACTCGTTAAAATCAAGCAGTGGAGATATATGCAAAAAAAAATCTGCACGGATCGGTGATTCCTTGAAATTTCTATCTAAAACTGTCCAGGTGTTTACCCACCTATCAATGCTTCGAATACAAACTGGGCAGCATATCTTACGCATTAATTATAGATTTTCCAATTTTAAATATCACGACGGATTTCGCGCATCCTAACAGAGAACGTTCCTAGGAATTTCTGCTGTGTTTCGGGCAGGACCGCGCTGTTCACCTGTGATTTTCTAGTATTCTTAATACCCAATGTGCAAAAGTCGTGCATAGAACACCATAACATACGGTTATCATTCTTGACGATAAAAAGTGGGGTTATTGAATGAGTCAACAAACGAGAGATCCACTTGTTGAAGCGGTTGGGAAGGTAGTTGTGGACGAAATCCTGGTCCCAGTAGCGATTCCACATCGCCCTGATTGCTACAGCCATCCAAAGCAGATGAGGATAACATCGATGCAAGATCGTCACCGCTGCAATAAAAACAACACATGCGACATTTGAGTGGACTGTTATAATTACAAAACTTATTAACTTATTAACTTACATGTCCATTGATTGAATAGGCTGTATAACCTCTCCAGGAGACCAATCGAGTTTCGATTGTACTGAAAGTGGTGATGGTGAGTCGCCACCACTAAAAACCGATGCTGACGACGGCTTGCTGAAAATTACAACCATCATTAGCCGCAAAAACCCCTGTCATATAGCAGAAGAAGAAATCCAAATTACTTCGTCGTCTTCGCAACCATTACTATCTCTGACTGTATATAACCAGTAGGACTGTCGGGACCTCCACGATTTCTTTCTTCGCTGTCAAAATATCGCAACATTTCATCTTTATCCATATGGGGATACAAGTATCTGAAAGCAACAAACATAACAGAATAAGAAGAATTAGTCGTTTACGTTGCGACAACAAGTTATGTATCTATATCCGATTCTATATCCGAAAGAATAGCTCATTCTCATATCACGTTATTTTGATACAAATTTATAAGAACATGTACGGGCCCACTAGCAACTCAAGGACAACAATCAAAATTTGCAAAAAAAAAAAAAACAAACAAACGAGGAATACCTTGCACACTTGTTCAGAATAAAGATTCAAGCCCTTTGAAACCGAACGAACGGTCTAAAGTGGCCCGTAAAGTTCACGAACACCCAATGTGATGCATTGTTCACATAAAGGAATTGCCAAAATGTTTGGCACATCAAACTTGGTATCTACATCAACCTCTTCATGGTCAATATAGCCCTGTGCCTACCGTTATATGATCCGAGTAACCACTACTTAGAACGCGATGTTATTCGAACAATCGTGATACAAAAATATTACCTTCAAAATAAGACAGAAAATGAAACAAAATTGGATATGAAAAAATGAAAGCTCAATGGATATACCAGGAGGAAATGTTTAAATACTTACTTAATTTCTTTAAGCTGAGGACAACTTGCTATGCGTTGTGCTAATGAGAGCTGATCGAGATCCTTTATTGAAAACGGGGCAAGATGAAACGGAACTGTAATAACATGTTGATTAAAACTTTTGGAACCGCATTTGTATTATATTGGTACCTTTCTGGCCATCGTCATCTTCACAAACAAATCCTATACTAACAGCTCCAGTCTGAGTATCGCTGAATCGAAGAAGAAATGTCGGATGACTTGACAACATCATTGATTGTGATGCGTCCTGTTTCGATATGAAGCCTACCAACCAACCTAAATATACGTTTGAAGAATTTTTCAAATGATATGAACAGGTTGATGAGTCACTGTGCTACGAATAACTTACCTTCATCCCAAAACTTGAGCAGTTTCTGCTTTATGAGCTGCATAATTGAGAAAAACCACTCCCAAAACGAAAACGACACATCATCTCGCAGGTTTTGCTGAAATACACCCCAGTCAGACTAACGAAATGCCTGCCTAACTCTGGGTTATAGTGCCCCAAATACTCACAATACAAATTACCAAATGTTCGCTCACAAGGCGCCTGACAGCTCAGAAAATGAAAAAAATATAGCATAAGGCTTAGGAAAAAAAAGATTGCATTTTGCTTCGACTCCAAATGCCACTTTTTCTACTCCAATATTCTACAGCGCACAAAAAAGTACAATAATAAGAGTAAATGACGAGGTTAATAGAAGAGTAATCGCAGGCATCAATTAAAAAGAAAATTGTGAAGATGCAAAACAAAAATAGAGGGCAAATAAAGAAGCACGTGTCAAGTCAATTAAGTCTGACCTTCGCAAAACGATGAAATGTTATTGGCTTCTGGTCTGGCACATTTGGAAGGAGCAACTTTTCGGAGAGGTAGTTTAAATCAGTATCGGATAGTGGACGCCGAGCGCCAGTGAATAATCTGAACAACAATTTAAAAATTAATGCATGAATTAATAAATTCGAGGACGAACATACGTAAATTTGTGTCGAAGAACATGAGCAAGGTCCTTCCACGCTACTGCAGTAATATCCGTTGTTCCAGGAGAACGAGACTATAGATAATCAAAATAAATACAAGGAAATACAATATAAATACAACAAAGGAGAAGATAATCAAAATAAATACAATAATTAATAATATTTAAATATTTAGATAACCAACAATCAACTATGCTTACCACCGATGCAAAAGCCCGATGCCATATAATAGCGCCTTGAGCATCACAATCTTGTGAACCGTGAACGGTCACCATAAGAGGTAAAGAAAGAGTCCATACATCGAACTGTATCAAAGTAAACGTAATTGCGAAAAACTGAAGCTAACGTGTCCAGAAACAATGAGGAAAGAAACTAAAACTTACTTTTCCCAAATTTCCCAACTGAAACGGACTGATATGGAATAACAAAGCGTATTTTTGATCCGTAGCTGCTTGTGCGCTTACAGCACACTTCATATCTGCCGAAGCACCCTTCGGAGGAGGTTTGCGGTGAGCAATGCGAGTCAGCTTCTAAACATTTCAAAGGAAAACATGGTTAATTTTCTAAAAAAAGCTATGATCACAGAGTTCATTCTCACCGAGTTATTGAATTTCGCTACCATATGTCCTCTCTCATCCATCGTCATTTTCTCATAGTCGTTACTAATGCTACCAACAGTTTTTCTAAATAAAATGACGTTAATTAATCCATAGTAATATAGTTGCATCTTCAAAGTAATGTCATGAGAACAGCAAAGATATAAAAGAAACAAAAAACCACATGGACATGCAGCCAACAGGCAAGAGTTGTCTTATCATCGTAATTTTAACAGATTATTGAATTTCAACAGAACGCAGGCATATTCGGCAAGCGCCTTTCAAAGTAATGCTCCACACCAAAAAAAAATCGCAATAGAAGTATAACTTTACATAGAGAGCTAAAGCTAAAAATATCAAGTCTCTTCATAGCTTCCTTCACCACATCCGCCCAGAACATTTCTTCATGTCCAAGTGGACTTCTTCAGTTTTCCAGTGTTTGGGAGCAAATTCAGGGCAGCATGAGCAAGCCGATCTGATGGCCACCTTCTACTATGATCAAGAAAGCGAAGACGGTCTCCTGCGACCACTTTAGAGGGCGTGGGAAAACGTTGATGCTTTCTTGGTTTCATTCGCCACTACATCATATTCATTTTTGGGTAAAGTTCTACGTTATGATACCCCATTAGGTAAAAGTACCCAAGCATCCACCTAAGAAGCTTAAATTCCACGCAGTCTAGCTTCTCCATCACCGATGACGGCGCTGCTTATGTTCTAGATCTGTATATCATGATAGGGTGAATAGTGAGTAGGTAGAGTTGCAGCTTGACTCCGCTGGCGATGATGGTCGACTATGAGCACATCATTGAGGAATTATATGCTGAAATCGCACTAGTGCACCTTTGCTGAATGTCTTTCTCGTAGTTGCCATCGTTTTTCAGCATAGGGCCTAGAAAACAGAACTTGTCCACTAGTTCGATTGGTTGTTTGTTCACCTTGATACCCGTTCAGGGTCTTACATCTGCTTAGATTTATTAGGGTAAAGTCGTAAACCGTCGGTTGCAGTTAGTTTCGATACAAGGTCGACATGTTGCGGTTTGGCGATGCTCGAAGCAAATATAACTCATTACATCCAAACGGTGCAAGAACCACATCAACTAGTTCATTCCTCTACTGTTCTTCGCGTAACATCATCGACGGCAAAGTTGGACAAGAACGGTAAGTAAGTAATAAAAATACAATAAAATCCCGCATTGTACATAGATACGTAATGAAGTCTCGAAAACTATCCACAATTATCGAACAACTCATGTCAGTTTATGAGGTTACTATTTGAAAAGTATCATCTTTCCTTACGACCATTCTAATCACCATTGCGGGTTTTATTAGTTAATTCTGGTCGAGATCACAAGAGAATTTGTGAATCTATTTCATAAAAAAGACTGAAGTAAAAGCTTACATGTCTTTATGATTCATTTGTGTTGCGCTCAGCAGCTTGGCTTCTTCTTCGGCTATGATTTTAACTGTAACATTGGTATTTACAAGGTGTTGGCGGATTCCTAATTTGTCTCCGATGAGTAGACGCACCTAAACATACTTCTTAGCACTTACTTCGATTCTTAGCAATTATTTCACAAACATATACATAGATGAAACAAATATAAACAAATATGAAACTGATATTAAACATCACAGAGCAATTGTTGAATGCACATACTTAGAAAAATTACAGGGAATGTTGGTTGTTTAGCGAGAAAAGGTGGTCTGGGAGAAATATGGACAGAGGTACTGGACAACGAAAGTCATGGTTCTTTCTTTTAAGGTCCCAGCCAAGAAAAAAAGTAGTGGTTCGGTGAGTACATGACCCAAATAGAAATTCACATGATTTGAATTTTTACTCACTTCAGTGACAAACTTGTGTTGTGTCTTCAACACGGGTTCAGGCTGTACTGAGACCACAAAGCTTTGTGAAATCAACATAAACAGCAACTTAGTCAGCTGATCAGCAAGAGTTGTCAGATTTGAAGCGGTTGAATGGGCGTGGCTGTCATTGACTTGCGGACCTAAACAATCACCTCTGAGGTGGTTTCTGGAATTGGTTCTTTAGAGGGAAAAAAAACGATGCCTCTAGTAAGAAGATCCAAAGTCCAGCTAGCAAACATATGGAGCTGCCAATTTTGTTCAGCCAAGAATTCAAACCTGAACAAGAAATATGAGAATGAAAATCAGTAATCATTTCAAAATCAAAATTTCTCACTCCATCTGTATCTCATCTAGCATAACATCACGATTTTCAAAGGGCACTCCCACTTGCGCAAGTTTCTGCCGATTTTTCCAGTCAAAGAGGCGTTCACTTATCAACTGATTCTGGAAAAGTGATCATTGAAAGTTGCATAACTAAGTAGTGGAAGAAAAGTAGCAACAAGAATATAACTAATAAAATCACCTGTAATAAAGCCACAAAATTTGTTCCATCATTCAGTTTTTTAACAATTTCCTCTCTTTTCGTTGTCAACACAGAATATAATTGCGATGCCCTCCTCTGCATTTCTGTCATCGAATGTCGCGCCTAAAATAGCGTGTTTCAGGTTTACGGTATAGTGTTCGTATATAATTAGAAGACAAATTAGGACTACGTTTAACGTGTTATTGTGTTATTTATATCTCCCTGAAGCAAATTCTAGACTAATACGGCAAAAACTCGTGCACAAAATGAGTATTTTAGAGTTCCTTGAAACAAAGATGTATGGCAAATGCTTATTTTCTCAGAAACGAGTGCTCATCAGTCAAATCAATAATGAGAAGTTCGTGGAAAATTCCAACAACTTTGAATTATGATGTGCGCAAAATTGTCGCGAAGTTTCTAAGACTAGCAAATAAGTATCTACTGCACTAAGCGAAGCCTTTATTTCTTCTACAGCTGAAAGTGCACCGATGCTATGAAATTCCTTAGAAATGAGGGAAATTTAAATAGGGAATGTACATCGCAATCCTTTGCAATGATCTCAAAACGAAGCTGCGCAATTTCCAGCTCAGACGGAAACATGAGAGGTGGAGAGATCGCTATATTTTCCTTTCCGCGCCCACCTGCAACGTCTCATGAATACCTCACTATCCTTTTTTATAATACTGCACAACCAGGGAGATCACACCGCTATGAAAGGAGGCGAAGTTCACTAATTTTTAAATAGTGCTTCAAAATTGAGACCTCACATGGGTACCGTCCTTCCACTATGTGAGGTTGTGAATCGACACGCGACCATATTAAGAGAACTAATGAAAAGGTGGCACAAAAAACACAATGCGCAGAAGGAAGACTAAATAAAGGTACAGTTAAGGATAAAGTCTTTGGTGTGCCAATCCAACTAGGATCCGCCAACACGGTCACTTGAATTCAGAATCGCTGAGGGGCTTTAAAATGACTTGCGGAGGCCAGCTGATCTATCAAGTCAGTTAGTCCTCCCAGACAAGTCTGGTACTAATTTATCAGCCTCTGTGGAATGAAAACTTTGGTTGGCAATAGGACGGTTTCGAACCATCACTCGTGGAATCGAAAAAGAGAGAAAAAGAGTAAAAAAAAAACTAAAAAGAAACTCACATGTTGCAACTGATCTTGGCGATGTTCTCGTTCTAGTTGGGCTATAGCCTGCTGTATTCGGGATATTTCATTTAGATCATTAACGAATCTGCCCTTAAAAATGCAACAATTAAAATATAGTTGGGGTTTTTCATTCAAGTACTACTATTTAACTACGCGTACATAGAATTGTGATAATTGTTCTTAAAAGAGATTACGTAGTCTGTGTAGATTGCGCAAATGACCTTCCTCTGCATTTAGCATTGTATACATCTTTTATTTGTGGATTTAATTCTGGCAGATAGGTATTAATCTTCTCTCTTCGTCTAGACAATTATTTCGAAGATATAATATAAATAGATATGGCTACTCAAACAGGTGCTAAGGGTGCTCTAATCCAAGAGTAAAACATCCCAAAACCACATCTTTCTGTCACACGGAAACTGCTCACTACGGCTATAAACATTCCAATACAGACAAATTTCACAGTAATTGAAGAAACCTGCTATTGTAGCCGCAAATTCAAATCATGCCCATAAGAGAAGAAATAATGTGTGAAATACCTGCAGATCTTTGTTCTCCTCCCAAAGATTATGCGTCTCTTTTGTGGCGTTTGCCAAACCCGTCCGCAGCTCGTCCACCGAACAGTGTGTCATGTACCGTTCAAATCTGACTGGAACGATGATTTTAATTGAGCGAACAGAAAAGAGTTGTTGACAAACAACGATGGTTGTTCTGATCAATTCAGAAATAACACAGAAACTATTGGTAAAGACCAATAAGCAAATATGAAATGAGAACGATAAGAAGTTTGCTAATGAACGAGAATGAGTCTCAGCAGATTTGCAAATGCAGCGCGCATAGACAGAGAAGCATGTATATTTGACTGTATCAAGATGATCAGCAGATACTTCCTTCTCCAAATTTCCCATTCTAGGAATAAAAATCCAAAAAAAAAAAACAAAGAACAACTCATCTGAATACTACATCATTATGCGTTCCTGTCAATATTTTGCAGAAACACTCCAAAGCTAGCACAAGGCGATTCAAATCGCTAGAATTTATAACCATTTATAACCCAATTAAAGGAAAAGTAGCTCATATGTAAGGATGCACTGAAACAATCTGCTTAGAGATGATTCACACAAACAACGGTGACGATTTGTAAATTATTTTGGGTTCGACTTGACATTAAAGAACTAACCTAGGCCTTTCAACACTGGTGACATTATAAGCTTACATTTTGCACTTGATTGACGTGGTATATAGGCGCATTTATAGGTCTGGTTGAAATATAAGCAAGGGAATCCAGTGAACCAGTAGAAGTAGTTCTCAAAAGTGGTTACTAATAGTAAGCATTTAACAGGAAGGATAGATAACTTCCTGCTGGCATTCAGTGGGTATAGACGATCAAAACGACCTGAAGCTCCGTGCAGTTGCGGATTACGCAATTGCACCAATATTTATAATACACAGGGAAGGTGTATTCGAAATCATCGCGGGCGTTAAATGTCCATTCCACAAGCCACGTGCAGCTGTCTGGTTGAACCAGTGGGCAGAATCTCGATCAATCTCGAGCAATCTTCCAGAAGTTTTCCGAAGAAACAGTAGGCGCAACTACGTAAGGAATTATTGGAGGACTTCTACATAAAGGTTGTTATTGTCACCGTCAGCGGCATTATGTTTCTAACCAGCAGTTATGATGCGAAGAGATGGTCTCTGGTGCAACATAAATATCGTCCTCCTCAAACCCATGTGGTTTGATCGTTATAGTTAGTAAGAAACACGGCTATAGTAAATGCTATTCGGAATATATTGACTATGAAATATATTGACTGAACGTATTGATTTTAAAAGATCTCTTTGGGAGCTGACTCATAAGGAAGTTAGAAACTCGAAAAAACTAAAAAAAAATCCTAACATTTTACCACACGACTGATTCTTACGATCACTACAAAACTCATGTGAACTTTGAATTCCCTCACATAGACAAGAACTAAGGGAAATAATGGAGAGAGAGGGAAAGATTTGAAATCTGATGACAACAACAACTGCGTTTTCTCTGTCTAAAAGACATTTCCTCTGTCCTCTACTCTGTTCCAATCAAACGCACATCGTGGTCATCCGGGAGAACTTAGTTATCAAGGCTTGCACTTAGTGCTTCCATATATAAAAGCTGTACGGCCATTTCAGGACCTCTCTATGTTAATAGTATGGTTGGTGGTAAGTGAATGGGATACGATTGAATAACATAAAATATGCGATGAATAGCAAACAAATAAAGATTGATGAGATCTCTAAGAAGTTGCGAACATTCAATTGAAGGCAGAGTTCCGAGAAATTTTCGAGGATGGGAAACTTCTACTAGTAGGTAGGAAAAAGGGTGTAACACAGAAGCATAACGGTAAAAACGCATCATTCGCTCATTTTAAGGAAATATTTTGTTGGATATATTTTTGCAGGCATTGTCTAGACTGATGGCAAGTGATCTAAAACTTTTCTACGAAAACTTTTCTCACGAACATTTTCGTGAACCCTTCGTTTAAAAGTCCTTACATGTCTTTGTTAAGTAGTCAAAATGCATACTTTCTTCATTCCTCCACAAGAAACACGAACGAGCAGTAGTTCTTCAGAAGCATAGCAGAACCAATGCTCTGTTGTAACGGCAAATAATAAATAATAGAATAAATATAAATAAATAATAAAATAAATATGACAGCCAGCGCTTAAGGTACGTACCCGATCGCTGAGATAAGCAATCGTTCCTAAGTCCTTTTCACTCGGCGTAACTAACAGTATTTTTGCACTCAGCCTACCCTACTTCGCTGGCTTCAACACAAGAGTATAAGAAATGCAACACTGTTATAGCGAAAAGTAATGCAATATAATACAATGTTTAGTTTCTTTTCAATTCTTACCTCCTCTAAAAATACCGTGCAGTCCTTACAGCATTAACTCTTCAATGTAGTATTTTCCGCATAATTTCATTTTTTTAGGCAAACTAGTATTTTTTTCTGCTTGCTTACCATTAATTTTTTCTAGTAGCGATCGGTTGCTGACATATGCACGGGTTTCGAAATTACACATGATATACTAGGATTTCTTCGGTTATAGTTGGCTCCAAACAGAAAAATTGCACTACTGTAGTAATTAGCTGAATCTCATTTTTACATGACTACAATGACGCTAGTGTTAAAGTACTTTCTAAAATGGCAATGAATATGTCGTCAAAGGGAAGTGACCGCAAAAAATGTTAGGTTAGAAGAACTGAACAACAACTGAATAATATCAGGTAAGAACAAAAAGGCAAAGTAGAGAACGGAAGGATAGGAAGAAAGTTACAAACTGCGTCATTTGATTCAAAAGAACGAATATAAACTAAGTGAATGAAAAAATGAAAGCTCTGAGTTGTTCTGTAAGCAAGAACGACAAAAACAGTGGTGACTAGAACATCAGTTTATTTCGCTGCGAAAGATGTGGCGCACTAGAACTTGGTTACGAAGTAGACATCTGAAACGAAGATCCACCCATTGCACCTTTTCAAAGAAATCAATTTATTTGGTGCAGTTTCTAGAACTTGAACAATTTCGAAAGAAATATTGTTACTGACACCATCGGAAGTTCTGAAGCAAAAAAAAGAAAAGAAAAGAAAGGTTGAGCAGCAATGCTCACTTTTCCTAAAAACCATGAAGTTCAAAAATCAGCAAAACACAAGTGAACATGCGAAGTCAGACATGCTGGCAGCAACAGCATCGATAGTGCGCGCCTCGTTAATGAGTGCATGTATTAGACGCAGAAGACATGAGGTTGAAAACATCCTCGTTTGTTAATTTAGCTAATTGTGATGCTAAAGCTATGACACAAGCAAAATATCTCGCAAATTTTCAAAGAAATCATTGTATTGGACTAGGTGCCGCCCTGCAGAACCTTACACGTTAATGAAGCATCGGAAAGGCATATCAAATAGAGGGCACAAATACTTCACTTAGCATAACTAATTCAATAAGGCACGACTGACGTATATATTGAGTCAGGTTCGGGAATATGCTAAATACTCTGTTTTTCCTTGGTAAAAGCAAAATTGGATTATCTTCACTAACACTATACTCTGGGCATAAAAATAAAGAATAAAAACGAATGAAAGGTAGTATGTCACGAAATTGACGATGTTGGGTCTCTGTTTTGATCTCACAAATATGAGATCGGGCTCAATTCTCCCTCATCGTCATAAAAAGGTGTGGGAACCGCCCTAGTTCGTACGAGGAATCGTTGGAACTTGCCACCATTATACACGCCTAGGTCCCCTCACCTGCCTATTCATCCTTCTTACTTGAATAGACTGTTGCGGAGATCCTGTTGATTGTCGGCCGCTCGCTCGTAGACGCGGCGCATTCTAATGTCCCTCGCAGGAACTAAGGCTGCTTCCCACGCCATTTTTCAACACGAATAAGAGAAATCAAGCGTAGCCACGCTCATACAGTTAATCCACACGCTGAAATCTATAGTGTCCACAGAGATCCCTCTAAGCTCGTCTAGAAAAAAAATGAACGAATACCAGAAGAAATAAAGCGAACTAATAATTGAACTGAGGGCACTTGAAAAGCCAGTTTCCATCCGAAATTTCACTAAGAAAAGGCAACAAGGCTTTCCAAAATTGAGGTGAAACGACTACAGCTACTTCTTATAAAATGTATAAAAAATGTTCTAAAAAAATGAGCAACAGCAAAAAACGCATTTCAAGTAATGAGTACAAGTTCGTCTAGTTATATGTCTATAGCATTATTACACTATATATATATATATATATATATATATATATATATATATATATATATATATATATATATATATATATATATATATATATATATATATAGTAAAACATATGGAAAAAATATTTGAGAAAGACATTTAAAAAACACATGAAAAAAGCAGCATCGAGAAGTCTTTTCTTTTTTTTTTTTATTAATTTCGCATAAAATCGCTAATGTAATTAGAAATGTGTAGCAGCAAGTTCCATATCCGATTCCCAGACAAAGAAAAAGAAAAAGGAAAAAACCACATAAAACTTAAAATAGATTTCAGATCAAAGCCTTCTGGTGATGTTAGCTATCGATTGATTAGCCATTAAGATTCGTAAACTTCTGCGAAGAAGTCACCTCCTTTGCCAGTAAGACACAGTCGAGTCAAAACGACCTAAAGCTCGGCGGCCGAGCTCTACGCACCAGTTCGCAGCTAGCGGTTCGCCTTAGCAAGTCAATTTGAGGGTACACGTGCGTTCATAAGAATTTCAAAAGATTCTAAATGATGCCTTAGATGCGGACAATTCTAATAGATGAGCCCGTGAATTCTAGCTCTTATCAGTCTCCTGCGATAGGCATCTATCCGGGAACTGCAAAATATACCAGAAACCAATGACTGGGGCCATCAGCAGTCGTAGACTTGCAATTGACTCTTGAAACTACCGCGCAAATTAGTCCGCAAATTATTCCGCACCTCGAAAGATGTGGACCGCCTGATCTTGGATCTTCAAGTGATCGTAATCTCTTGCGAGGCACTATCAGAGTCATCGTTACGGTAACCCGCAATTTTGCACACAGAATTGGCTATCGCAAAACAGTGATACCCAAACTTCTGGTGTTTTTTTTTTTTCTTCACAATCTCCAATAGTTTAGGACAGTATTCGTTTGGCTTCAATCTTCAAGAAATGACTACTGCGAAACGGTGACACCTAAATTTTTGGTGTTTTTTTTCTTCATAATCTCTAATAGTTCAGGACAATATTCATTTGGCTTCAATTTTCAAGAAATGGATGGCGAAGCACCGGCAAATTTGCTTTTGTAACGCGATTTTTCAATGTATACTTCTTGGGCAAGACTTTGACCCATTTCAGCTGAGTTTGATACATCCTTCGCTGATCGTGGCTACCTGTGGAGAACTACGAAATGTTCCAACTGCGGACAAATGTTCGGATTGTACCGACGCTTTCAACTCGGCCTAGAGATGCGAAAGGTAGAATGAAGTTAGAGTGCAAAAAGGGAGATTGCCTACGGGCAGATGTTCCGATCAAGACTGGATCAACCGTAAGGAACTGCAAGGACAAGTTCTTTGAAACGTTGGTTTGTTCCTATAAGCAGCTATTCCTCTATTTTCTATTTCCTCATAGTCTATTTCCTATTTTCTATTTTATTTTCTCCATCAACGGCATGGGGACCGTCAAAACGCATGGAAGTGTTGTCAAGTCGATCCTGCTACAATCTCACAATGGAATAAGTGTTTCCGAGACATCATCGTAGAATCACTCAAAGAGAATGATAATCTACATAGAATTGGAGGCTCCAATACTATTGTGCAAGTCGATGAGGACACATCTACTTACTCTTTATTTTACTTATTCATAAAACATCATGTTCATTCATAAAACGGTTAACCACGTCGACACGGAAAAGTGGAGTACAGTTTTCCGTGTCGGCGAAGTTCTTATAGTGGTTAACTCAAGCTCAAAGAATCGTATCTACATGATCTCATATTAAGCGCACAATCAAGAGAAAAAACGGATCGGAAGGAATACCCTGAGGTAACCGCTTCCTTGAAGCAATGTGGAAATGGCAGCGCAACAAAAGAGCTGCACTCTACCTCATTCGAAAAGAAATCGCCAAACGATATCCTCTTATGGATTTCCCGGTTGGTTTTTTCCACATTTCTCTTTGCTTTTCATCATTGAAAAATAAAATTACATGACATTACATTACACTTACATTTTGTGTGCAAAATTCCCGGTTGCCGTATCCTCCTCAGAAATATGGCACCCCTTACCATATTAGTCGAAAAACCAAACAAAAAACCGACTGTTTCAATGATAAAATGAAACCCGTAGTGGATCCTATCACTTACACGAGCGTAAAAAAGTAGATTTGCCGGATAATCTCTAATCTACTTTATTCCTTACTTTTATTTCATCAATATTAATGTGAAGAGTTCGCTCGCCGGAAGAACTTCTGGCTTCGTGCGCTCCTGAAGCCGATGATTACTGGATTTGTAGAGAGTGTTACGCGTTTTTCTAATGGATATGTCCCGCTACCTATTAGTTGAAAGATTTCGACACGGAAAATCCTCGGTACTGTTGCTAGTTTAAAGGGCCGATAGACGCAACGATCAGTGTACCACACCAAATTGTTACAATGCAGTCCTTATAGCATTTCACTATGTCTGCACACTGAATAAGAAAATACACTCTTTAGATAATAGAAACATCAGAAAGAAATTACCGCCGAAATATGCATGATTACTTAGTCACACGGCGAAATCCTACATACGCGCATCATTTGAATTTTAAAAGTTCATTACGCTACTGATTGTCTGCACGTTCTCCATTCGTCTTGCTTGTGGTAGAAAAAACCGTTACATGACGAAATCGCAAGGAAACGAAGATGCCTCAATTCCTTTCGAATTAGTAACAAGGCACACAATGTCTGTACTTGACGAAGACTTAAAACAACAAAAAAATCGGCCAACAAGACTGCGAATATTGAGATTTGTGGACTTAGAAGTTAAAATTAGAGCTCTTTTAAGTTCCCAATTCTTAGTCTTTAGTATAAAACATTCACCACATTAATTTATCCCATTTTTTGTTGCTGCGAAAAGAAAGAAACAGAGCGAGGATAACAAATAAAAGGTTCTGTTTCTATTAAGTACTTACTCTATATTCTCAAAGTCAAAAAAGTCAAAAGGCTTCCATGATAGTGCATTTCTACGAGTGAGAGAAATGGTAAGAAGATTTGAAGGTAATCCTAACATTATCCACACAACGTCAATAGAAGTCAATGACAAAAACAAGAAAAAAAAAGTATGCAATGCAATAACAATGTGAGGACTGCCACAAAAACCTCAACGAACAGCAAAGTAAAAGGAAGAAAAAAGAAGACTTTTATACAACAAGAACCATCAACAAATATCTGTTAAATAAACAACAGTGCAACATCAAAATAATCAAGTTTTCCAAAATGCGGTCATTCACTGCTAGCTCCCGAACATATACAGTTTCGAATAAGATATTCTCAAACTTACCCAAATCATCAGAATACATCTTAATCACATCTTGAACAAATACTATATCAACACCGTAACAAGTGCGACAACAATTTTCTTATATTGTGAGTTAATGATAATCACCTATTTGCATGAACATCGACCGTAGACCAGGGTTGCTAGGTGACGAAGAGGGCACATGGCAGACTTGAGTGAACATAACGGTATGAGACGACAATAACAGTCGGAATAAATCACAGTCTCAGACTCATATAGTAAAATCCAACCTGTTGGGTTGGGAAACAAATTTAGAACTACCAAAAATAAAAAATCACACTGAAGTGGAGGACCTGATTTTTTATCATTACCCTGGCATTTTTCATACTTCACTGAGAAATTTCATCACAACACTTTTCTTAAAGAATACATATGTTAAACCAATTTCTTCCTTATTATGGGTTTCGGAATCAAATAGAAACCAAAAATAACGATAGCGCTAAACAGTAACACCAAACAGCTTGTCTTCGTGAAGAGTGATTTGAGCGGCAAGAACACTACAAGGAAGTTAGAAATATAGTCAGCTTAAAACGAGTCGTATCGGGGTGAGGTCATCGGTGACAGTGTACACTGGTCCCTCGCCACAGAACGCGACACAGAGTTTTTTTCTTCTTGTTATGCATTCGTTTCCATCAAAACAGTTTGTGTATAAGTCCGTTCCCTAATCTTTTAGTATTAACCAGTACCTTTTCTACTAGTTCTAACGTTTGTTTTGCTCGTAGGGTATCCCAAAGATCTATGAGTAGTGGCTTAGTTTCTATTCCATTTATTGAGTAATTGTGCATGATTAGCAGTCGTAGTTGAATAGCTTTTTCTGATGCCAGGAAAGCTCTTCAAATACTTTAGATTGAATAAATTTGATTTCTACCCCACCTCTAGTGTAATCGCGCATAATTATCGCTCTCTTTAGTTGATCTTCGGACTTCACTATGCCTACCATTATAAAGTATGCTAGTAATGCTGAAGTTACAAGAACAAATAGAGGAGAAATCCAATCCCTACAAGCTAGAAGCTCGAGGCGCTCAACAGCAAACGATAAAACTAATGAAAGAAGGATTTGCCAAGGAAAACATGAAGGACAAGTTGAGGAGTCCTGGAAGTTAGTACAGCCTTGTGGAGATTAGCTAAAACACGCCTACACACCCGGACACAACGTTTTACTCCGACCGTACATGTCGTAGTTTTTTTTTTTGTTTGCTATCTGTATCAAACACAACATCCAGTAAAAATGCTTTCTCTAGGCAACGTTCGCTGCGTACAGTGATAGAAAAATGTTCCAGTTTCGAAGCACATAACAAAAAAATATGGATCATAACTCACGAAATTAGGTTGAAAATGTTTAAAGGACATCCCAGGTCTTATTTTATCTAACTGACTGAGTAATGCTAGAACCTAGCCAGTGAGTAACCCTTACATTCCAAAAAAGAGGAAAACGTTGCAACAGAGAGAGAAAGTTGGCATATGAAGAGTGTGCGTCTGTACGCATTTCTCAAATCCACTCATCCAGAATCTCCCAAGCGCAAAAAGAAACAAGAAGTTTGTAAGGATATACGTTAATATGTCTTCATATTTTCGGTCTTTAAGCAAAAGAAGATAAATTCGCAGTTTAGTTTCAGATGCACTTGGTTAGATACCTACCACTCTGCAAATGAAAAAGTCACCGCTACAAAACATCATCCAATGGTCTTGCTCAACGCTAATATCGAGGTAAATGCTGAATACGACTAGCAAATAACATTATTTCTTGAGTATTGTAGTCCACCCATCGTCATCAGTGATCATTCGAGGTTGTCGTTCCTTTCTGGGTTCTTCCTTAGCTTGATCTTCTAAACGAGGTTTTTTTTTTGCATTTCTAATACGTGTCACAATCGACCAAAAATAAGTGAAAAGAAATTGGACAGGAAAAAACATCTTATCTAGTCAAGTTCGCCTTCAGAGACACAAACTGTGGGGTATCTACCATGAAAGTGCGCGAATTAGATAAAATCTAAGCGCATATAGAAATATTGAAATATTGAAGCAGCAGAGAAGAAACAACTCATAATACGGTTAAAATGGACATAACCACCACAAGGGGCGGGTGTAGCAAAGTCGGTAAGAGGTTCCGCTGTCTACACGATCGATCGGAGGTTCAAATCCGCCCTGGTGCTGACAGAGCCCTTCATCCCTGTGGGGTCAATAAATTGATACCAGACTTATTTGGGAGGATAAAAAGACTGACATGACACATAGCCCCCGCAAGTCTTTTTATAGGCCAGTTACACGTTCGTAAACCTCAAACTATTCTGAGCTGAAGTGAGTGTGAGGGCGCATCCCGAGCGGATTGATTAACGCCAGACACTTTACTATTTATGTTTTATTAACCACCACAAGGGAGGTATCGGAAAGACTCCGACGAACAGTTCGACAGGTAATTTTCTTATAAACCTCATCTCGTATAGTTGTAGTAAGATGTAACAGAAATTATACTGGTAAAAAACATAAGATTTACCCTTTAAAAACATTAGTTTCCATGAATTGGACTGTTGCCTCATTTTCTGTATAAGTTTGCTTAGTTAGCGTTATTAAAGACTGATTTTAATTTTGGGAATTCACTATGCTTACGATTACAAAAGAAAAAGTCAAAGACGTTTATGGTCCAATTTGGTTAGAAAAGGAAGAATTTAGTGCGCACGCTTCCATTTCAAAATCATCCAGGCGCTTTGAAAGCAGAAAAAAGACAAAACTATTAAAAAAAAAAAGTACTTCGCTACAACTACATACGTATATAATCCTATTCATGGATTCTTCAACGGAAAAGAGACGATAAAATGTGAAAAACAAGAGAAAAAAGGCTCCAAGGAGGTTGTTGTGGATGCACTGCACGTCTCCAGGGAGGGCGCGATGTGCTATACCCAACAAACACGTTTCACGATTAAAATAAATAAATAGCAAAACAACATTACCTGTCCCAATTTCTTCATCTTCTGATATGTCATCCATCTCCATCTCTTCACTATCATCACGCACACGTTGGCTCTGCTTGTTAGCCTGAGAATTGTCCGCATTACATCTAGGAATCAAATAGTCAGCACTGCTTTTACCTCTAGCACGCTCTCCACGGGTGGAAGAGCACTGATTAGTTGACTCAATCGTTCACGATCGTTGTGTTTCATATATCTACAATATAGGAATAACCAAGAAACTCGTAATTGAAACAAGGAAATAAACAAAGGTACCCAAAAGCTTCAATTAGAATCAATGAGGTTGGATACACGCTCTCGTCCTCAAGAATAAGGTTGAACTCGGTATAGAGAACATTGTTCAACCAATCTTCCAAATCTTCAGCTTTCAGTGCTCTTGTCGTGAAAATATATTCAGTTAATACATCTTTGAACCACTGAAAGCATTGTTATTGTAGCAAGCAAATTCCAATACAGTAATTAATATAAGTACTTTATGGAAATTTCACTTCAGAAAACTCGTATTTCAGAAACGACCACTGAGCTCCTAGTAGAAACTTCTATTCTCATGTAAAATTTTGTTGCGTTGGTGTTCTAAGTAGCAGGAACAAAATATAGGAACGAGGACGAGAAAACATCTCAAAAAACAAGGGGTCTGGTATTTTCTCTTTCCAGTACCATCATAGTTGCAGTGGGTGCACTATATGGATTAAGAAACGGAAAATGAAGTCATTTGGAGTGGATGAATGTTATACTGCCTAAACAGTTGGGTTTCACTGCTCAGAACTGATAAAATAGCCTTCTCAAAACAGTTTAGCTAAAAACAAAAGCGAAAAGCGACTTATTGTGATATTTCTCTTCTCGTTCATATGTGCTGGCATGCCAGTGAATGGAATAACCAGAATGCAGTGTCACACTTCAATTTGCGCATTTTTATTTGTACGCTACTATGCTATCTATCCTGCCGTGTGCTGAGCCCAGATAAAGACTTTTATTTTCTAAAGAAAGAAGATAGAGAAAACTAAGAATTAGAAAATCTGAAGTTTCAACGGGTTTGATAATATGAAAAACTGTGAGCTTGATCCTACGATCTTACGAAAATTATTTATTCAGTCGGGAAAGCATGAAGTAGACAGAAGTCAAATCAAAGATCATACGCGTACCAATGATTTAAATCTGAAGTGAAGGAAAAAGAGTGGTAACGGGTTCCAGCACTTAGTTAACTACTTTTTGGGTCCAATATCACAACTATGATAATAACTGGAAAGAAGAAATACTGATTTTCGGAGCAGTGTGATGAAACTGTGGATTTCGTTCTCTGATTCAGTGAACCATTGACAGCAACTCAGAAAAAGGAAAAGAGGAAGTAGCGGAGAGAATAAAAAGAATTTAAAGAGTAATACGTGTTGGAAGTGCATCGTACCTCATCTTTTGCTAATGTCTCAGGCCCTCCTGAATTAAAATCAACTCCTAACTGATAACCACCCCAAGAGGCGATTATCCGTTGAACGACACTTCGCCACTCATCAGGATTTATTGCTGCTGTCATTTGGAACTCTCACCTTCCTGCAAAACACACCAATTGAAAAAGAAATTCAAACAGAAAGTTTCGTTTTGCTGAAATGATAGCAATTTGGATTTAAAAAAGAAGAAGAAATGGCAAAAGGGACTAAATGGGGAAGCGTCTGGATACTCTGCACTCAACATTTGAATACTAAAGATAGACAGTTCTAAAGTTCGAGGAGAAGCTTGTACAATTCTATACAACATGTATTCAGAATACGATGAAAAACCTATGGTAAAAAGCTGACTTATAAAGAAATATCAAATGCACACTTCATTTCTTCGACCACAGTTGGATCCAGAACCGGGCAAAAAAGTTCGATTAGAGCACATCAAGCTCCGATACTCAGGATCTCAGAACATCACTGCTCCTAAGAATTGTGACTCATTCGAGGCTCAGAATTAAATTTCCTGGAGTGTTCGCCCTATACATAGTCAGGTGAAAACGACAGGAAGTAGCATGAAACACGACGTGACACACAGTTGCGTAAGCCGCTGCGCTCGAAGCTGCGCGGTGGAAAGAGCGGTTAGAATCGAGGTGGGACCGTGACAAACTGCACAGATAGGTGGCTGTAGCGAGAATCCTTACGCGATCCCAACCGCTACGCTCCACCGCGTCGCTTACGCAATTGTCCATGTTTCATGTCGTTTTGACCCCACTATACTAGAGCTTACGTCTGTGAATCCTGTAAAAGAAGGGAAGTGTAAAGCGCGTTTCTTCTTGAGCGAAATAGCATATATGGAAGGAACCTATGTCATGGGTATACGGTCAAGAGCGGAATTGAAACGTTAGTGATTGACAGGGTTTTTTCTAAGATGGGTACAGTTGTAGGACAATTGTAGGCATATTTGCCGTCAAATGCGTTGAAAGACGCGTTAGTACTATACCCCAGTCCGTTTCAGGTTTGAGTTAATTTTGCTTTGCACTTTTTACATCACCTCATGTCCTCATCGACAACTCCTCTATCAGATTTTTAACAGCTCCAACAAGAAAATGGACTTGAGCAGGCGTACAGTGTAAAACGAATTTCGGTTCCTCTATGGACCTCCTTCATCTCTAAGCTGCCAGATGCTTTGTTCTGCCCTTTGTATTGTCCTCGTTGGAAGAAAATTCAGCTTATTTCCATATTAACGATTTTGCTGACCACAGACGTGGGATGAAACATTACCATACATTACACACTTTACATTAGTGGAAGAGAATGCAAGATTTCTACAAACTACCATATCCATGCAATACAGGTAAATATTTATGCACAAAGCACCTAGTAGAGTTGAAACGAGGTGAAGCACGGTGCAGTTGCGCTCGAAGCAGCGCGGTGGAGATGGCGATTAGAATCGACCATCGCAAACTTCAGCGATAGGTGGTAGTAGCAAGACTCTCACTCGATCCTGCGCCGTGCACCATGTCGTTTTGACCCGACTGTAGGTAGTTCAGGCGAAGATATGGGTAACCGCCTCAGGCGAATATCACTTCACCTATTAATTCAAGTAAGTCAAAATGCACAACATCAGATGTGTTATAATACCTTTATAAATTATGCTGCATAAGAAATCGATTCCGTTTGAAAGAAAAAGTAAGAGATAGTCGAAATTCTAAAGGTCAAATAATCAGCTGGAAAAATGCATAATATAAACGTATAAATTAATCTCTTGCCGGTATCATCAGCTACAGTGTAAAGAAAATGTAAAAACAATTTAAAAAAATCTCTGAAAGAGAACAATAGAAGAATGACAAAATATAAATAGCACAGCGATTCACAGAAGCGCAGACTAATAGTACTCAGTAGAATCATATCGACAGTTATGACTATTGGCACAATAATAAATAATCATGAAGTGTGTTAGTTTCCGATCTGCATCTGAGGCGAATATGAAGGCGCAGATGAGGTTGAATCAGAATGAACCATTTAAAAACAATAAAATTTTAGTACACTAACTCGTACACGTTTTTAGTAGGTCAACCAACTGCCCAACTGAAGCGCTCTCCTCATTCATATACACCTGAAAAAAAAACGGTAGAATTATTCTCTTAAAAAAGAAGAATCACGAAAAGAAAAGAAAGAAACGAAGGAAAAGTGAGAAAGCTAGATGAAGTAAAGTAAGTAAGAGTGAATTTTTTTAAGAATGAATCATAAAACTCTACCTTGGCTCCCCACATGATGTTAATCAACTTAATGTCATCCGTTTCATCCAATTCAACCGCAAAGCTTAGCTTCGGAGAATATCGGAAGAATGGTGCAGAAATGCAAGAACTCCAAGCTCTTGAAGACTCAACAACGGTCCCATCCGCCCTACCAATCTGAAAAAGAGCGATTCCACAAAATAAAGTGATTGCATCTAACAATCCCAGAGCTGATCATACCTGATCAAGAAGTAAGTTCTTCAAATGGCTGATAAGTGAGAGTTTATTCTGGAAATCCAATGCAAAATCCACAAAGGATTTAGGAACAGTAAGATCGAGGGATTCAACAGCTGCTTCTGGAACTCTTCCAGTTCCCAGAGAGACAACACATCCGATCCGATAGCACTGCTCCGGTTTTCCCTGAAAACTCACAATGTCTTTGATCTTTTGAGCTCTACAAAGTGATTGCAAGAAGGTGAAAACAAAAGATATTTTATTCTGATTTTCTTATACTCTGACTGTAATCCCATTCCTGTTACACAAATGATGTAACAAATAAATAATGAGTTATTAATGAATATATCCTCAAAATTACTGCTTAACAACAAAAGAGCTCACCGTCATTTTCAGACTAGCGTTCATGAGCTGGACATCAGTGAGAAGTTGAGGACAAGGATTATTTGCTAACAGACCACCATCTACGTACTTTTTATCGAATGGTGGAAAATATGTGGGAGCAGCACTAAATTTAAAAAAAAAACTAAACACTAAATTAAAACTAAATGAAAGACATCAAAAGTACGTAGATAGAAAATTTCAGCTAACCTGGAGCACAGGGCAGCTTCACGTAATAACACGTTTTTCGGCAAGTTGAACCCCATGTGGGTGTTCTCCACATCAGAAATTTGTAGTTGATAGTTACGAAGTAGCTTCAACTGAGGTGGACACACATTCGCCAAGCAAGTGGTAACCATGACCCTTAATTTAGATGTTCTCTTGAAATTCTTCATGATCGGAGTTTTAAGTGAGCCTCTGGAATCTATATCCACTTTTTCGATGTTATGTCGGCTAGAGTTGTGGTTTCTCCGAATTCAGAACGAAGGAATGAGTCCAAATTCGTACCGCTATAAGGTCGGTCGCCACAAAAGAGCTCATCCTGAAAACTATACTTAGAGAAGAAATCCTCCATGACAAAAGTCAAAAATCCAGAACATAATAAAGGATATTTGCAGCTCTCCGAAAATATAGGGCAACCACCAACTACAGAAGCCATCAAGCGTGAGGCCCAAAAACACACTGAGGTCCTCCGTAGCAGCGAGCTTTGCCCGCCTATGCGACCATAGTCAGTAAGGCGCCGGAGACAATGCTAAGGGAACAGGACTTTGGTGCAGCTACGTTCAGAAAGTAATCCTAAGCATACTCAGCTATTTTTAAAACAAAGAGAACTGAAAGAGGAAGAAAAAGAGCTCCGAGGGCCATATCGGCGCCATCGTCTTATTGATCATGGTCCCGTCGACCAGGAGACCAGGAAGCGGAGAGAGGATCGCTTTGTCGAGCGACGAATTATTGTGGGCGTAAGCTCAGAAAAGAATACAATGCAAAAGTACCTTAAGACGGAAGTACATCGAACGACAATGTGCGATGCTTTTCCCTTGACTTAGAGCTAAGGCCAGAATCGCTCCGGTGCTGGTTCCACCCAACCAGCCGAATGCCGATAACAAATCAGTGCCGAACTTCTTTTCGATCTCTGCCAGCATCTAAAACCTTCACTTATCATTTGGAAAAGCACAAGTTAAAGGCTTTAGCACCTGTATCACAACGAGTCCTCGAATTCCACCACCGTCCAGCGATAAAAGATTAATTCGTGTACCAAGTTCATCCTTGCTCTCCTTTTGAGCGTGTATTGCAGCATCCTGGAGATGGTCCCATGGTGCTGAAAAAGAATTGGGCAACTTAAGAGAATGAGAGGAAAAGAATATAACTGGGATCATTTCCAGGAGAGTGGATACATTTTGCTTGGGCAGGTGAGGGTGAGGTTTGCGGCGGGTCCATTACAGCCAATATACTCTCCACGTCCGCTCTGAAATCAGCTTTGAGTGGTTCTCCTATATTTTTGAGTTTTTTTTCAGGAGGACCAAGATGAAATTGGAACATTTCCATTCATATGCAACTTGTTCCAGGTTTAATACCTAGTTTATAGTGGAAAATACCCACGCAGTCGGTGAATGTAAGATTTTCGAATACTATGCTATGTATTATACGGAACAGTTATTTGAAGCTGCTCTTGTGTTAAAGCAAGACTGCTACAAAAAAATTGAATAAGAAAGTGGTAAACAACTAGAAAATATTGTCAAACCTTCTTCTCGAAGATTTGCTTATATCATGAATAGACTCTCCGGTTGCGTTCATGGCACTGAGGTCCGCATCGAACAAGAGTAACAATTTCACCAGATCAAGATGACCAACCTGTATAAAACAATTAGGAGAAAAAAAGATATACAATGAAGAGATGAAAGCGAATAGAAGAAACTGATGATGAACCTGAACAGCTTTCATTAGTGCGGTCACGCCTTTTTTGTCCGAACAATTAACATCAGCACCGTAGGAAAGAAGAGCAACAGCAGACCCAACATCGCCTACAATAGAAAATTAACGGGTTCATACTGCATAAACGAGTCTATTAAAATCCACTCCTGTCTTTTTTAGCGTACTTTTTGTTTTCTTTTTTTCGAATTTAAAATTTTGGTGGTCATGGATAAAGGATAAAGTGTCTGGCGGCAGTCAATTCACTTAGGATGCCCCACCACGTTCACTTCAATTCAGAATTCAGAAAAAATTTGGTCGTTGATGTTGGCTTGGTGGTAGAAAAAGGAAATATTAGCAATATTACTTGATGAAAAATTCCCCTTTCTACATAAAAATTGGGATTTTCAATTCTATAGGAAAATCGTGAGTATTTCGTTTTTTTTTACAGATTTTACTGAATTTTATATTTCAAGATGATTCGAGAGCAGTCCCAAGTGGAAAAAGTACCTTATTTGGTACCTTTCTTTTCGCATTTTATCGAGGTGGTAAAGCCACTGAAACTGATATTAATATAAGGTATGGAGGGAAAACAATCCCTGGAAGTACCTCCTGTCGTTGGTTTCATCCTTTTGGAGATGGGAATATTGAGCTCACAGACGAAATTGACGTGAAAAGGAAAAAAAGGGGTAAAGGAAAAATACAATTTTTCAAATCAGTAACACACTCTCTCGCACATCTTAATATTCGATAAGTTTTTGCTTTATGCTATTTTTATTCTTTGCAGTTTTTCTAATTCTTCGCACCTTGATCTCAAAAATTTCAGCTTTTTTTCTTAATTCTTCGAGCATCATTTGATGCCCTGGATGCCCACAAGTCTCACTTGCAGCTTCAGCGCACCAACTTTTCCATTACATTTAAAAAAAAACAAATGGTGTCAAAAAGTAGTCAATTCATCTTCCATTTTAACATGAAAATAAGACACAAAATTCATTAAATTTAAAAATATTAAGCAAACCATACTGTAGTGGAAGAAATTCTGTTTCAAGACGCATAGAGGATATTGACTATGCTACTTATTCATGTGCATTTCTAGAGTCAAGAAAAAAATTTTTTCTCTCCTCTGGTGGTAGTTCTTGTGACTAATTAGGGACAGATAGTCTCATCCCGACCATCCCAAGGACGAAATATCTTCCAAAGATTTCATAGCCACTGAATGTGACAGCTAACTTCACGAATTAGACGACCACAGTCTCGGCTAAACTCCTCCGAAAAAAAAAAACGGAATCAAAACCAGGACCAAGCTTACCTCTGTTGACGGCCAGGTGAAGAGGTGTTTGACCGTCAGCATCTTTCAGATTTATATTGATGTTTCCAATGCTATGTTTTAGTATTTTCATCAGAACCTGAGGGAGAAAAGTGGTGTAAAAAGTACGAAAATAGAATAATCATGGATAAGAGTACCTTTTTGCTGAGCTGCAAGTGCAAGACGCTTTTTCCGCTTTCGTCTACCTGTTCAACAACGGATGGATGTATAGTAATAACCAATTCGAGACAACTCAATGAAAATTATATTAAAATGCAGGCAGTGTGAAATATTTCATTAACGTACTTTCCCAAAGCTTCACTGTATTCCAATCCCATCAGTACGGTCAATAACGGATATGAGCCGGCTGGTATTGCAGTCGCAGCAGATTCTGCACAAGCTTAGAAAAAGCCCATAATAATTAAACACGAACACAGGTCAAAGTTTATATGAAAAAAGAACCCATGAGAATCTTTGTGGATTCGAAATTCGCATTTCGTATAGCGAGAGCAAGTGGTGTTAATCCATGCTCGTCTTGTACCGTTACAGCTTTACCGAACGATGTTTCATTGGACAAATCCTGGAAAGAAGGCGCTTAGGATCAGTGTAAGTTTGAATTCCATCGATCCTTATACCTTGAGAGCTGAAGCACTGTTGGCAGCAGCCCAATGTACTACCGTGCGTCCCATAGCATCTCTCTGGCATAAATCAGCACCGTTCTCGAGAAGTACCCGTACGGCTTCAACTTGACCCCATTTTGCAGCTATGTGTATCGGGAAGTCACCATCCTGAGTTGCGAAGCCGAGTACTCTAAAAAGCAACAAATTTATTAGAACAAAAATACAAGCAGGACTCGCTGATGTTCTCGACGGTGGCCTCCACTTAGTAATAGTTGATGATCGTAGTTTTGTCTTTTGTTTAAGTATTAAAACACAACCAACGGACTGATCAATTTTCCCTACGAAACAACTTTTGCATCAATAAAAATCAAATAGCGTGAAGTGGACCTTGTTAGTCGTGTAAGCAAAAGAGATGTTTTGTCATAAGTTCACCTCTAAGCCACCTTACGCAATTTCAATCAATCTGCCTTAGGTGTACAGACGATGTTAAGAGTTGCTTCGTCGGACAAACTAGTTAACAGCTTAGCGCCCCTGATTCATGTTTTTTCTACATTCCAACATGGGCATGGTTTCACATTTCTTTGTGATAGTTACAAATCTTGCCCTTAGCACTACTTATTAGCGGATAGAATCCAACAATAGCTGTTAGTTAATAAAGAAAGATAGAGGAAGAAAGAAAAAAAAAGAAAGATCAATACCATTCTTGGCTACAGATCGAACAAATCAATCAAAAGCTTCCTATTCAACATACCAAAATTCAAGGACAGTCGAACCTGGGCTCTGCTAAGAGTCTGACATTTCAGACCACAGTGAAAGGGTTACAGGATGTTACTGGATAAAAAAAATTCTTTCTTTGTTTTGCCCTTTTTACTTTTCTTTAACACATCAACTTATTTATGCAAATTCTGCTCTATAAATCAACCTAAATCTTCTAAAAAAAATAAATCAATATTATGAAGTCGAGACATTTTTTAAACATCAAACATCCGGAGGTTTGCGATTCGACTTTGGTCTGATGTGGAATTTCTCGATACCTAAATTTCCTGAACCTTCATCCTTTTTATATCGATGTTTGAGCAATTTTAACCTTGAAACTATAAGGTTTAAAGTGCAAACAAAAGACACGTCCTCTCTATCCAAGAAAAGTAGCGTGGATAAAGTGATATACAACGCGGCGAAGTTAAAATGGCGAGGAGGCACTGAAAATCTTCAAATAAAGAAAAACGAAAAATTTCTAAGCAAAGCAATACTCCATTGAGGTGCAAGAAGTCGGCTTAAAACAAACAGAAAATATGTTTTGAAAACAATAAGAAAAAGAAAAATGCAGAGCTAAATATATGGAATAAAAATAAACATTATCAGCAGATGCATAAACATCTTCAAAAATAAACGTACACTTGGCGATCCTTTTCCAACGCTGTTTTCAGGAATCCCAAAAATCCGCAAGCAGCAGCATAATGAATTGCTTCCCATTCAGGTTCACTGGATACTACATTCATCAAAGAGGTGAAACAATCACCACTCAGTGTTTTACCTAAAACTTAGTTCAGGAGGAAGCGTTCATATTCAACAAAAAAAAAGGAAAAAAAATAGATAAGAAGGAAAAAATTAAAAAATATATATTGAAAAGTTCAAAGTTGCCATGAAAAATAAACTGAAAGGTTCAACGTTGCGCAGTAATCATTCCGTAGAAGAGCTCAAGAACAGCGAACTCTACTGCTCAGAAAATATATGTAAAAATATTGGCGGCTACATAAACCTTATTATTTCATTGCTTCATTTTTTTTGTATTTTTTAAATGCATTTAGTATGCTCCATACAAAGACATGCCACATCACCAACGCGAACTTTTGAAATTTAAAAAAAAATTAAGAATAAGGAAAAATCAAAACAACTGAACAAACAATGTATGGAAATGGGGACACTTGACCATTCTGGATAAGTAAAACCTATATCCCATATGTGAAACCGTATGTAAAACATTTTATATTTGTTTTCATACCACTTCCCTAATCTGTTTTATCCATGGAGTATATACAACGTCAAAAACAAATTCAATAGAGTTCGGGAGCCCTACAAAATAGAATATTTCAAAAAAAAAGCCCCCGTTCGCTGTAACCATTACAACCTTGTTATGAGGTGACCTCAACTATAACTCTTGAAATTATTTTTATTATTTTAGTTTTGATAAGAAGTGATCTCGAACAAATGACATTTCCGTTATGTACACTCGCAGACTACTTCGAGAGTAGATTAAAAATAGACTTAAATTCCAAAATTCATCCAAAAGCTCCAAAATTTTAACTTTTACACTATTTTAATTTTTTGAAAAGGAAATAAAAAATTTCAAACTGTCTTCTCAGATGTTCTCATAATTTCCAGACGACTTTTTAAAAGTGTTTCACGCTACTTAAGTTTTTTTTTTTCCACTTTCGTGAGAAGGAGAAAGGTTCTCCTTAAGTGCGGAAGTTCCTTTACGTGTGCTTCGCCATTATTGTCCTCTCTATTTTCCAGCAGTCACAAAGGGTAAAAATAGCATGGAGGCAAATCATTACTGCAATAGGGGCTTCCAATACGAATTTATTTAAAGGCATCACTTCACGAATCTGAGGTGGTACGGATATCAGGTGGACTATTCGTATACGGGATCGTAGATCTGGAGAGGTTGGTGATTCCGTCCATTTCTTCCTAATTCCCGTAAAAAACAGCCCGGAAGATGCGGCGCCGCACAAGGCTGGCGCGCTCCAGTCGAACTTCCTGTAGAAAATAGTGCGCCAGAACGCCTGAAGCCATATCTTCCGGGCCGTTTTCTACGACAATTAAGAAGAAATGAACAGAATCACTCTCCTCCCCATAATCTACTCTGCCGTATACGAATACTCCACCTGAAATCCGTACCATCTCAGATTCGTGGAGTGATGCCTTTAAGATTTTAAGTTGTCATAGTAGCTGTGTGGGGTGGAGTAGAATCAAATTTTTGATGGCAACGACCTTTTCTTTCCAAAGATAGAGAGTATACGATTTTGACTTCGCCTAGCAATTCGAAACAGTTAGCGAATTTTGTTGAGAAGAGAATGAATGAGTAGGATCCAGAAATTAGAAATTCCACAGTCCATCAGCAAGGACTCTTTCAGATTTATTTAGTGCAAATCAATATGTATGTGTTCCAAAAGTTCGTCTTTCTTCAGAAGAGGTCATTCTCAAATAGGCTCAGACATTTCTAGATAAACTACTTCATGTCAAGAGCTCAACAGACGTAGTATCAATCTTGGAGGCGCTGCAAAATCCACGTGTCCTCGTTATTTGGGTATTTCTACACTATATCCTAAGAATGAATGTACCCCAAATAAGTAAAGCACCGCTCCTCTCCAGTGAGGTCGTAAACAACAATTATTTTATTTTCAGTAACGTTGGTGCGTGGGCGGTCTTTGTGCTTCACCTTTTCAACTTGTTCTTGCACTTCTTCTGAACTTTCTTCCCAGTAGTAAACTTGAGCTTCGATTGTGTAATATTCTCAGATTCTTCCAAAAATCGCTATAGAGCCTCATCCTTTGTTTTACCACCACCTTTATATTCACTTTTCACTTTTACGTTATTATTACTTTTGCTTATTATTGATTTTTCTTACAAATGCATTTCATTTACTCTGCATGATAAATTTTACTTCTTATTCATTTTAAAACTTAAACGTCGTAAATTATTTCGTAAAAAATGCATCTGGAAATTTTGAGACTATGCGAGAAGACGATTTGTAATCTTCCCGGATAAAGTCGAGAAAAAACTCTACTTTTTTATTTATTTTCTATTTTTTATATTTAAAAAAAATCTGCTTGACATAATGGATTGCACTTCGTGAATTCATGATGCTACCGACATCCAGAAACAAGTACAATGGCGGAGGTTAGCTTCAGTAACTCCCATCATTTTCCCAGAACACACTAGAACCTCACTTTTTGAAAGCGCTAGTAGATTGATAGTTGTGATTAATTTTGATCCATCTTCGAGGAAGACCAGGTTACGATCTCTACCAGCTTAAATAAAAGTACAAAATTTTATAGTTTATTAAGAACGATGTAAGAAACGAAGGATATAAACCTAGATATAGAGATACCAGCGATTAGAAAGAAATACTAGAAATATACCATAAAATGTGCAGATATACATACTAACCTTCCACAGAATTAATGAGAATATCCAATTTGCTGCACAAAATCCGTATCTCCTTCTCGTCATTGCTGTTAGTTAAGGACTGAAGTTATGCAGAATAAGAAGGAGAAGAAATTTTTTATAAAATAAAGAAAAAACTTCACGGTAACCAACCAAATGGCCTGCAATGTATACCGAATGAAAAACAGCTGTGCCGTCGACGGTTTCCGAATGGCAGGAGACATTTTTAAGATTATCCAACTTTAGCATTTTTTCAAATCGGCTTGGACTTAGTTTTATAATCTAAAACAGAAATTAGCCAAAGCAGCGTTAACAATGGAAGAAAATCTGGAATACTCTTGCCTTCTGTGGTTGTGGTCCTTCTTGTCTGTGTGTGAATTCAGCGACAGCATTTCTAGCAGCGGACAAAATCCCCTCACGACTTGGATTCGTCACCAATTCTCGGAGACTTTTAAACATTTGAATCGTGTGATGCAAAAAATAATTAAGGTTCTAAAAACTAAGAAAAACTAAGAGTTCTTAAGAAACTGTCGAAAGTGCACTTATCAAACGTTACTCGTAAGTTCTGATATAAATGATGACTGAGAATGGAAGAAAGAAGTTAAAATTAGTCACTTCAGATTTTTTTAAAGTGTTATTATCGTTTCTCCCAATATCTCGCTTGAATCTCAATTTCTACCGAGTCTAGTTCAGCGATACAGAAGATCCTTTTTTAATTAATTTTGATAAACTTCAATTAAATTTTAATGGAAAATTTTTTATGATTTCAGCGCAGTTTCGCTTCATGGAGACTAAGTCAACCATGACTCAACAAAAAGCAAACAAACAGGTGAATGAGATAAAAGAGTTTTTTTTTTTTCTAGAATAATGTCAATATTCCTATCGAACTACCGCTAGTGCATCATTCCAAATATTCGGAAATTGTTGAACCAATGGCGGAACGCTTTTAGCCAACTGAGCCGGAATGCATGAAATCTGCCGCGCTTTTTGCGAGGCTTTTCATAGCTTTTTCGGGAAGGAAATGGACTAAACGACTTCTCCTCCGAGAGTACGGAATAAAACATTCCTTCGGAGGCTGAAGGTGTTACTTTGTGTGCGATAGCAATCAGCTTTGAAGTCGGTCAGATTCTTAGGAGTTTTCCTGTCTACTATTAGAAAGCTCGAAGCCACGAGTTATTAATTATACGAGTAATCAAAATTTAATCTAACAGCGTCGTCGAAACAAAAAGAGTCTTTCTAAAACGTCAGTTCATCGAGAGCATCAAAAAGTGGAGATTTTGGGACTGTACATAGAGATAAAATGTGAAGCAGTAGAACAAAATAAAAAATAAAAAACTTCTTAAATCAATATTGTCCAGCAGTTGTCAGTAGGCAGGTGGAAATTACTGTTGCCAATCCATTTCCTGCTTCCTATGGGCATGTGACCTTTCAGGCTTCGGTGATTTTTTGGATGACAGCTTCTTTTTGCAATATCTGGTAGCGTTCGCTATATAACTACGTAAGTTATGGTCGAGTCAAAGCGAAGAACATGGTGCTGTTGCTTAAGCAGCAGCACTCAAAGCGGTATGGCGGAGCTAGCGGTTGGGATCGAGGTGGGACCATAGCGCACGGCAGCGGTGGGTGCTGCTGGTAAGGGTCCCTCGTCGATCCTCCTAACTGCAACTGCACCCATCTTCACCTGGTTTTGACCCAATTATGTATGCCTCTCCGTCTCCAAAAAGGGTACATTTGGATGCTTGATCGCGTTTAGAATTACAAGCAGTGCTCCTGTGGTCCGACAACAGTCAGATTCGTACACGCGACCTCAGAGAACAATTCGCATCGACTAGGCAGTTAGGCGAGATGTAAAAATCCGCAGGATATAGAATAGCAAAGAAAGGTTTTATGATATGATTGATCTTCAAGTTTTTGCCGAATTATGTGTACCTATATCCAAGGATGAGACGTCTCTATGAAGATGAAGATAATAATTAGGGGTTTAAATCACATGCACGAGCACGATCACGTCCAATCCCCCCCCCTAAGAATGTCCTGAAAAAGGGCGTGGAAAACGATGTCGATCGAATTTCCCTACAAGGCACCTTATTACGCGCCATTTCTCTGTACACGCTGATTCCTTCAGCAGCCTATTCAGTAGTTTTATTTGAACAGGCTGCTGAAGGAACCACATTGATCGTATACAAAGCTGGCACTTTATATGCTGCCCTTTATATGGTGGATCCACAAACTGTTTCCCATGCAGTTCTCAGGAAAATTAGAGAGAAATTAGTCTGATCGTTCTCGCAGTCGTGATCTACGTTCCTAACACTATCTTTTCGTGAAGAGGTCCCAAACCCGTTCATTTCGTGGTAAGCTGCTTTTTAAGCTGCTTTTAAGTGAAGTAAACTAAACCGAAAATTTGAGTGTATTTAAATCGGTGCAGCTCTATGACGTAATGTAAAAACAGATTAATTGAACCTGTGTTAATCCGAGATGTTCTACAAACCTGTTTATAGTGGAACTCTACAATACACAAATGTTTAACCATTTCATAGTGGCAGTTTGCAGTGAAGAGGAATTGTGCAGAAATATATAGGATTTGTAAGGCAGTAACGACATACACTTCGTTTTTACTCGGAACAAATTCTTCAAATGAACATTTTGTCTGTGTACGAATACTTTGATGGCTTCATTTATAGAAAGGTGGAAATCGCGTGCCAAAATATTCACCTGCGGAAAGCTTTCAGCTCAAACCATACGTTTGATGAATGTTTCATTTCACTGGGAAAATTCAAAATTTGATATTATATTCGAAATACATATTCAAATAGAGTACAGTTTCCTAGTTGCACTTATGGTAAGAAATATTCGAAACCATATTAACAAAAGCTTCTTATTAACAGTTCTGTTCGTTATTAATCTGGAGAGGTGCAAAGCATATTTGATCTCCTTCGGATACTTTGATTTCAATAAAATCAAAAGAATTCTCTTCTTTTGTAACGAATTTGAAATCATTCCACAAAAATAGGAACCCCACAAGCCCGAGTTACGGAGGAAGGAGTTTAATGAAATTATCTAACTCTATCTACTATATCTACTCATGCACTACCATACAAAGGAAAAAAAAACTCAAAAACAATTTGAAAAACTTCCGAGTAACTTGTCTTGCTCTTGTAGAGAATGATAACGTAAAACATTGCGTTTCAACTCGTTTTACACCGACTTTACTGTCACCTCTATAATGCGCGAAGAAAAGCGAAAAAGTTCAGCTTGAAGTGGTTTGAAAGAGGTAATCGACACAAACTGGTAGTGCACGGAGTAGAACCGGAAATTTCTGACATTTGGTGCATTTACACAATCGAGCTGGTGAAGTTGAAATGGCTTGATATCGAATGGAAGGGAACACACTGCAGACAGTGTTCAAGCAGCGATCGCTCCATCAAACACCGTAATTTTGGCTCAACATTGCAAGAGTTCAGAGGAAACTAGAAAAGAAGTATCCTGACGTACATTGAAAATGAAAAAAAAGCTGAAGTGATCGCCTTTGTTGTTTCTCTACAGTTTAAAGCGCGAGAAGGGAGGCATGCCAAAAGCGATCAATTTCTGAAATTTACTGGTTGTTGTGCTCTATGACTAAAACTGCAATGCAGGGACGTGCGGAAAGATGCGATCCGGACGAAGTTTTCCGATTAGAGCGAGAAACGGGATGCATTCTTCCCAGGGGAGGTCTACTCTCGTTTCAAATTCACTTGGTAAATTCCTTGTAGTAGTAAATAATCATTCTTTACTGTAGGAATGTTCTTCTGTCCCTGCAGGATGGTTGCTTCTATCTGCTATGTGATGTCCCTTCAATTTGTTGAATTTGTCGTTCAAAGCGTGAATATTCTCCTGTAGTGGATGTTATCAGTGTGCTCACCATGTGCTAGACACAATAACGTCGAAATTGTGGTTTTATCTCTACGGCACTACTCATAATACCCTTTAGTACTTAGCAGAAAACAAAATGGACGAAGAAATGGATGTAGACGTCGTTGCTGATGAAAATGGTCAACAGGTCAATTCTGTTTCTGAGGTCGCAAGTCGAGTTGCGGATGATCCTCTTGATGATGACGAAGACGATAGGGTGAATCTTCCTCATTATCTGGACGTGTTACCTAAATAATTACTTCTTATTTTCGAATATTCGATTGATTGGTTTATTCGGAAGACAAATGTTTCTTCCCATTGTCCAAGCAGGCCAATATTTGATGTTTCGATTGTGCTCCTGATAGCCCATTTCTTATAAGTTTCTTGAATGAACGTTATGTAACGCGGACGATGTTAAAGTCACAAATTTTCCAAAACTTTCCTCTGCTGCGTCTGTCCTTCTGTGCTTTTTCCTTATCACTGATATTTGTGACAGTAGAATGTGAAGTCAAGGTATCCTGCGAAGGCTTAATTGAGGAAACAAATAAGTCGGTTTCTAGACAAGGATGCGTTCGCTGCGATGTACGCATTTCCTCCGGTCAACACAAATCTTCCCTTTTTTCCTGACCCACTCGTATGCGCATTGCGACCGTTTGTGCAAAGCCTGTTGTTGGAAACTATAGCTTAGGTATAGGTCGCAGTGAACCATAATTACAAGCAGAAACCAATACGGTTGGGTGCGAATAGTTATGAAGTCATGCATGATGCCCTGAATCTCGTCTCCCTTACTAAAGTTGAGTCAAAACGACTGTTCCATAGTTCACAACACCTAGCTTCACCGTGCCGCTTCGTGCGCGGCCGCTAACGTAACTACACCGAACTTCATGTCGTTTTTATCCGACTGCAATTTGTACAGTTTTTGCGTGCTAGCTTCGTTACACACACTTACAATCATCAAAACTAGCCAGCCCTCAAAAGCTGGCGGTGTGACTATTATCCATAGAAGAAGGAAGTGAATTAGCTAGTCATAATAATGCATTCGCCCTTCACAACGCCTAACATCCATGTGTTAGGATTGTGAAGGTTTCATTAGTATCACTTATTTAATGAGTAATTTGAGTGAAAACACACAGTATTCTTTCATTCGTTTTCTGAATTTTTTTCTTTCCGTTTTTTTTTTCTTCCATTTCCTTTGCATTAGGAACAGAGAAGAAATATGGAAAATAAATAGCTTTCAATGTTAGTCTGATTCAGACGTACAGTGGTTCTTCAAATGGATCCTCATACGGAGAAGACGAGGATGGTGCTCCAATGGTTTCGCTTAGAAAGAAAGTGTGTACCCACTTTTTCACTCTCAAATTTGGGTTTTTTTAGGATTTGGTTTCTATGTTTGTTTTGAAATGTTTTTTTCTTTTTTTTTTTGTTTTCCATCTTGTTTCCTTTCTCTACAGCTGGGTAGTGTTAGTTTGTTACTTGAAGTATTTACAATTACAACTTTTCGGAACATTTCAGAATTTCAACGCGACACCAACAGTTCGGGCAGCTCCAGTTGAACTGCCTACGAATACTCGTCTGAAGATCAAAGTGAACAAACTTTTTGTGAGTGCTTCGCGTTCTTTTCCGTTTGTTGATGAGTATGTTAGAAACCAGTGACTTCTTCTAGACTTTTTACTGTTTTTGTGGCATCAGATGTGCAAATGTTAGTTGACTGCCTGATTTTCTGGTTTCCTGTTTTCGCAAACTTGCGGGAATCTTTTGAAGTGCACCAATCAATGTTGAGGAGATTGCATCCACTGTTCTCGCGCCCAAAATATGATCGATAGTCGGTGACTGCCTCTGACTTCGATTTCGCCGCTGTATATTTTTTGAATCTGAACAAATTGTACTATTCTTTTGCTCCGCAAGAAGGGAAAGGTTAACAGTCCTAACTCCGTTTTAGGTGACTGCAGAGTGGAAGTGGATTGAAGGCGGAGACGACACGTGCGGCATTTGCCGTATGCCTTTTGAAGCTTGTTGTGTTGATTGCAAATGCCCAGGAGATGAATGTCCTTTGGTAAGTCCATTTCCATTATGTTTACTTCTTTACATGGTGCTTCTGTGTTACTGATTTCTGAAGAGGTCTGCTGGATCGCTTAATTCTCTTTCATAGAAATATGTATTATTATTAGGTGGTACAGTTGTTACTTTCCTATTCAGAAAGGGGAGAAATCTACTTCTATTTTTAAAAAAGGATTTTAGGTACTTGGTCAGTGTAAACATCCTTTTCATATGCATTGTATTGTGAAATGGACTGACGCTCAGAACACTCCAAAGCCACAATGTCCTCTTTGTAGACAAGAATGGAAGTTTGCAGACTAAATACTACCATTGTACGCCGTTGAACCTTATCGTCATGATCTCATTTTCTGTTTTGTTACTAAGGTTTGTCATACGGTTATTTTCCTTTTTTCAGTTTAAACGATTAAATTGTATTTCCCAGCAAATAACAACTATATCGGAGAAAACTTTTGAACATTTATATTTACTATGCTATTACTATACTACATTGATGCTGTATTACTTTGATGTAGGTTTATATAAATTTACGAGATTATGCATATAATAGACATACGTATGCTGCAAAAATCAATTAGATCCTAGACAATAATGTACTTCACCAACATTATTCGTACCACACAGTTCTATGATTTCCTGCTTATTAAAAACTTAGATAAAGTAAGTTTACAGATTTGAAGGGAATGCACAGGATTTTACGAATAATTTCCATCCATTTCAATATTCAAAATTACGAAATCAATCGTTAGCGGTTGCTCACACAACAGTACGAGTGGACGGATATCTGCGTATCCGTTAGAGACAGCGCCTCACGAAATTTTACAAATTTAACTTTGTGGGATCTGGCCACGGTAGGTAGTGGTAGATGTGCACCCTCATGGGAGAGATTACACCCTATTCCCCGACTCTACGAATTCGGATAGTGTTCTCCTTAATTTTTGGGAAGAACTGGGCGTAATTACGTTTGCACCTCTTAGTCATAGCTCTTCCATTACCTTCTCGTGCGGACTCAATATCAAAAATTCCATGATGCGCTGCCCTTAAAGAAGTTTTCCAAAATAAGAGATGTTATTTTACCATTATAAATAACTTTAGAAAGGCATTGAGTTGGACATAGGACTGAGTGAAATGGTTCTTCCTCAGTTCTGTTTGATATAGTCACCGTCCTCAACAACTATCACAATATGTGCGCAGTAGGAAAGAAGATCGACAAATTGGCACCGTATACTGAGGCATATCTATAGTATATTCTATACGAGGAGAATGCAATACAGGCACATTGGAAAGACAACCAATCGAGATGTGTACATTTAAGTAGTAGGATTAAGAGATTTGCGATTAGTGAATATTAGGTATGGAGAAGTGTTGTGAAACCGTTTCAAGCGAACTGAGTACCCTTTGCGACTTCGCTTTCAGCTTCTTCTATTTCTTCTTCAGTAAACAGGGAGTTGAGCTCAGATTCCAATTTCGACATATCATCTGGAAATAGTCGTGAGAAGTTTGGGTCAACATTGATTGTCCGGCACCTAACTGACCTTTGGACTTGCGATTTAGTATATGTGTTAAGACGGCATATTGAACAACACGGTCTTGCTGTTTTGCTGCATCCAGAAGCTTCAAACTATTCATTTCCATTTGTTGCGTGTCTATATACCTGAAAAGTGCATGTTACATACATTTGATTCTGTCTCCATTTGAAGAAAATGGATTAGATTCTCGATCGAGAATAAATAGATAAATATTAGTGCTTCCGCTTTCCTCAGTGCATAATTCGTTCTTGGAACACTTCTCTACAACCCAATGATTTTACACTTATTTTAACATTTTGATTAAACTTTACAGGAGTTTACATTAACATCATTGTCATCGGTAGTTTTGTTTTACCAGAAAACACCTACCGATGACAATGATGTTAATGTGGACAAAGCTAGTTCGTAGAGAAAAAGTATTCCGACTTTGTCCAGCGGTATGTATTCATAGGGTGGTTAATACAATATAACATTTAATTCTTTCTCTCATGTGAAGAAACCTCACCTCATAGCATCGATTACGTGACCTCTTTCTAAAAGTACCTCCACTATTTCATCACAGGCCTTCTGTCTGAAAGGATAGAGTATAACAGCTCTGAACAAACAGCAGATCCAGCAAACCACTGGCTATAATTTAAAAAAAAGAGCATTACAGTCTCTCATTTGGAATATGTGCATGTTAAAGTTCAGAATTGAGAATACAGAAAATATTACTAGTTACGAAAACCCACTTCACAAGAGAGAAGCTTACCGTGCTAATATGTCCACACCGGACTGGAACAATGAAGGACACCTCGCTTCGTACGAGAGAAGGAGAAATGCTAGTGGTTTCGAGTCGGATATTACCTAAGATTTGCACCTACATTATGAAACTAATGTAAATTCATCTGCCTCTAAGAGGAGAAAACTTTACTCGATAAGTCACGAGCTGATGTAGCTTAGCCATTTCACCGGATTGAGCTAGTGCTTCCACAACCAATTCCAAAAAGTAGGCCTGGATAGTGAAGAGTATGTGTTAAACAAAAAAAAAAACGCTAAAATATCGGTTATGATAAGTACTACACATAGTTGACGCAGGTTGTGAGAACAGATCACAGCGTGTCGTATGCAATCATCGGAGGTCATATTGATTATCATGAAAGTGCAATAATCTGCTTACCTCAACTGGTACTGACCATCGATGAAGACTTCGCAGATACTGTAACATCACATTGGCAACAAATTTCGAATCAGCAAATTGGTCCTCCTACATATGGGAAAGGCATGAAAACGTGAAGTACGTGGTGTCAGGAAACGTTCCCCAAACATTTTTCTATATGCTTACCATTATGGGAATAAAGATGCTGCTCTGCATTTCTCTTTGTTCAATTCTTAGGTGCTGCACCGGTATAGGTCGTAATTGAGGCTTGGACGATTCTGAATGGAATCCACTACAAACATAAACCACTGGCCGTTACTTACTCAAAATTAGTTCAATAAATCTTCCAGAAATTGAGGAAATCATACGGAAATATGATTTGAAAATTTGTCCTGACTGCAAGAATGCACTGGATTTTAGACTTTGCGTATGACCGTGTAAGATCGACAAATTAAACTTGTAGAAGTTTTTCAAGCGTTTGTAGGATTTGATAACTGCCGAAACAAGCATATCTTGAAATAAGCTGAAAGAAATCGCCTACTACTCACCAGGTCCGTTACTAACAGTTGACGAGGAGATGGAAAATTTCTCTACAATTAGATCAAACAGTTTTCGAATCTGACGCAAACGCAGTTCCTTCGCCTTGAGAGATGCAAGCAGTGTTTCTAACACAAGTTGTTTTTGACCAGTGCGATGTATCAGAAATTCGATCAGCATTCCCTAAACACAAAAGCGATTGCGTCGCATAAAGCCAATCACAACACTTCTCATTACGTTAAAGAAATAAATATTCAACGGAAAATACCTTCTCGTGAATTTCTTCATGTGCACGATTGCAACAAACTGTCAACTGGTACATCATTCCAGCTACAGGATCTATGAATGTAATGTTATACAACAGCAAAAACAAAGAAGTGGAATTTTGGCTAACCTACAACAATGTCCGGTTGAAACATTGACCAAAGAGGAACGTACAGGGCAGGTGGCGGCTGACAAACAGGAGATGGCCCTTAATAAAGTAGTTGCTTATTCATGGAGAAGAATGAAATAGATCACAAAGGAAACTTACTAATTGAAACTGTGATCAACGGAGAATGTGTAGGCCGATTCGGAGAAAGAGCTACATCGAAAATCATCGATTTTGCTATTCCCTGGAACTAGTAGCCTTAAATAATGGAAAGTATGGTACCAAATCTTACCTGATGGTGAACAACGATCAAATTGTCGATAACATGAATGCCAAATCCTCCAGAGCACCCTAAAAGAGAAAAAATATAGAAAAAAGATATCTTTATGTGACACCCTCAAACTTATATTTTCTGGGACTGTTATAAACGAATCCTTCCGTTATTAAAATGATGTATATTTTTAAACAAGTGCAATGAGATCCCACTTAACTACCCTTTTGACATTTTGAACAATTTAGTATAGCCGCTCTGTTCAAGCACGGATTTGCAACACCGGGAAAACACTGCCGATTCTTGTATATTGCATGGGAAAAAGGAAAAAACGAGAGATAGCCTTCCTACGGTCTGCAACAACAACTATCTTCATGGTTGTGGACCACGGGTTTGTGAAAGGGCTCAACGAAGATCATCCACCCTCGAAGTCTTCAGTGGTACTACTCTCAAAAGTTTTCATTGCATTTGTGCAATCTCGAGCTTTAGTTTTTTTTTTCTCTCAATAAGAAATTTCCGACATTTCTAAGATTTCATCAAAAGTTGAAAGAAACGAGCTTTCCTTTAGTATGTAAAACGAATAAAACAAAACTAGTTAAATCAATCTTCTTCGATTCACCTAAGGTTAATGAGTACTTCATTTTTGCAGCTGTGTTTAGATCAGAAGAAAGTTCGTAGATCAACAAATCCGTAGTCGTAGCTCCTCTTACACTATATCGCAGTACCATCACACATACTTTCCCATATCTAAAAACAGTAAAAATATAAAACAGGAAGATGTGTACAAAAAAAATGAAAACAAAACACTCGCAATGATGTCACAGTCACATCTTTTTCAAGAAGGTTTTCATTTGAAGGTGTTCCAGACTCCACGTCGAAGCTCTAAACAAATGAAAGATTGGCGTTGAGATTCGAATATCAGTGAATAAGATGATGAGTGGTAGGTGTTATACACGTTATTTGAAACGTAACCAAAATCAGTCCCACTCGGTATTGCAGCTCAACTAGCATCTACAAGAAAACCGCAAAAGATTTCGTTTGGGCCTAAAAAAACTCTAAATTTCAAAGTCCTACCTTAAGTCTAGTGAAAAGACCATGCTGGATAAGAAAAGGTTGAAGAGTTGTGCAATTGCTTCCTGTAGCAATAATAACTAAATTTGACTTCGCCTGAAAACTAATAATTTTACTTAATTAAAGCATAGTGGGTAATTGCTTGTTGGACATACATAGTAAATCGACCATGAAGCTGACACATTTGACGTCCGTAACACTTTAGTCGTCCTTTTTTCTTCGTTTATTGCAAATATTTCAAGGGACTGCTTGGTGACGAAAAGAATCTAAAAACAAGAGCTACAATAGTGAAATCTGAAAGTCGAGATATTATATCACTTCGGTTGGGCAAAACAAATTTCTAAAGTACCGGTAACTATAATCATGCATAAGCAACGAAATAGGGCATTAAAAGCCACCAGGAGAGGTGAGCATTTGGATACCAATTCCAAGGGACCAGCTCGAGATGAACTGCAATTGAGCAGCTTGAATCGTGGTCTTAGATTCTCACCCTTACTAGTCTTTACTGCTGTTAACTCCTCCTTATTCGCCCTCCTCAGGGGATGAATACGGATAGGCTATCATCTCAAATGTCTTATAAAATCTATTCTGTTCCAAAGAGAAGTACTGAAGAGCGTAACAAGTTGAGAAAATAGTATAAAAATTGACTAGCACTTGCCCTGTTTGAGGACAGCGTACCAGGAAATTGGCGTACTGTGGAAACCTGATGAAAAACATGGAGTTAGAGATGTGGATTACAAATATGTCGTGCTCCGCTCAATTTGCCCTAATCTTCTTGAAGAACCGAGTGAGAAACGGCATTTGTTCCAACAAAGTACGTGAAAACATCCCACCCTTGTTGACCTTCACGAACGAGCGGTTGAAGATCAATGACATCTCCTCACTAACCTATTCGAGTGAAACCAATGAACAGACTGCTTAGAAGACCGCAGGGTGCACCACGGTGGTATGTTTTAACGTACTTAGTAGGAACAAGCGCCGTTCCCACAGTTTTTTTAAGGACGATCAGGGGAATTGAGCACGCGTCCACTCACATTCGTAATCTACATCCTGAACTCTATATTCTTCATCAGGTTTCGTGAATTTCGTTTATACGCTGCCTTTAGAAACTTCACCAAAGCGTGAAAGAATCGCCTATGGCAAAATTGTGCCTCTAAAGGGTGATGGGGATCTAAACAGGGTCTGAACAAAATTCCTCTCAGATCAAACGATGCAATACTAAAATTTGAAACTAGCGTAGAATCTCCTTTCCTTGCATTTACCTGATTGTTGCTGATCCAGTCAACGCTAAGAATCATGTCTCGAGATTTTGTCGGTAGATTGAATTCAACAGCTGTATTGCCGTCATTCTTTTCTAGTAAAATTATGTCCTTAAATAAATCAAGTATAAAGACAATGATTATGTAATTTTATGCAACCGACCACAGAATTCATTTGTCGCTGAAGGATGGCCAGCTTTCCATTGGGTGAGAGTTTCATTAGGCCAGGTGGGCCTCTATCTTTGGTTCTGAAATATAATTTCCCGTTAACATTGATTTATCATAAAAACGTAAACTACTTTTAACATTAAAAGTGAAGTTGAGAAACGAGAATAACATAGAAAAACAGTAAATCTAAAAAAGTGGAACTGACCGAGCAGATATCACATCGTTTACAGCTAATGACTTTGCCGTTATTCCTAGCGAGCCATTGTTCCGAACGGTACAAATCTGCAAAGCAAAGTGTAGTTGTTAACTCCATCCTGCATCAAAGTATCGTTTACTTTACTGCATTTGTGGCAAAATAAAGTTGGTGTGCTACCCCAACAAGTTTTATAACAGCAAAGAGGGCATAAATTTCCCAAAGAAGCGAAGTTCTACTATCAAATACAACACTTTTGTTGTATTGAAATCTCATGGAAGCCTGATTGTCTTGTGGTGCATTCGATGCGCTTTCAATCAAAAGGCTGAACAGTCAATTCTTTTAGGTTTCTCTTCTTTGAAGGAAAATGCCAGAAATGGTATATAGAGTCCAAAAACTCTTCTAGAACTTCGCATACACACAGAAAATATTAGCAAACACTTCAATTTCATGTATATAAGTCTATTCAAATCACCGAACACATCTTCTACCTACATCAAACAATGAACTCATAGTTGGAGGATGTCAAAAAAAATTGAAAAAGGAACAGTTAAAATAGCAAATAGCGATAACGGGAATTATTAAAGCCAAAGCCAATAATACTGGTCCAAGCTGCTATAACTCTCTTCATAGACGGTAACATTAACACATAACTGAACTCTATCGTACACCCACCTTCAAATTGACATCGTCAAAGAAATTCTGCGTAATGTTGCCTGATTGACCATTTTGAAGAGTCTCCGGTTCAAATGTCACCGAAGTTTCTCCAAGTTCTAACATCCAGTGCAGCTGAGAACCTTAACAATAAGTATGCAGAGAAGAGAAGAAAGGGACCTATATATCGTAAAACACATAGCCAAACAGGAAAATACGCGAGCAACTTCGACATTGTTTAGGCTTTACAACATTTCACATCAGTTTGAAAGTTTATTTCAGTGAAACAAGCACTGGAACAATAGCAAAATCATACCCATTTCCATAAACGAATCAACAGAAGCGACTCCTTAATATAACTATGTAGTAATTAGAAGGGTATTCATATATCTCCTTTTCTACCGCGAAAACGACTTCTCATATCTACGAGCGATCTTTTGCAGTCGGTGAAATTCTGTAGTAAAGCGAAGCATTTATCTGGAACACTTCCATCATGCGCATCAATACACTCCTTTGCCGGTCTTGCTTGAACCTAAAACAAATGAGTATGTACATTCAAAAAATGAAAAAGGCAAGAGAAGACGGCAGGTAACACCATTAGAGGAAGGTGTTATCACAAACAGTTCGATAGTTTGTAAAGTTCAGAAAACCAAAATTCCATGCTAATAAAATATGCATTTTAATCAACAAAGGAGAACATTTTAGAGTAAAAGTGGTTTTTTGTAGTTAGAACGTCTGTGACTGATTGACGTTACTACCATAAGTAAATAAATAACAAAGCCCATGTAGAAGAAACAACGCAGTGTTCGGAAAATGGTTCAGGAAATTCTGATTTCGTCCTACAACATTCTTCCCGATGCATATAGAAGATCCTACATAATGCAATATTAGACATTTTCTGGATTGTTTACTGACTCATCACTGAAAAATAGCTCAGAACAATGAGTACGATGTTAAGGATTTTCCTGGGCGAAATCTGAATACGCAGTTTAATGTACTAAAACCTTCTCTAACGTGCGCACCCAACCAGCAAAGAAGAAATGTGTTGCTCATTGCGCAAATATGTTAGTCATGGCAGAAAAAAGTTGGTGACAAACTAGGAAAAAAAAAGAACAAAGAAATACCTGCACACAATGTGACTCCTTTATGCACTTTTTTAGTGCCTGCCGAAGACGATCGCAAGAGATCCCTGATGAAACCATAGTATTGAGCTCTTCATCCTCGAACCGATATGTTGCAGACTGATGCACAGCCATGCACGTTACTCTAAAATTTTGGAGTTGCACTTTCTAGCAGTTCTCATGGATTCTCTTCGCCTTTGCGGAAGTAAAGAAAGCAAATGGATTATCTTAATCTACAAGGTAAAAGAGAACCGGATGCAAAAGCAAGCGAACATCTAGGTCCGCAGCACAAAGTAAGTTAGAATCCAATCTAGTTTGAACCGAATATCATACCAAGAAACGAATATAATGCGAAAAGGCTGCTCATTTATCCAACAGCTGTAAAAATTATCGTTCATACACTCTGTCGCATTCGTCACTCAGTTTACGGAAGCGTTATCGCTCAAATTTCAGAATACTTTGACACCGTTTTTTAGCACATTTTTAGTTTGCAAATGTATGACATTTGACGTCGCTGGTGAAGTTGGGATTTTAATTGTGAAATAATTCCGAACACAAAACACACGAAAGGAACTTTCGTTCGTTTAATGAAACAAATAACGCATACATCAGGGAAGTCCTGCAGGATTCACGTGATCGTCATTCAACGTAAGAACAACGTACATTTGATATTAGCTAACTAGGCAATGGATTACAACAGCATAAATGACTTCGTCAACTAATAAGGGAAATGGTCCGGCAAATGAAAAAAAAGCACAAAAAACCGCTACCAAAGCGAAACAAATAAGAATAGAACTCGAAACAACTCTGAGAAACGAAAATCACGTAGCAACGCAAAACAAGCGAATAGGATGGAGTTGATTTGAAGAGAAAAAACAACAACCAGAAATTGGATGTTTTAAAACATACGAAGAAATACACAGAAACCTTAAGCAGTGGATAGAAATTGCAATAGGGATTTCTAGACCATTATCTATTGCATATAACACTGTTTGCTAATAATACCACCGAAAATGTGAAAATATTGTTCCATCACGGGTAGAAAAGAAGAAGATCGCCGAAGGAGACTCCTTCAAGAAATTATATTCGACTATTCGAGACGATTCACAAATACAAATATGTAATTGATATCTGAACCATTACCTACTAAATATTACACTATTTGCTAAAAATACAACTGAAAATGTGCAGAACACTGCTTGCGGATGAGTGCGGATGAGAAAAGGAGAAAATGGCCGAAGGAGACCGCTCCTAGGAAATATATCGACGATTCACGAACATAAATACGTCACTGATGCCATTTGAGGAGTTGGAGAAAACGGTTTCGTTCAACCTGCTGCAATCGAACTCATGGCTTCGCGCCAGAGAGGGTGGTTCGAAAAATTCTCTCAATGTTCACGTTCTCAACGCATTTGTTGTCTCTGCGCACTCGACATTCTCCTCCGCTTTCATGAGGATCCGTCGTTTTTTTTTCTTCTTTTTTTTCTTCCAACCGTATGAATTGCTTTTAGTCACTAATACAGCAGGGGAGGCAACTCAAATTAGGAAGAGCTCTCGATTTAACTCCTTTTAGAACCCTGCTGGGATGTATTTTGCGGATGGGACCCTCTCAAATGTGTGAGGGATGGATTGCTTGGCTTATTCCACTTGTTTTTTTATGCTGTACAAGTTGTAATTGATAATTAAAATTAGTTTGTAAGTTGTAATAACTCTCGTAACTCCTACAAGGTATGCTTACTTATATGACGCAATGTTCCTGATTTTCAATGGATTTTCCTTCAACGGATATAGTGCAGTCTAAAGAAGTTTCGCAGTCCATCTAGGATGGTTTGCAATCGCCCCGAACAACTTATGCGAATCAGAACAAAGCTTTCGATCTCTCTGGATTCGGAAAATCGGTCCCAGATTTGTTTGAAAGGATAAAAACACTGTCTTGGTAAATCGGGTTATCCCTCCTAATAATTCTACAGGATCGGGGGAAAATATAGTTGAGCCTGGGGCACTCAGTGCCGTCCTTATTTCTCGATGCTTTAACTTACTTTTTTTCTCTAAATAACTTTAGCCTATATGTCATAGATCCTCTTAGACTAATGCTTAGGTCTCAGGGGCCTGATCGATTTAATTATTTACTTCGAGAAATAAGGCTCCATTGAGTGGCCTTCAACTACCTTTTAGTCCAGGCCCGTACCTCAACATTCAATAACCTCTTCGATTCTGAGTTACTGAGTTGAAGCCGAAAGCGTTGAGCACATCATGAAGAGATTGCTCAGCGCCAACCATTTTAGGCTGTGTTATGCAGTCTCATCCGGACGTGCAGCTCCGCACTTCCGGCTCCAGCAGTCGGAGGTTGTCGATAATCCTTTTTCGTTACCGGTTCCCGTAATTGATGATTACCAAACTTGTAGAGCCGGAACTGCTTCTCCACACTGGTCCTGCCACAGCTGTGATTCTGTGACATTCCTACTTTTTGTTTTGTACACCAGACGAATGTTGCATGCAAATACCATGTTTTTGATTATCAGGGATAAAATACTGCGGTAACATGCGAAGAAATATTGCTAGATGTGGACTCCTATATATACACATTACACATAGTCGGGTCAAAGCGCTATGAGCGGTTGGGATCGAGGTGGGACCACCGCAGACTACAGCGATGAGTGGTGCTAGGTAGCAAGTGTCTTCTATCGATCTTAATCGCTACGCTCCACCGCACCGCTCTGAGCGCAGCCGCTTCCGCAACCGCACCGTGCTTCAAGACGTTTTGTACCGACGATAACTACATACATACATTATTCTATATATTTACATATTATATACGTTATGACTGCACGATAATGCCTTTCTTTCAGCATTGTTTGGATTCAACATCTCATGTATCTCGTTTTGATTATGTTATATTATAGAAAAAGAAAAGTTTGCTTTTAGATTTGGAAACTGTAAGAGTTTATCAGTTGTTCTTAGTTTTTAATGTGTAGTCTTCACTTCCTCCACAGCACGTTTTAAGTGCATTAGAGTCTGAAATAGCTACACAGTAAACATTCCCTGTTGTTGTCTTCAAACATATCAAATTCCGTCTGTCTTTTTCTTTATTTTCTCTTCCGATTAAGATTTAAATTTGGATTTATTTGTTATTGTATCGATTTGAATCCTGTTGCATACTCCAAATACACAACGGTAAGGAGTTAGTTTCTTTAACGGTATTCGACAATATTTGTTCTGAAATCGGAACATTACCGGAAATGTGAGAAGCATTCCGAAATAGATATTGAATATAGGTGTTAATTATGTTTCATTATTTCTTAATGTTCCCTCCTTTTCTATGCTCGGCTCGTTTAGGCAAACTTTCTTTTAGTTCTCAACAGAACGGTGTGTAAAATTGGTGAATTCTTCCAGTGTATCTACATTTACGCCCACTGTTATTGATAACATATTTTGCGAATGACGTTTTGTTTAACCAGCTTGATTTTTGTGGGGTTATTTGCCCTGTTTGTTTTGTTATCCTACCTGTGCGTTGATTCCACCACATTTGGTTTCGTTTCGATAGCTCTCCTTCGTAGCATTCGCTTTCCGTTCCAAACCGCGAGTGCAATCCATTAAATAGTGGAACACTGGTTTTCTTGTACATCGCAAGGAGACAATCTTTTAAAATACTACTTCTTGAGAAATAGAAGTTTTTTTGTTTTGTTCTTGTAACAATAAACTTTAGTTTTTGTCTTAAAATTTTCCTAAGATGTGGTGGTTAACGATTGTTCGCAACTGACAGCCTACTTTTCTGGCCAACAGACATTTTTTGATATAGACATTTTCTTCCACAACTTGCTATTTTTGCGTCAATCTTTTCGCTGCTAATGTGTTTATAATTCATCCCATAAATAATGCAGTATTCTGTACTTTTCTTTTTTTAATTTGAAATTAAGGTGAACAAAACTCACTTTGAACTAGATTATGCTCCTCTTCTTTTCTTTATTTTCCATCATCCTTCAACATACTGGTAAACTTTTGATGCCCTTTTCCGAAATTCACTTGCTCGCCAGAAAAAACGTACCGCAATGCTGCTTTGGTCTCTGGGCTATAGTTTTCGGCTGGAATTTTTTTTTTCAAACCACTTGATACTGGTTTATGTTTTTCCAATCCTCATACATATCAGAATTACCTTGAGAACTGGTGATTTTTCCAGTGTTTCTTTCCCTACCCTATGTTTAATGAATTTGATCTAGTTTTAGCAGTTTGTATTACGGCAACTGCTTTTTGAAGAAACTAAAATTTTTTGAACAAAACTACTTCATATCTAATGTATATTTCAGTTATTCTTGTTTTTTATTGGGAAAGTTGCTAATTATCTATTCTGAAGTCCATCGCTTCCAACGCAATTTTCGCTACTTTACTAACACTTCTTCAAGCTCTTGTGCAAATCCGCAACGAAAAAAAAAACACTCCACAAAACACGGTACTGCCGAAATGGCTCTCAAGGGTTCGTAAACTTCCCAAGCCTTGATGTTTACGTCACTAAAGCTCCTAAATATACTTCTTTCGGCAAATTATGGCACGAGGATTGTACAAGATTTTTTCCACTAAGAAAAACCAAATTTGGTTCATAGTGTTTCAAAGTTGGGGTTGAATATTCTCAGTTCCTTACAATTCCTAATCGTTTTTAAAAACTATGTGAGACACTGCTTCAATTCTCGACAATTAATGAGGTCTCTTATGTAACCTCTTCAAGTAAAACCAATAGTAGGCTGATGAGGGAACCAGAGCGCATGCCAAGGTTCTAACGTTAGTCGTTGGAACTAAGTCATTTTTCAGGAATATTAAGGAGACTTGAGCGTGACCACTCGTAATCCACAATCCACCACCCTCCCCCCCCCCATTTCGTGATATGTTGTCTTTATGCAAAGTTATCGGCCTTATCGATCTATCGATTTTTGTGCATTATCTTCCTAACTTCATTGAAACCTGATCAACTGTGTTTTAATTAAATTCGAATGTGGTTCTACAGGAAATCTCATCTTAACTGATGCATTAGTTTTTGTGTATGCTGTTTCTGTGCCTAACAGAACCTTGTCTAAATTGATATTTTCGCTGAAAGTGGTGATCTTAACCGCAACTAGGCTGAAAACTTAGTCGGGAAAGTCTCGTTGAGTCTCGGAGGAAGATACTCAAACACCAATAAATCGGAAAGATCGTTGTTTACCCTTAAAGGTATTGTCGACTTTGTAATTAACGCAAGCTGAAACCTCAGTTGAAAAGTTTCTACTGCGTTCGATGCGAAAATCGTTCAGCGGATCAACACTGCCAAGCGCAAATGATGAATGAGATGTGCGCTCTGTCCTAAAGTGTCCGCGGGCAAAGTTCGATCCAAATCGATTTAAGGGGAACTGAACTGCGATGTGAATAGGGCACATAATAAGCGCATAGCACTTCCTTATTATATAATGGGTACTTGCCCTATTTGTTATTATTATCGTCTATTATTTTATTTAGAAGTATAAAGTGCACGACGTTAATCAATCACGCCCTCGCGTTCGACTTCGATTCAGAATCGTTTGGGGTTCATGAACGCGTGTGCTGTGTATACAGTGGCTTGCGGGGTCCAGCCGATGTGTAAAGTCAGTGTTTTTATCTTCCCAGACAAATCTAAGACCAATGAGATGCATAGGATAGATAGTAGATGGCTGTGGTTTGGATGGCTTTAACGCGGTATCGTACCATCGATCATGCCGTCACAGCCGTGCCCCTTAACGACTGCTGGGTTGCAACCGCGTCCTTTGTTAACTTATTAATTAATTATTGTACCCATTAACATGTGTGGTGACCTGCTTCTTGCATTCATTCCTTCATTGCATATGAAAAAAATATCATTTCTTAGAATTTAAAATGTTTGAAAGATTTTTTTGACGTCACTGCTACATTACCATCAAATCTCAGATTGATGACGTCTGTGAAAGTTGAGCACACAACTCGTCTCTGTTGTTTAAATATCTTTTTACACGAATCGGAGAGAACTCAAGCGCGTTAGTTGTTTGATCAGACAATTGAGAGCTTTGTGAACTTCGTGGTCATAGTTTCGCTCGGAAAATTGCCTGTTTTTCTCTGCGATACGACAGTTGAAATCACCAATTGTTACTACATATGATTATATAGTCGAGATGTTACATATTCAAATATGGGTGGAGATCCTCTGCCGTCGCTTAATGTCGTTTACAAGGTTTTCAACGACTTTGGAACATACTTTGAAAAACATGGGATCTTGTCTGTAGAGAATTGTAAAAGTGAGAGGCTGATTGACATTTCGTGCATTATAAGATTCCAAATATTATCTTTTCAATCTCCATTTTCTGAAAACAAAATCTACTTAGATCTGGGCTAATCTGAGCTAATTCTTCCATGGATTTTTTTAAAGTATTTTTTTTTTGTGTTTATTAATGGAGAAATTCAACTTGTACATCCATGAAATTTGGACAATAGGATCAAATCTGCCAAGCAGCTCTGCTTTCATTGTGATCATTAACTCAGTGTGCTAAAGAGTCACTGACAAAGAAGGAGTTGGACAGTGGAGCCTAGTGATATCTCAGCCAGAATAGACATTCTTTTCGCATACTCCCTAACTTCTACTCCTTCGATGCCCAGAAGATGAACATTCTTTCTTGGCGAATCATGGAAACGTCTTTTCGCTTATGTTACGACGAGTTCCTGGTCCTCGTAGGGTAGGCGGAGCGTCTCTCTCCCGCGGCTGTTCGATGACCTTTCAAGCAGTGTTTTCGACCTCGTCTCTACGAGACATAGTGTGCTCATTGAGCTTTCTGGATGCGTGAAGCTTTACATTTCAGATGTGTAAATATTCTGTCACAATCGACATTTTTCCTCAAAAATATAGTTGTTACAAAGTAGTTCAGATGTAATGTATGTTCTAACTTTAGTTCTCTCAAACATCTGAAACGACTAAATTCTCCAGTTTTTTTTATGTCAAGAGAGCATTGTATTCCCCCCGTATATATCTCTAAATAATCTTTTAATGCATATATTTACATACATACATTTAGCTTTTACATTAGCTGTTGTACCATAGCGTCATTTCATTAGTTCCGTGATTTATCGTTTGCCCATTTAGTCCCATTATTCAATTGGAATGTATGTCTTGCACCTTTATATCATCTGTTCATTCAGTGTATTCGATACGCGAATATCATATCAAGCAGTTAATTTAACCAGTTAGAATTTGGAGAGCGGATAAATGTGATGACACCTATTTTTTAAACGTTTTTCGTTTCCTTGCGAACAAAATTGAAGAGTATAAAATTTCATTAGACCTTCATTCCGTAGTTTTTCTTCGACACAGCAGTATCTACACAATCAGAATTATCATGTTATTATCAGCTGTCTTGTTATCAAAAAAATTAAAAGCTTTTCCCGAATCATCATTCACACTTTCGATGTGCTTTATTATTCACTTCAATGAATTTGCGTCGTTGACGAAAAGGTGTTCGAACCGTTTTTGTGATACTCTTGACAATCAGATACTTAGATTGCCCGTCTTTACTGGACGTACGAGCCCCAGCATCTTTTTCGGTTTTTTGATGTTGCGCTTAAGTCATAACTTCTCGGCCCGTATCCCAAGTCATTTGTCCAACTGGATAAACACACTCTAGAAGATGAATGAGCCAGGAGTGGACATATGGCTATCCTATGAGAATGTGGCCACGGATAAATGCACCCGTTTTAGCGCACTTTAGAGGAAATGTCTACATGTTCAATGCGCTAATTTTCGCAACAAAATCCCACTGCACAGTTTTTGTTTTGTCTATAAATCTGCTCAACCAATATTTGAGAGTGCGATCGAAAGAAAAGCCCGCGGATGGTTTTATTCCTATCGTATTTGTCTTCGCAGGAATAAATATATTGTATGCGGCTCCTGAGCTTTGTAAAGTGGAGAGTGTTCAACATATCACATTTGTAACTATTGTTCTACGTATAAGATCTGTCGCTGACTTTTGTTCCTTAGTTATCGTTTCACTCCATCATCTTGATTCTGCACAGAAGATCTATTAACATTTTTTTTAAATGTGATGGTTGCAGACATGGTAATCTATGCCTTCCCGTGGGATGCATCCACTTCCGTTGCAAATCTCACAGAAACACAAATACAGCAGCTGTGTGCGCTAATTGGAAATAGTACAATCTCGCCTGTCGAGCTGGTAACGAATTCTACGACTGCCCATGACGACTTGGTAACATCGACGTCAGCTGCTATTGCATCAAGTTTTCTTCATCAAAGGCCGCCTTCTTATTTAGGTATGTGTGTTTTTTTTTCGCCATCTGCCATTAAATGCATGCATCAAGAAAAACGTTACTGAAGTTCTTCAATATATTGCTAGAACTTCAAAAACTCGTCTAATTTTTATATGCTCTAAACATTCTAATCTTTTATTTCCATTGTCAAATAGTTGTTTTCAGTATGGGGTATCGGCCTCACATTTGTCACTATTATTAATATGTGCGCAGTATTAGGAATAGGAGTTATGCGATATCTCACGAAGGACGCGTATAATCAGGTAAGCTATATTTTATACTTTTCCCATTTCTGTCTATTCATTTTTTTTTAAATTTTCCCTTTTTTGTGACATGTTACTAATCCTAGATAAGGGATTTGATTACATACTCCTAAATCCTGTGCTCGCTTTTCCCTGTCCTTTCACTTCTTTTCTCTCTTTAGTGAATGATTGTAAGGAGTAGTATTTTTGAAAAGTATTCAACATTCTTGACATTGAAATCTCAAGAAAGTGAATTCATCCGCCCTTTTATGCTGCTGTTGTTTGAGGTCTTGATCACGAATTTTATGTGGTGGTTGAATTTAATGAGGTCGCATTCGAAATCAATCAAAGCCATTAGGAGTACTCTGTCTCTGCATATTTCTCACGAAACGAATGGTCCGGTGTTGTGACAGCAAAATAATAAGAGATTTTTTAGGTTATTACACTTTTTGTTGGTCTAGGAGTTGGTTCGCTATCCGGATCAAGTTTTTACCACTTGCTACCACAGGTAAGTATAGATTTTTTTATTTTATTTTTTGCTTGTTGAGCTCATTATGTGACATTATCCTCTGTAGGCACATCCATCACTGATGGAAGAAACGGACGAGCATGGACATCTAACGCATTCCTATCTTCATATGGCTCATTTTTCGCTGTTAGGAGTGTATTTGTTCTTCATGTGTGACAAAGTCATTAAAATCGTCTTGGAGATGAGAAAGGTGAGATAGATTAACATTTCTTTTTTTTTTAGCATTTCTTCTATTCTGTGCTTTCTGTCCTCTTAAAATCCCGGGAATTTTTCATTGTTTGCCTTTATTCGAATGACCTCCTTTGTTACATGCTATTTTATGTAAGAGATAAACAGCGTTGATAAAACCACTTGGAGCACGTTCGACTTCAGTTTACGTTGAGGTTTATGGACACATGTGTTGCCTATACAGCATCTTGCAATTTAAGCCGAAGTCAGTGGTTCTGCTCTCAGCTTTTTATATTTTATGTTTTTATGGTATAGCAAACATTTTACCCTTCCGAAGTCGACACATTGTTACCTGACTTGTTTGGGAGGATGAAAACACTTACTGGGTACATCGGCTAACCGCGCAACTCATTGTATAGTCACACACGCGTTCATGTACCTCTTCGTTAGTTGGAGCCGAACGCATCGCAGACAGATTGATTGAGTACAAACTCTTTTTCTTTTCATCCTTCATCGTATGTGAAAGAGAACACTTTCAACTTCAGTCATTGCGGCAGTGATCGAAGATCAGTACTATGTTCCTTGTGAAAGGAATTGCAAAAAGACAATTTAATGACCTATCTTCTTTGCGGTTTTTTCGATGGAGAGCAGCTATTTACCAAAATAAAGATTCGTTTCGTAGAACTTAAGCTTCTGGAAAAGCACTTGAAAATTTTCAGTTGAGTTGTATGTTTAGTGCGTTCTCATGCTTCTAGCGAACTTGGAAACTCCATTACATTTTAAAAAGGAGAACCCATTGAGAAAACGATATTCTCACTCATTTTTCAAGCTTTTTGGTGATTATTGAGAATTGAAGCAAACAATTAGTGCCTGCCTTATTTAACTCTACTGGTCACAAATACTTTCTAATCGTTCTATGCAACCACGGAAATTATTGTCGAGTAGTTCTTAAAGGTGTGTACTAGCCTGAGCGATGCCCTCCTTGAACAGCTTCATTTCGGGTTTTTTATTCACTTATTATGTTCCCGGAATAATACTATCGCGGGATCTAAAATAAAATTGATTTTGTCCCCACCCTTTTCGGCATTCATGTGTTTTCATGCTGTCCATTCTGACCTTCGGACGCACGTTTGCGACTATTAATAGCAATCGCGTCGAGCTTGTGCTCGACTATTTTTTATGACCTACGCATACCTTCATTTACTTTCATTCTTCTATGCTGTTTTTTTTCCCTATAATTGGTCTTATAAGCTTTGAACGTTTTTTACATCAGCTCGAATGTTTCTAAGTTGCACTAGTTCTGAGGAGGCATCCTAGAATCCCGAGAATGCAAATATTGACACTGAACATCGTTCACTTAAGACGGACTGTTCTCATAACTTTTTCTGTTTCCTCCTTTTCCAAAGTAAAAAGATTATTTAGTGGACGTGCCTACGTCTGCAAATACAAAAAGGTGCTTAATTTGATAGATCGAAAAGGTATGGTGAAATTTGAGGAGTCCTTAACATGTACCACGTATTCGACTGCTGTAATATGTAGTCATTAAAAGAAAGTCATTCTTCCAAGCGGTATCTCTTATTTCAAGATTTTGGACAGTATCAGGTTGTTGTGTATGAGAACTCTAGGAAAATTCGCGGATGTAGGGATTCCATTCGAATCATTCCCCTGGATAAATTTAGATGAATCTGAATGTTCTTTGAATTTTTAATCTTGGGCATCTATAAATCTCTGCGAACTTCTTCGCAACATTCTTATTTCCGTCAAGCGCACATTGTTACACTGCAACGGACACTCGTGTCACTTATCCTCGATGGCGAAGAGCATTTTGTTGTTTACTGCAAGCTGCGGGGCACCACATTGAGACCGTCGAAGGAGAGTTCAAAAAACCAGAAGTGAAAAAAACCGTCTTGCCTTCTCATTGTACCCATTAATTGGGAACGTTTCTCATGTTTCGACAACAATTTTTCTTATTTAAAAATATTTTTTGGACGGTTTTACCTTCTAGTCGTAAAAGAAAACAAATATTTGGGTTTAAATTAAAAACGCTTCTCAGATGGCTCTCTATTTTTTTTTTCTTGCGGCACCGCTGCCACACTGTCTGAATCCTGTAGAGAAGTTTAGGACAATTTTACAGGCTAAACCCTGAAACCTGGGATATACGTAGATTTTATTCAGTAGATTTTAGGACAAGTCAAATTACTCGTTCTCTTGAGATATTTCCTGTTCTCTGTGATGATTTTGTGTTCAGTGGCAATAGAAGAATAGGAATCACAGTACCGACATTAATTTGGTGTTGTTTTCTGTGACCTTTGCGTCTTTTCTATGCTGCTTTCAAGCGAAAAGATGCCCAGACGAAATTTTTATGTGACAACAGCTGGCATATTACTTACTTGCTTATATTTCTCTGAAACAAAATGTGACGTCTAAACTAGCGTGTCTGTCATATAAAATCACAGTTAATCAGGAAGGCTCACAAAACAATGCGAACGAAAGAATAAACAAAAGAAGGATGTAATTGCTTGGCCATTAATTGTTTTCAGATCTAATACATGAAGAAGAGGATGTAGCCTTCTTGCTAGATATCCAGATATGTTTTCATTTCTTAACATGTTTTTGTTATAGCGTAACCGCTCTCAAATTGTTACCGTACATGCCTCAGAGAGAGACGAGGTTTCGAATCGAAGCGACTCTGCCCTCGTTCCAAACAAATCCGATTTGAACGAAAATGTAGGAAATAGTTTATTACATTTTTCTAGAGTGATCTAGACAACAGAGAGATTCTTCCCAAGAGGGTCTCGTGATTCAACATCTTTTTTGAATTTCAATCAATTTTGAAAAGAATAGTCAAGTAGAAAAACTTACTAGTTCAGGAAAATGGAAAGAAGTGTGAAAGTGCCGAAATTGAGATGATGAAATTGGAATCGAATGCTGGGAAGTCGATGGGTGATCAGGTAAGGCGTATAAGTTTGGATGCGTCATCTGGTGGTGTTTTTCAGGGAAAATTCTCTTTTGATTCTGTTGATTTTTCTGGTTTTGGTTGTGTTCCATGGTTTATATCGTCAGAGTAAGCAGCTGCTTAAGCATCATTGCATTTTTCTTTTGTTTTCAATAGCTTTTTAATTAACGAAAGAAAAAACACCATCAGATGTCATCCCCAACCATCATCTTAGTAACTGTTTCTTTACTTCCTTTGATTTCTTCACTTTTCTTGTAATTTTTGTTGAAACAACTTTCTTTTCTTATGTTCATCCAAAATTATGGCTTCAACTTTTTCTCCACTTGAGGAAGAGTAAAAACTTGAGAGACCTGTACTTCCTGGTTTTGTTCTTTCTGGATATTGATAATTATTTGTATATTCTCAATGCTTGCGCCCTTGGTTTCGAATTTGATTAAGTCAGGACAGTTTCTAGTTCCCAGTTCCGTTTAGTGCTTTTCTGCCCGACGTCATTGCAAGGTGCCCGCACTTCGGATTTTCGGATCCCTGTTTGCCTCCGGCAAGCATCGAGAATTTGGCGACGAGAACTCAAAGCATCGAAGTTCTGTTAGTAGTAATGGCATACGCCTTTTCTTTCTTCGTTTCTGTTTTTGTGCATTTCATGACAACGCTCAAGATTTAACCATTTCGGTAAGTCCTACTCGCAAACTGCTCCTAAAGATGATTTAATGGGACGTAATCGAATTGCAAATGTTCCAATTTTTTGATTTGTGGATTTCTTTATCCGAATATCTCTGAATTTTATTGCAGTTTTTAGATAAATGTATGGTAGTAGGATTCTTTTTTGCCCAAAAGAGTTTAGTCGTGAGCGATGCCACATATGAGTTGCCTAAATTCTAAACGATCTAACGATTGAAGGCGTTGTTGGATCTAATAGAACTAACAAGCTAACACATCTTTAAATCACAATTACTTAACACTTTTTTATAACTTCCATAATGCTGACCAGGACAAAGTGAACAGGAATGTTACGGGTAGAGGTAAAACACTTGCAAACGTTACGAAGATCAGCGGTTTTGATGCCGCTGCTTAGATAAATTGTAGCCATCTAATTGTTTTTTGTTGTTTTCTGTAGTCATTGTTTTATACATTGAACATTTGACCTCTATATCTTTATCTGGCAGCGGAAAAAGCAGCATGTTTATGGAAGTTCAAAAAAGGAATCGAATCAAGTCGTTCAGTTACTTAACTTATATCTCGCATTCTATTTTGAACAATTCATGCTTCACATACGTATCCAGCTTGTGTTCCTCTGTGAAGTTTATGACCAACTAAGGTTTGTAGGAATGAGGATCATGTTATGCAAATTGAAAAGTAATTGAATCAAGCAGTTGATTATTGATAGTGTAGTTCTAGGTACAGTTGTTGCCCTTCACTTCAGTGCATTGGCGTTGGAGAGTCGTTAAAATTTTTATGTTCGATGCTTTTCAAAAGTGAAAATGCTAATTTGTGTGAGAGTAGCCCATCCCAAAGATACCCGATATTTAAATTATTGCGTTGCTCGCTAGAAGACTCGCAAGAATTCTTCCAGAGCATATGGACCTTATTTAGGCTACACTTTAGCATATATTCTCAATAATGATTTTTTGTCGACGGTCTACCAGAAAAATATCTCCAAAATCAAACTCGTAGCTCACAGCCAAGCAAAGCTTGAAAGCTTAACTTTAAACTTTAACGTCTTTAATGTCAAAGCTAACACCTGTAAACAGGCATCCTCATTCATGTTTTATTAGCTCATTTTCGGATATCTGAAGTTCCAGCCGACCGAAAACGGATTGACTTGCGTTGCAAATGGTTGAGCTGCGCGATGTCGTACGGTGGGACCCTTGCTCAGCTCCACAGCTTATTTGGAGCTAGCGATGGTCCCACCTGGACTGCAATCGCTTACGCAACTGCATTGCAAGTCAGGAAAGATCCGGCTGTATCTGTCACACGAAGCTTCTAATTACAATCTTATTCATTCTTCTTTTCTTAGGAGAAGTCAAGATGTGCTATTTCTCGACTAAAAGGCACCGAATCCACCACTGGATGCGAATTTAGGAATTTGCTGACTAGTAAATTTTGGCTATTTAGAAAAATAAACGAAATAAGTGTTCCTATTTAAGACGAATGTGCACAGCTTTGAAAACCAAAATGTCATAGTCTTTCCATTTAGGAGCGATGTTTTCTGTCATACAAATCTTTTTCGATTACTGAAAGAGTTTTGAGGAAGTAGTTTCATGGTTTAATTTGAGATAAGCAGTAAAAAATGGTTTTTTTTTCAATCCATGGAAAGTGAGCCTTGTCTTTTCCATTTTTTGTGTCATTGCTTAGTATGCTCTGTGCGTCCCGAAAATTGTTAGGAAGTAGTTACTCAGTGCTGCAAATGCTAATACTAAATTGCTGTATTGCTTATAAAGCAGATCTCTGTACCCAGGCCATTAATAGTTTGATTAGTGTAAATACTCCCACTACATGTAACTTTTGTGGTTGATTTTTTGTAACATCGCTTTTGGAGCTTAATCTTAGTGTTGTACCGTAAGTACCTCTCCCATGTGCAAGATATATAATACTAAATTTTTCCTAGGCTCATGGAATATGTGTTCACGACCACTCCGTCGAATTTCGAGTTGGTGACTCTGCGATAGCTGCAGTAGCGTGGATGATTATATTCGGAGACGGTTTCCATAACTTTATCGATGGGATCTCAATTGGAGCGTCGTTTGCGGAATCACTGCATGCTGGGTTGTCGGTATCGCTTGCGGTGCTTGCGGAAGAGTTTCCTCATGAGCTTGGTCGGTTCCGTCAACCTTACACTTATTGTATGTTTTATGAATCTGAATACTATAAGGGATCTATTCAGGTGATGTTGCAATCCTTGTGGCTTCCGGAATGACTCTTCGTCAAGCTCTCTTATACAATCTGTTAAGTGCTATTACTTGCTATGTCGGTAAGTTGAAAATTTTCGCCTAACCAAACCTGTTGCTTTCCTGTTTTTTTTTCTTCTTACATCGTTACTTTTACTTCATATAGATAATTGATATTTTTGTAGGGTTTGTGATCGGTGTTGGAATTGGTGAACTGGGCCCAGATGTCTCAAAGTACGCATTTGCACTGGCTGGTGGGATGTTCCTTTACATCTCACTTGGTTGTATGGTATGTTTGTATGACAATCCTACTTTTATATTTATTTGATTTTATTTTTATTATTCTATTTTCTTAGTGTGAAATACAAATATATTAATAGAGTAGTCTAAGTAGATACAAAGATTGACTGTAGTATATCTTCTGAGAGGTACGCTTGATTGAAAAAACACTCCGTTGTGTCTTGTATATTTATGTTATTTTTGAAGTGATTTGTTGACATTCTTACAATTACGGTCACGAAATACGACAATTTTTTTAAACGATATGCATGTGTTATTGCAGATGCCCGAAATGAAGAAAGCAATGGAAGAAGCGCTGAATGTGTCCATGAAACGTGGTCTTTACGTTCTATTTCTGCAATCAGTAGGCTTATTTACTGGATTGTTCCTGATGTACTTTATGGCAAGGTACGGTGAGGAGATCTCGATCTAGGAAAACTCCTATGGTTTGACAGGATAGTTCGTTAGTGACTTCATCGTTGTTCTCTCTTTAGTATAGTGTTGTTGTGTGCCATAGGTCTGTTTTGTATTCGTTTATAAGTATGTTCTCATGATTGCTAATTTGTTTCTTTCTACTCTCTTTCTCTTTGTATTTCTTTCAAAATAACGGATTTATCTGCATAACATGCTTTTAAATATACAAAAAGAGATTTGATAATATAGGGCATAATTCTTTTCGTATCATCGTTTCGTCTAGGGTATTCTGTCGTTTTGTCGTTTTCACAATTTTTGTGATAGATTATCAAGAAATTGTTTCCTCTCTAGTTTACTTCCGGTTGATGAACTTATTTGTAGTCAAAATAATAATTGAATGTTTTACTGGTAATTGTGATGCTGCTCGACAGAAAGAAGTGCGCTCTTTGAGCAGTACCCGAGTACCATTGATGTCTCCTTCACATAATATCATATTCAGTTATGAATGAGCAATATTTGGTTATTATTTACTCATTCAATTTGACATATTGAGGTAGTCCTATCCTTTGATTCACTCGAGATCCAATGAATATGAAGTTCAAGGTACAGTTACACAAGATTGAACTGCATGATTAATGTGTTTTCTTCTTAAAATGGAATGCATATGCTTAACCCTTCTGGATACTTTATTACTCTTTTGTCAGACATCCCTTCGGCAATATGAGCTGCGGAAGATAACTTCTACAGGTCCTGCACAAAAATGATGTGAATTTGATTTTCAAAAGTAATTCCCATGATTAAATTCTTATGATTTCTTTTCCATAATTAGATTTTATAACGAGTGGTTCACATACGTCTTTCCACCATTCACAGATACTACGGGAAATATGCGAAGCACATCATTTTACACCAAAGTTATTGGAAATGTAATTTCTGTGATGTTGCATAACAGTTAAATCCTTTCAAATGAGAACTAGGTTTGGTCCTACTATAACTAATGCTCTTCGGAATAGTTGAAATTATCCGCACAGAAGTACCAGATAACTACTGCTAATACCAAATAGGAGGGGGAGAGGCATACATCCACTATGTTGTTGCAGAAGCGACCGACTTTTTTTTTCTAATTTTTGAATCGATTCCCTCATTTTTTCACCCACCGTTTATGTACATCCTTTCACTGCAATTGTGGTATGATAGCATTTGCTGTTGGGACCATTCCCCTTCGGATGTCAAACCGCAAATACGGACGTTTCAAGAGAAAAGCACTGCACTAGCGCTGACTGCTCTTCACATGTATTTCGCCGCGGTTAAAAAGCAACAAGGAAACAACAACGAGTATTTTTTCTGTCAACGGTGATGCTGCTGTTAGTGATAGGACGCTGCCAGAGTGGATTACCACGTTCAAAAATGGCGTCATTGCCGCCTGAATTATGTACGAAAATGAAATTCTCGTACTAATTCCGTTGTGTCATACTTGTAGGGCACGGATAGAGATTTCGAATGGTGCTTAGATGTTCAAAGAAGAGAAGAACTATGGGTACTTACGTATCAACCTAATTAATGCGAAGAGAGGAATACAGACGGGTAGTAGAGAAATTTTTGAGGAATTATGAAATTTGTAAGATGTGTCTGCACTGTAGGTTGCAAAAGGTCACGAACTCAATTAAAGGCAGCATACCACGAATCTGAGGTGGTGCGGATTTCAAGTGGAGCATTCGTATACAGGATAGTAGATTACGGAATGGGTGTGGTTCCGTCCATTTCTTTTTAATTGCCGTAAAAAAACGGCTCAGAAGATGCGGCGCCGCACAGGGCTGGCGCGCTCCAATCGAACTCCTTGTGGAAAGTAGTGCGCCGAAACGCTCGAAGCCGTATCTTCCGGGCCGTACAAAACGGCCCGGAAGGAAGAAATGGACGGAATCCCACTCTTCCCCATAATCTATGACCCCGTGTACGAATACTCCACAGAAAATCAGTATCTCCACAGAAAACTCCAGATTCATGTGGTGATGCCTTTAAACGTAAGAATTGTATAGAATCACTGGCTAATAATCTCGAACATGATAGCACTGACATGTGCCGCTGTGATCGTAATCTGATCGTTGTCGATGGATACCGGTGAGCATCATTCCTTTGTACTACTAACCTCCGAGAAGTGGCCGGCATGGAGCAGCTGAAGGAAATCGTTTACGACAGGGTACACAATCAGGTGTGTTAGTTCAACCTGGCGCAATACAAGTTTGAGTGTCGATGTTTCCAGAAATGGTTTACTGCGAGAGGATTGAAAACTTTAGCAGGTGCGACAGGATGGGGAGAGGAGGCGGTCAGTCATGTAGACGGATTCCACATCCGAAAACTTTTCTATAACATTCATTTTTGTAGCTTGCAAGGTTGATTGCTTGCATACTTTTCTTGATTCTTGTTACTAGTAAGAATTGGATTGTGTGTAACTCGATCCTTGTCGGCGTATCCTTGCTGCTCATGTATGTCTTTCCCGACGAAAGGCCTCCAGCAGAAAACATGCGAGTGTATTGGTGGGCCATTCTTGCGTTTGACGTCAAACTTATATGATATTTCGAGTGTTTTAGGATTTCTGCTTTCGTCGTAACGGCATTTGATCGCATGTTGGAAGCCTTTCCATTGTACTACGTCGGAAAGCTATGTGCTCTTCTCTTTCTACTAGTCGAACCATCATGTCTAAACGAAAGACTCAAAACACTACTTAAACTTACTGTAAGTAGTTTAAGCGAACTTTTTGGGTTAGCTTTGATGCACCGTGATTGAACGTGCCATCCATTACAGTATGATCCTATTAAAGATGGTTCAAGTAGCGATTAGCTGAACAATATGGCAACCCCTACGGTCACAAAGTATTCTGATCATTTTGGTTAATAAGGCCTGATAAAGGTTTCGTTCAACGTACCTTTCCGTGTCGTAGTGAGTATCATGCAACTGCAATGGTTACACCTAGGTCTAATGCAAATTTTCGCAGCATTTATCACAGTTGGAAAAGGGGCGAACGTTTCGTTATTGGTTTTATTCTCCATGCATTTAAATCTACAGAAGATGCGTTAGTTTTCTTAAAATGCTGCGGATCTCCATAATAAGTAATCCACTGCAACGTGTTCTGCATTTCAAGACAAGTCCTTTGCAAGTTGAAGTGAAAATTTTAGCCTAGAAGCTACTTCTAGACCGCCCCTCTAACATGGAGTTGAAGGAATTAGTTTCTTTGTCTTATCAATGTATACTAAGGTCAAAACGACATAGAGTGCGGTGCAGTTGCGTAAGCGGCTGCGCTCTAAGCGGTGCGTTGGAGCGTTGCGGGTAGGATCGAGAGCGGAGCTAGCACCATTCACCGTTGTCGTTGGTGATAGCTCCACCTCAGTCATAACCGCTAGTTCCACCGCGCAGCTTTGAGCGCAGCCGCTTACGCAACTTCATCATGCCTCGTGTCGTTTTGACTCGGCTATGGCTTACTTGACTTAATCAGCAGGCTGATATTATCTCCGATTGACTGCATGCATTGCTGTCCTTGAACAGAGCTCTGCCCAAGCCTCTCTATCTTCTGCGAGAGCTTGCACAGAATCAATACATTTGTCGCTGATCCATGCCCTGTCAAAGCTTACTTCTCGCTTGGACTGCTTATCCACGCCGAGTGTCCTCAAGTCCTCTTCCACCTCATCAGTCTAGAACTTCTGCTTTTGCACAGGTGGCGTTTTGCAACTTGAACCCGACAGACTGCTCAGAACTCGTTGAACAAGGCGATCTGCTGATCTCCTCAATACATTACCAAAGAAGCAAAGGCGATTTTTTTGTAGCCACTTCCTATAGCGGTACAAGATGTTGACATCTTCCGTGTGTCATCCGCCGGTACACAACATCGATTTCCTTGTATAGCTCTTCAATGTGGCCTAGGCCAAAAGTAGCCAAGCAGCCGTCTTAGCAGCTTCCTTTCCGTGCATTCAATACTCTCCATCACTGATTCACTGACTTAATTTCATTGGTGGTGAGGATCGACCACAAGTATTCAATTAGGAATTTAAATGCAGAGGTGGCCTTTGCGTACCTTTGCCAAATATCTTTCTCGTAGCTGTCATTTTCTTGAACCTACAGCCCAGATAACAGAACTCGAGGAGTTCGATCGGTTGTCCCTTCACTCTAATTCCCGTTCAAGGTCTCGAAGATATCCACATGTGCTTGCATTTATGAGGGCGTAGACGTAGTCCACAGGCTATAGGCAGTTTCGATACAAGGTTGAGAACATGTTGAAGTTTAGTAATGCCTTTCGCGAATATAACAGTATCGTCGGCGTAATCAAGATCGGTCAAAGGGCACCCTGAAGGGGCGCTAAAATGATGTCGGCAGGATATTGATTGACTGTTCTTCGATCCCTTTTCTTTCTTCAGTTACTACTTCGGTGTTGTATATCCCGCTGGTGTTCGAACTGCAGCAGTTGTTCGTTGGTTGATGTCATCGGAGACGAAGGAGTTTTCCCCGGGCTCCAGTGGCGCAAAGCGCGTTGAAAAGAAAGCCTCGATGCGGAGAGTCGAAAGCGGCGTTAATGTCCAGACCTGCTAATTGCACCGGCTCCGAATACCGTTGCCAGATTTCGATCACCCCCTGACAATGAACACCTGGTCAGTTGTAGATCGGCAGGAACGGAAGCCGGCTTGCTCATAATGTTTGATGATTTTTCGCTATGTTTGATAAGCCGATCCGGGAAGATACGCTCAAAGACATTGTACATTACACGCAGCAAAGAGATTCCTCCATAGTGCCTAGGGTCCGTGACGAATAACTTCTTGTGGAGAGGAATTAGGACCGTGTCTCCATAAATCCGGTGTCCTTCCGTCGATCGACATTTAACAGATGATGTCCGTCATCTCACGACTCCCAGAGACAGATAGAAGAAGATATTTCAGCGTTTCTGCAGAGACTGAGACCCGACTACACTATCATGTTCATGAATGTTGAAGTGTGCTACGAGAAGTGATTCAAACATTCTTGGATTGATCTTAGTTGTATACCGTCCACCAGCTCTGACCATCCACGTTCATCAAGTAGTTTTCGAGTAGTTTTCATTGTGACATCCTAATGCTCAATACATTTTGAAAATACGCAAAAAACATACGCAAAAAACGAAAAACTACACATGACTTTGGCACCAGAATCCCTACTGTGCAATTGAGCAGCCAACTGGCCATAATAACAAACACACTAACAATGGATGGTATTAGTTTTCGAAATGCTGTTCTAGTTAGAACCAATTCATAAAACTATAAATAAACTATATTCATAGAACTTTAACTGCTTTAAATGAAGAGCATCTACAACGCTTTTTGTTTCAGACTACTAGCCTCTCAGAGAATTTAAAAGAGCAGAAAAAGCCTCTCAGAGAAGTTAAAAGAGCAGAAAAAGAAAAAGATGTAGACAAAGGAAATGAGCTGGCGTCTGCAATTGGAAAGTTTGCAGGATCTCTGCTAACGGCGATAGGCTCCACCCGTTCATCCAATCCAACTCCACCAACAGCGCCAACAGTTGCCCCTCGAAAGTCCCCCAGTCCTTCGCGGCCAAAATCAGAAGGAAGCCTTCAGGGTGCTGTAAAAACAGCTACCCCTCGCAGTAAGACCCTATCTGGTGAAAGATCTGCTCCTGTTCCGACGCCGTATGATGCGAAACCTATATCTACAACGGCAAGGCCAACACTTGCATCAGGACAGTCAGTTGCTCGGGCACCAACAGCAACTGGACCACCGGTAGGTGTCGGTGAGAGGAGAAGCATAGCTTCAACATATGTCAACCTACCTAAACCAGCCGGAAGAAGTAGAGCGTCATTACGTCTTGATCCAACTCCTCAACGGGGAATCGGAAGCAAAACTAGCGATCCTAAAAAACCGAAAAATGCTCCTATACATGCTAAGGTACCAAAGTAGAGTTGTTCTCGTCAACATCAATAAACTCGTTTCTGGAAAATTAATTTCTTGTCATTCATATGGATTCTACACACTTTCAATTATTTCCCTCAGGTTCAATAGTAAAAACATGCCTTTAAGTGTTCATCACTCGAGAAAATTCAAAGATTCTATGCAAGAAGGATGAATCCTTAATGTTTCTTATCCCAGTTTTGAACTTGACGAGCCACTCTTGCGCTCTCCTCTTAGCAATAACAGAGTCAATGAATACAAAACAGATTTCCCTGGTTTCCACTACCTTTTGGCTGCGGCAGACCATAGAAAAACAGGTGGAAAATGTAGATTTTTGTCCTGGACCTGGAACGTCCATTTTTGCGGTCTGGATTGTGGATGCAAATGGTAAAAATGAAGAATTTTGAAGATTACTAAAACTACTTGTAGGAGTTCAAGGCTTCTCTTTGCAGGGAGTACGAACTTTCTTTTCTGCATACTTGCAATTGTTAATGATGTTCCTTCCATAGTACTTGTAATTTACTTTACTATATATAATATCAAAAAATTCTTTCCACAATTCCTTTCAAAGCAATTGCCGGTATGGAACTGTTCTTTAGGGAACCACATTTATTTACAACGTGTATTACAGAATTGTGAACAAATAATCTGAAAAACCTAAATTCTAAAGACAAATCCATGCAAAACGCAGCTTTTAAAGGAAATGGAGGAATATTTTTGTCAAGGACAATTGAATTTTGGAAGAGGAACATCAAAAATTTAGAAGAAAAACTGAAGAGGATAACAGAGTCTGAAGAGGACAGAAAACAGAGTCTATTTCAGATCCAAGAAGATTTTTTTATGTTTATTAAAAAGAAAAATGAACTATAGAATACTGTATTATTAATGGGATGACCCAATAACAGGAACATCTCCATAAATAAATAAAACGTATCTATAAACATCGGCAATAAATTCTAAAAAAAAACCTCTAATATTAAGAATTGCGTAGTAGATCTGGACTTTGGCCTAGTTTTCCTTTGTCCTCCTCACCATCCTCATATTCGAAAAGATGTTCGTTGCGGTAGAAAAATATTCGTGGATCACGGTACGTGCCACAGGATACGTCGAAAGAAATAGTAGTATTGATGCACGCTTCGCTTCTCCAGAGGTACCTGAGATATGTTTATACGTATATGTGCATGGATTAGAGAATATATATGCGTATCTTTGGCTGGCATCTTCCAGAAAATTTCACGATAATTTCCTACTCCTCGAAACATTGGAAAATTCTACTAACAGTGCTTTAATGAGCATTATAGTGTGTACAACAATTTTCTTCTTTTTGCATCGGATATATGGCTTTCTCATTACCCTAAAATCCCATAGATAAGAGCGGTTTAATTTACCGGTGAAAAATGAATTGGAATGAAATTGAAATTGAATGCAGTCACCCCTCTAACTTGATGGAAAATCGGAGAAGAAGTTTAGAAGAAGCTCCGCCCCTCAACTCTAAACCCCGCCCACTTAATAAACAATTCATACAGAAAAATAGCGATTTTAACGGAATTTCTGCCGGAATCTCTCTAGAAATGCCGAAATTTGATCTCTGGATAGAACTTGAAGAGCCCATTCGATCAGTAAAATTCCATAGATAAGAGCGGTTTAATTTACCAGTAAAAAATGATTTTGAAAAAATATTTTTAAAATTTTATTTGTATATTGAACAACAAGGACTCCAACATACCTAAACATAACACTAAACTTTTCCAATTTCTACTTCGTCATCATCGTTTATATTCATCATGGCAAAATCGTTTTTGAGATTTTCCAAATCACACAATGCTTTTTCAAAGCTATGTTGAATAACATCAGATGAAATGGATTGGAAACTTTCGCTAACTAAAAATGCAGCTTCTTCGTAGCTTCTTCGTTTTCTCTTTTGTTCCATACTTCAACGATCCATTCTTTCATCAATCCCTGATTCATCCAACCTTTTTCATTTGTTTTCACAATGACATCTGGAGGAAATTGTCCTTTTGGCATTAACTTCTTCTTAAAAATTAGCATTTGTTTAAGTTTCTCTCCAGCAGCAGTCACTCCCAATACAACAGTAAAATTAGATTTCTCATGGCCGGTAGAATCAATTTTAATGTTCTCTCGTCCCTTCACATCAACTGTCCGTTCATAGATGATATCAAAGGGAACTGGTACTTCATCAATATTTCCCAAATTGAAAGGGGATACGTTTAAGGCTTCAGCTGCAACGAACTTTCGAAAATCCGAGCATTTTTGTAGATGGTCAGACGGTAATGGTTGACCGACACTTGTTCTTCTTCGTACAGAGAGCTTTTTTCGCGCCATAAACAGGATGCACCAATGCGCAGATGCTTTAAAATTTTGGTGACCATGCTCTCCTGCTAATTCCTTTGCTTTGGTCCTTATTTCTTTCACCGTGATAGCTCTATTTTCTTCTCGTTTTTTGACAACCCAGTTGTAGATGGCATCTTCAACTTCTTCAACGCTTGGTTTTTTGTATCGTCGGGCTCTCTTCGTTGCTGGCATCTCTTGAGGATTTTGTCGATCAACAACCCACTTTCTTATCATTGCTTCAGTGACTTCAAAATGACTAGCCGCTGCCAAGGTTCCATGCAAATCACGATAATTGACGGCGTCTAGCTTGAAAGCTGCTGTATACGATTTACGACGTTTCATAGCAGGTGATACAGGATAGAAAAAGTATAGAAAACAGTAAGAATAAAGGTAGAGTTGTAGGCTATTATTGCGATAATCATGAGCACACAACGCCAAAAAAAACGTATAGAAACGTCAATTTTCATTTTCTAGCACAAACCGCTCTTATCTATGGACCGCTCTTATCTATGGGATTTTAGGGTAGTTTTTTTTTCACATTTGGAGCAGCTTAATGCTTTTTGCCCATATAGTAAACGAAAAAATTATAGGGCATGGTAAAGGAGCAACAAAGGAAAGCAAAAGTAAACCAAACAAACCAAACAATACAAGAACTGAAAAATTGCTAAAAGTTTGCTCACGGTATCTTCAATTAACCTAAAATTGCAAATTTTCTCCGCAATTTTTGATTTTTTTAAAAACAGAATTTCGTTCCCTACATCATATTCAATTATATGCGCTGGAGTTAACTAAAAACTAAAGTTAACTGAAGTGAAAAATCGAAGCAACAGGTTACTGAGAAAAAAAATTGCTGAACATTTGCCCGTGACTATATATGCATATGTAACAAAAAATGTTCGTGGTTGAAGGAAATGTGGACTTCTGAACGCACCAGTCCTTCCTCCTTCTTTCGAGATTATACGTATAGAACATTGAACATTGATGATTCCATTGAGGTTTCTTTGTCACAATAGTAGTTTCATCGGACTCTTCGCAACTTAAGCCGCAGTAAACTCGAGTTGTGTTCATCTAAAAGAGTTGATTAGGAAATCTTTGAGTCGATGATGGATCATGATCGTGTAAAGATATCACAATAATAACAAAAATTTGTGCACCTCATCCATTTCTTCGAAACATCCTGGGTTCTGTTCAACGCTTAATTTAGGATCCACCAACGAACATCTGGTATTGTTACCTCCATAATATTCGCATTTTAATTCACGATTTTCTGAATGCAAAATAATTAGTGATTGACTCGAATATTACGTAGATAGGAAGGGCTTAAATATTACGTAGATATATATTATCCAGGTACCCGTTTTCAGTTTTTTTTTTAACGAATGCGTGTCCTTTTATTTGGTGTATGTGAGACTTTGGCCTCAAAATAGCTTAGTTGGTGACAAGGCTGCTTTTTACGCGCGGGAAAATCTTGCGAGTCTGCTAAAACATTGCAGTGTCAGGGAAAACCTGGTCAAAGGCAGCGTCAAAGGAAATTTTGTACGTTAGGTTCAATTCACTAGCGGTTAGAGTTCGAGACGTAATTGTTAATATCGCAGCGAGAAGAAGAAAAGGATCTGTTACAAACGAAGAAGGAAAATACAACTGAAACACACGTACAAGTAATGAAGTATGTAGTAGGGTCAAAACGAAATGAAGTTCGGTGCGATTATGTAAGCAGCTGCGGGGTGTAGCGATTATTATCGAGAAAGGACCTTTGCTAACATCTCATGTCACGGCGTGGGTCCTCGCAGTTACGATGGCCGGAAGCATTGCTCAACCGCGTTCCGTAACGAAATGCACGCGCTCATACCAACGGCCTGGCGCATAGTCTGTTTCTCCCACGAAGCTCCGCCCACGCGAGGCTAGGCAATATAAAAGGTGCCGGTTTCGCAAGACTCTGACTGTCTCTATTTCGTAGTGATAGAAGGGCTTGGTTTACTTCGGCTTATTGCATCGTCTTTCACTTTCGCCCCATGTGCATGCAGTGGTGGTGCGTTGTGTCTCGCGTATAGACTTGAATACAATACGCACGTGCGTGACGCTGGAAAACACCGTAGTAGTGGGAAGGAAGTCTGAGTCGAAATACAACGTAACAGAAGGAGCGACCGGCGGTAATGGCGTGGTGGCAAACAGGCTTGAGCTAAATGATATGGGCTTTACATTGTTCTCCTTACTTCTTTACATATGAATTCTCCTTAACGGCAAGATACTGTAGTCTGCCATAATAGAGAAGTTGATGAATATGCGCTGAACACTGAACTGCAACACCTCTCATCGCGTGCGTCGTGCGGTTCACGGTGGTCCCACCTCGACTCCAACCGCTGTTTTCATCTCCTCGAGCACAGCCGCTTGCGACGAGCTTCACCTCGTTCTGGCCCGACTATACTTTACGTGCTTTGATACTTTACGATATCATCCCTCGAATATCTGCAGAGAGTCACACCACACTGATCTGTTCACCGAAGAGAAAAATATCTTTTCTACGAAAGATGAAATGAGAGCAGGTACGTTGAACGTTGTCGCTCGTAGTGGTGTAAAAAGTACATTTGTCCAGTAATTTTACCATCGACCCAAAAAGACGGAAAAATTTTAAACGCGCTAAGAATTCGTCTGGAAAGATTATGTCTTGAATTTTATTTTGACTTAGAAACGACCCAAAGAACCTAAGGGATAAATTTTATAAATTCTCGATTTTTTAACAGACGTCTCTCTGTTGCTCTCAACGTTAGCAAACTCATTCCTATTGCAAATGCCAAAGATAAAGAAGTCTAACTAAATTCCATGGCGAAAATATGAGAAGTGATATTGGAAAGGTGAAGGAGAAATAATAAAAGAAATAGGAGATGGTGAAAGGTAGATGAGGGCTATTATTGCAGAAAATTAGTAGATTAGTGATTTCCGTACAAGTCTATCTTGCGGTATGTACCTAGTGCTTTTGAAGGGAAAATGCGACTGTCATTGGCTACCGAAAGGAAGTGAGAAGTTTGAAACTTGCATGACTGAGTTCTGGAAAACTCTGGTACTTTATTATATGGAAACCATTGTTCAAAAAATTTTATAACACGGAAATAAATTCCAAATACACTTATCTAATACATAGATAGGTAGAATCGACGAGGACCCTGTTGAAAATGATTTCATAGATCAAATTTGTTTAGTCGTCTTTATTGAGAAACAAAAAAAAAACAGTTCTTGAGTAGCTGATGAGAAAAATCAAAGGAAAATATTTAAGGTTAATATTCCATTTCTATTTTAGGCTAATTTTATTAAGACTGGTAAATGCTACTACCTCATCTCAAGTTAAGAGGCATACTCCTTATCCTATGCTCACAGATGATGAAAACAATAAATAAAATTTCCGCAATAGAATGCGAGTCGAAAATTTTCATTAGAATAAAAAAAGAAAAATAAATAAATAAAAATAAAATATGATAATAAAGTAAATAAAAATAGATAGAATTTGCAGAATAAAAAATCCCGCAAGGGATTTCAAATCTTACTCCAGTAGTACGAACTGCTGACAGGAGCTGAATAAACTAGTGTGAGCAGAGTAAGAACTATTGGTAGTAGATCGCTGGAGTGCATAGCCTTTGGCTTGCTCGGTTTACGAAAGGCGGGCTGCTTAATTCGCAGCAATGTTCTGGTTTTGGCGGCTATGATATGCTATTCAATTATGCAGACCATCACACAAACAAGAAACGACGAGAAACAAGTGAGAAAGACAAGCGTTAAAGGCTGAAGACTTGACGTAGGCAGAAAATCCTGATTTCGGAGATAAACGATGCCTATACATGGGAATATTTCTTATTTCCCGTTTTTACGAACAATCTTAGCGCTTGTGATTGGCAACAATCGATCCCAGCCGGAAATTTTTGTTGTCGAAAATCATTTGTTTCCTACATCCGAAGAAGAAGAAGATTTGTTTCCTACATTTTAATTATTTCGTAATTTTCGTCCTGGACATTAGCGATACACGATTAAGTGGTGCTAAACCAAATAATTCTATAAAGATTATAACAATACTCGTAATTTCGTCCGAAAAGCATATTAGAAATAGCGGAAACATTCTTTTCAAAGAGTTACAAGATTGTTAAAACATTATTTCTAGAGATCACCTCGTTTTTCTTAGTAAAGGAATGACAGCGATGTATCAGCTGCAACTAAGATTCTAGAGGAAAAAAAACTCTCCTACAGTACGCTTAGGACGGTTCCACTTCATGCGAACTACGTCCTAAATCGTTACGTATTGTTGGAATTTCAGGCAAAGATAAGAATTACAGTAACGTTTCTCTTTACAGAACTACGGTAACGCATTCAAAAATTTGCTAACGTACTTTGATAGAGTTCTCGAGAAAGCAAGCATACTTATACCTCCTCCTTAGGTAGGTCCTCCTTGGCTCTTTTTAAACCACTTAGATGGGAAGATTCAAAAAGTATGTAGTCAGATTTTTCACAATTCCCTTCCAAATCTCAAAGTAGAATTGAAGTAGATAGAAAAATCAGGTCTACACAAAAAAGACAAGACCCATCTGTATGGATTTGAAGAGTTGTACTGCATGAAATCTAATGTGAGCGACACCATCCGCTAGCAAAAAAGTTGCATTCCTCATCAAATTTTACTGATTTTGGTCGTATTTCATTTTTGCATATGACTGTAGATGTTTTTTTTTTGATAAGATATGTGGCCAAAAACCATTTTTTAAGTAATTAATATGGGTTGAATTGACTGATAACATCTGGCTACTTCTTCAGAATTCTATTCTAATTGTAATTCTATGTAATGGTAAATAAAACGATAACAAAAACCGCTATGGCTACTTCATTTTAGTTCGTACTCTCATGAAGGCTGGTTTGAATAATCCTACATGTGAATCAGATGTACGTTAGGTTGATATTATTTCACAATTTTGACGTCAGGGATTTCATGCCGTATAAATACTTGCACTGCTTCAACTGTATCCTTTCACTCACAATTTAGGACATAATAAAAGCTCGTTTTCAAAAATTTGATGTGCTATGTACACCTAGTTTCTTATCATCATCTAAAGTTCAATAATAGCATAAAAAAGTTCTGTAACTTCTTGTCATATGTATTTCTAATTACATTGCGTACATTTATCCAGTCGCACATAAGCCCTCATAGTCCCTCAGCAATAATTCTTTAGAACCATCAAACAGCAAATTTTATTACTTACGTTGGATAGAAATCCACTTGCTTGTCAGGTGGGGGTCCAAATGTGAATTCAATCCAGTAAATTTATGTCTCTGCACCATCCAGGCAATCTTTCCCATTTTACCGTGTTTTACCTGTATATCTCCCCCAAACCAGTGAAATAACCTAACACCTAGTCTAGAGAGTCCTTTTGAAATGAGTTGCTGGTGTTTTATTGCTGAAGACATAATTAATTTTTACTAATACAACAGCACCTTGCGATCTCACAAAGAAAAATGAGAAGAACTTTAAAACTTTAGTTTCATTTTATATCTCTAGCAAATCTTGCCAAAAACAAAACCTGCTGGAATAAAAATACGAAATTATTTTAAAGTTGTGAGAGGGTCTAACAATGTGATGTTAGTGGCGCCAGTGCTAGTAGATGAAACCAGAAAAATGGCGGAGTTGAGCCAGGTCCAGGGCATTGAGATTATCCCAGCGCAGCGCAGCGCAAAAAAGGTAACTGTTGGATTAGAAGCACATTGGTTGGATGTAGAAGCACTAAAACTACGGCGGAATATGTGCATAAAATGTAAAAAATCGTCTTCTGTCGTAGCGTTTCTATTCGTCCCAACCTAACGTACGTCAGAGTATCGTTATTACAATGACAGCGATGCTCACATCTAAGTCAATATAAATCGGAAAGAAGATGAGGAAAGTAATGTCCAGTAATCCGAACAACCACCTGAACCAACAACTGTCCTGATCACGAGACTGGAAATTCTGGAAGGTGCGCCACAGTCTTCAAATTTTCGAAGATTATTTGATGCAAGAGAAGTGAGCACCACACAAAATTTTGAAGTTTGTTGTTAGGCGGAAGTTCGTTCGTTTGGTTATTGGATAATATGCTAGTTTGTGGATAGAGAAATGAGAAGGATAACCGGGACAGTGCCGTAAACAACCACCACACACCTGGAATGGAAGCGCAAATTAATAATTATTTATTAATTTTCGCTAATCGTCCTGAAAAACGACGTGGAAACTGTTTCGTTTCCTACGACGTACATTAAAACTTGCACAATCTCTGGTTCCCTCAGCGGCCTATTCATTGCTTCTACTTGAATAGGCTAGAGGAGAGCTGTTTGATCCTTCGTCGCTTGTTCTGGATGAGGCGCGTACACAACGGTGGTGGATTTCAGTTTATCTCGTAGGAACAACCGCCGTTTCCTATGCTGGTTTTAGGATGAATAAAAATAATTTAGTCGGGCCATTGTTTTTTACGTCAGTGACAGTTCGCGTGGCGTAAAAGGACCAGATTCTGGGTCTCCAAACTCGTCTCATCTTGCTCATTTGCAGGTGAACGCCATTTTAAAAATGCTACTGTCAATCAGACAGATATTTGGAGCTTCGTAATTGAAATGATGTTTATTTAGGCAAAAACATATTGAAATCGAAAGCGTGGAAGAAGTTCTAAAGCTGAAATACTCAGCGTAATTGTTCAACTTTTGCAGCCTGTGGAGAAAGAGAGGGTAGAAGGAATGGAGGATAGTCGAGGAAGGAAGGAAGAGAAAGGAGAAAACAAAATCTCAGATGCTTCCGAGAGAAAGAGGAAAACGAAGTCAGAAAAAGATAAAGAGGAAGACGGACAGCGTTCACAGCGAAAAAAGAAGCTGAAAAGTAGAGAGCAAATGTCGGAAAGACGAAAAGTTTGTGTTAGAATCTGATTTCCGTTTTTTCGGCTTCTGTTCTAACCTTTATTTGATTCCGAAGAAGAAAAAAAAGAGCCACGATGCTTCCGGGAGAAAGAGGAAAATGAAGTCAGAAAAGGATAAAGAGCAGGACGGACAGCGGTCAGAGCGAAGAAAGAAGTTGAAAAGTAGAGATGAAATATCGGAAAGACGGAAAGTTCGTATTTGGAATAGATCTTATGTTTTTCACGGCTTCTAACAATTCTCTGATTCTGAAAAAGAAAGAAAGAGCCTCATAGTGAGTCGGGAAAGTTGCTTAAAGGCATCACCCCACCAATCTGACGTGATATGGATATCCGATGTTCAAAGACTATACGGAATCGTAGATTGCAGAAACGGGTGGAATCCCTTTCATTTCTTTCTAATCGCCGTAAAAACGGGACGGAAGATGCGGCTTCGAGCGTTCCGACGCGCTACTTTCTACAATGAGTTCGATTGGAGCGCGCCGCATCTTCCAAGCCGTTTTTTTTACGGCAGTTAGGAAGAAATGGACAGAATCACCCTCGTCTCCATAATCTACGACCCCGTGTAGGAACTCTCCACCTGAAATCCGCACCACCCCAGATTTGTTGGGTGGTGCCTTTAATCCCTTTAGCGCTTTCAATGTAGGACAGTGCCGATACATGACCAGCTGTGTTAAACCAAACGATTCTTTTGAAAAACACATTTTTAAAACATCTCCCGAGAGAATTCTTTTTATCCTTTACAAGAAAGTTTTCGCTACAATATTGCTGAACCCCAGTTTTACCTCATTTTTCCAAAAAGTGAAAGGGGAACAACTGGAAATAAAGAAAAATTTTTACCTACTACCAACTTTTTATCCACTGTCAACTACTAACTTTTGGAAGAATAAAAACTATCAAAACTTTTCAATTAAAATTCTGGAAAAATTTCTTTGATAAAATGCTCTATGCAAAGTACGAGCTGAACTGATTTGTGTTGTAAGAACGTCAGGCTAGAGAAATGGTCAGAATCTCAGAAAGTCTTTTCTTTGTAGGACAGGAGTAACAAATAAATAAAATGAAAAATTAATAGGAGTAAATGGAAGATTAAAAATTTATTACCATAATGTGACAGCATATATCCATATGAAAGTTCACTACATACGTAGCCGTAGTAGATTCGCAAAATTTCCCATTTTGATCTCAATTGAATTAAAATAGAGAAAGTCGGATTTTTATATAATTGCTGAAGCGTGCAAAATGAGCACCACAAGAAGTGTGAAACTCTGAGCTTAGTCGAACATTCAGACAGGTCTTCTTCATAGGTGGCAATATGAGGTTGCCGGTGTAGGATATCGTTTCAGTTCCAGAACATTGTTTTTTTATGAACGTAAAGTGTAAAGTGTCCTGCGTTAATCAATCCGCTTGGGATGCGTCCCCACGTTCACTTCAATTCAGAATCGTTTGAGGTTACGAACGTGTAACTGGCCTATACAATGACTTGCGGTGGCTAGCCGATGTGTCAAGTCAGTGTTTTTATCCTCCCAGACAAGTCTGGTACCAATTTATCGACCCCGGAGGGACGAATGGCTTGGTGAGCACTAGGGTGGATTCGGACCTCCGACCGGTCGTTCAGGGAGCGGAACCTCTCAGTGCTACCCTACACCCGCCCCGGTCTTATGAACGTAAACATGACATAAACAGAGGCTAGTGGGGCTGGTTCATTTTAGTTCCCACTTCCATGAACGTTGGTTCGGATAATCCTACTGGTGAATCGAAGGTACGGTCATCGTGTTAGGTTAATGCTATCCTCGGATGTTCTCGGACAGGCTCTAACGATGGCGAATTCAACAATTGATAGATATTGGTGGATTGGTGCACTATTTCGCTGGATTTTAAATCACCTCATCCTTATTCGAATACCAGCCCTGACATGAAGAAACCTAAGTCTTCTTGGAATTCGGGTTTCTAATGATTTTGCGCACATTGATCTGTATGAACATAAGTCCACATAGATCACTTAGCAACATATGTTGAGAACGAGCAACAAACTTTGTTACTTATTCCGGATTAAAATGCGCTGCGTCAGACAGAGGCCTAACTGATAATGCAATTGTATAAAATGGCGTCTCTACACAGCACAACGTTCGATCAGTATTCTGCTATTTCCCCTAATATCCAACTTTGAGTGTTTTTGCAATGAATTGCTCCTATTTTCTTAGTAAAGATGAAACCCATTTCTGCTAATACAAAAACAACTTGCGGTCACTCTTATAAAGAATTTCCACAAACAAGGAACATCTACAAAGAGAGGTACGAAAAAACTCTTGTTTCTGTTTATGTTATTTCGGAAACTTTTCTCGGTCTCTTAAAACACAATGCGAAACTAATTCTATAATGTGAAAAGGTCTAACGCTAGCATTTCTGTCACATCAGTGATAAAAAAGGAGGCCGAACAAATGGTGAAGTTGACCCCGGTCCAAGATCTTAAGATTCCTCTAATATCACAGTCACTTTTTTTGCACCGACGGGACTGTCCCGTCGGTGCAGAAAACGTGACTGTGATATTAGAGGAACATCGGTTGAATAAATTTTGACTTAAACTGTTGAACATATCTGAGCCCATCCTGTTCGAATTTAAGCTACACCTCAAATAGTATCTAACTATTCATCGGTATTCCATAATCTGCGAAATGTTACATCTCGATTGAACTATCTATCACCAAGGGTACTCAGATCTTGTCTTACCACTTCCAAAATTTCCTTTTACAACCAGGAGACTGAGTTCGATATAGTACACTACTAGCAAGAAGTAAACAAGCATCCGTCTTAGTAGATTTCTTTCGGTCCAGCTCCACCGTAGACGATGGTGCCACATATCTGATCTCGCAGCTGCTATCTTTTTCAGCATACAACCCAAATTACAGAACTCGCCCACTAGTTCGATTGGCTTCCTGTTCGCCTTGATTCCCGATGAGGGTCTCGAGGAAACCTACATCTGCTTGCATTTGTCGGGAGTTGCAGTCATAGGTCACAGTTAATTTTGGCACAAGGTTCACATCAAGGTTCCAACTTTGGGCTACTACAAGCGAATTCCTACATCATCGCCTCAAGATCGACAGGTCGTGCTGGTGATGTTAAGACAACATCAGTGGGACACTGCCCAACTGTTCTTCGTTTGATGTAATCGACGGCGAAGATGAACAGAAAGGGTCCCGCTACAGTTCTTTGTTCCATTCTACTCTCCACTTGCAACGGTGAAGTACATCCGGCTCGCACTCACACTGCAACCGTTGTTCTTCAATCATTGTATTTAATTAAGTTTACGACCTTTCCTGGAATTCTGCGGGCCCTGTTAAGAAAACGGTCTACGTGAGGAAAGTCGAATACGGCTTCGAGGTCCAGAAACGCAGATTGCATAAGCTTGGAATACTGCTGCCTCGGTATTCCAAGGTTATGTAATCAGCGTATTATACTTCGGTCACTCTTCGGATAGTGGAAACCTGGCCAATAGCCGATGGACTAGGGCACAGTTGGCTTGTTCATCACGGGAAGTTCTTTCCTGATGTTTGGTAAGTCGATGCAAGATGATCTACTCCAGTACATTACAGGCAGGAGTGATATTCCTCCGTAATTCTTGAGTTCGGTAACGGATAAGTTCTTTTGAAGAATTGTAATAACAGGTCTCCATAAGACGTTTATCCATTCGTCAATCCAAATTGAACTGACGATCTTTGTCATCTCAGGAATTCCAGAAAAAGGAAGAAATTTCAGCATTTGTGCGTTAGTTCCATCTTCCTCAGCAGACCTTCCAATTTTTCCCCTCTTGAATAGAAACTGGAACCTCCAATTCCGTCGGTGATTCTTTATCGACCGCTGCGTAGGTTGGTTGCTGTTTCCCACTTGTAGTCGAAGTAGGACATACCTCATTTCATCTATGTCCTACTGCGGTATAGTCAGTCCTGCCTCTCCAATCGATGAGATGATAACCGATGGGTTGTTGGCGCAGTACTACCGAGAAACTAACTTGTTTTACAATTACCACTGAAAATGATGTACTGTAAAGCATTGTGGTGTAAGTACGATGCCGACACGCGAGACTAAGATTACATCGTGAAAAACTATAGAAATATTCCGAATTTTTAGCAGAAATCTAAGTATGAACAATGGAAGAGCGCTTGGCGATCACAAGTGACCTGTTTCTGTCCGTATCACTATGCAAACAGTTGATACCCTGTGACTTTAAACCTAATCACCATCACGGGAGTGACAACCACACAACCACAGTGACTCTCAGCCATAGGTGCTATAGTCGGAGCCAGTAATTCGACTCGCCTCACCTTTGGCGGAGGAACCCCGTTCACTTTTGGAAGGTATTCGAAGGGAGTCCCTTCACTTCTGGATGCTTGGCGAAGGGATCCTCATCACTTAACCTGCACCCCATCAGCTAGACCCTCTTCCCCTGAGGAGGGTTCAGCTCCTTATTGCACCCATGTTCTTGGTGCGCTATTTATTCTCCGCTATAAAACGGTAGAAATGAAGTTTGAATGAGCCTGCTCCATTCGTAAAGTGAAAGGAACAAGTTTTTTGGAAGCTCAAATTGCAAATACATCAGCATTTTCAATTTTTTGGATGGTATATTTTAATTCAACGCTTAAAAGTAATTCTTGTTATTGAAATTACACCAGAAAAGAACAATAAAACTCCTAATACTTTAGAAGAAGAACAATAAAAGGTCACCTCCGCCGTGGACGTGACGCGTTGAGCTGAAACAATACTGACAGAACACACTTAGGTGATGACTACATATGTAGAAGCAAAATCCGAATTTTGTGTTTACAAGCAAAAGCAGCGAATAATCAGTAGCAAGGCCAAAAATTACAAGTAATAATAATAAACAAGGTCAAAACAAAATAAAACAAAGATACAACTGGCTCAACAATTGCCCGCTTCAGTGCTACTGCAGAATTTTATAGACGGGATCACTTGCAAGTGGTCGTTATCTGAACATACAACCTTATTTTTGGAAGTTTTGGATTTTTGGAGTTAATTGAAATGTTGTTTATTTAGAAAAAAAAACATAGTTAATTCGAAAGTGTGGGAGAAATTTCAAGGTTGCAGTCGACTCAACTTTTGCAGCGTGTAAAGAAGGAGAAGAAGGATGATAAGGATAAGAAGGAGGATAAGGAGAAGAAGGATGATAAGGAGAAGAAGGATGAGAAAGAGAAATTTGCGGAAGTTTCTGAAAGAAGGAAAAAACAGAAAGAAGAAAAAGAAAGAGATAGAACAGTGGATGTTTCTGAGAGAAAGAGAAAAGCAAAAAAAGAAAAAGAGAAAGGCGCAGATGCTTCTGAACGAAGGAGAAAAATGAAGGCAGAAAAGGAGAAGGAGAAAGATGCACAGCTTTCCGAGCGAAAGAAAAAGCAGCAAAGCAGCGATAACAAGAGTGAAAAGTCGGAAAGACGGAAAGTTCGCTTTAAGGACTCATTAATTGTTTTAATTAATTTATTTTTCCTAATTAAGAAAGACAAGAAGCCGAGCGTAATGCTTAAAGTAACAGAACAGTTAGAACGATCAAAGGAAGCCGGAAAAAGCATAGTGAGTAAATGTTTTTATCAGCACAGTAATAATCGAAACGATATTTAAGCTTAAGGCTTTCTGCTCTAAATGACTGTCACGCCAGTTTCGTTTGCTCACGCTTTAGAGGGCATTGATTTTAATCTTTGAGATTTTTGCATTTATCCTAGGCTTCACTTTACGTTAGAAAATTGGAGATCGTAGTCAAGAAGTCAAAAGATGGGCTTTGTAAAATTAGTATTAAAAATTCTTCCCAGGAGCTTACTATTTTTGGACACATGCTCCTTTACACATCAATTCTGATGTGTTGGTCTCTTGGGAAATAAATTCAAAGTAAGATTGAAATCGTTGAGACTGGTAACTGAACTCATGTAGCATAAAAGGTAAGAAAAAAGGAAAAATTTATAGCTCTTGGAGGGAAGGTCTAAAAATTGGTGCCCTACGTATACGTAGATAAACACTTGCGAAAAATTTCTCAAATATTTCCCATGGCGTTTGCATATCTTTTGGCAATCTTACTGGCCATTCGAAATTACGGAGTTTGGGATGAGATTGGAAAAAATCTAAAATACCTCAGAGAAAAGAACAAGGGTCTGTGGTCTTTTCAAAAATGTGAAGAAGAACAAAAACAAAGCGGCCAAGCCATAGAATGCAAAAGGCGTTCTATTTAGATAAGCTTGGTTCTGTATGTTATTTGCAACTTTTAGTGATTCTCTCTCTCCTATGAAGAAATTTTCCAAATATGTGTTCGCTTAACTCGTAAGATGCGGAGCTTCCCTTTTCTGCAGTAATAGTTTTTCGGTAGTTTAGAGAACTGGACTGTGAGAAAATTGCTTCTTATCAGAATTGCTTTACCATTTGTCTTGTTGGGAATTAAAAAAAGCGTAAAATGGGCCCACTATAACTTTAAAAAACAACTTCGAATAATTAATCTAAATATTAGGTCGTGTCATCGTCAACACTGCTAATTTTAGGAGGATAAAAAGAAAGAAATGTCTATTGAAAAGGTGTCGGATGCATCCGAACGAAAGAAGAAGAAACAACGTAACTTCGACTTTGTTATAGCAGTGCTCAACTTGAAAAAAAATACAGGTTCTTTAGAGAGTTTCTTGAAATTACGCGTGAAAAAGTTCGTGACTTCTTTACAAAAACCGGACAATAAAGGTGGGCATCAAGTTTATCCTTAAAACTTAAGTAAAGAAGCTTAGGTAAAAGATACCACAAGACAGCGACGGTAGATTTGAGCTGGCGCATGTTACGGCTCAGCGCGGCTTGTCCTGCATCTTTGACGAGAGCTGAGTTGTCCTCGAATATATGTATTTGAGCCAATTCTATTCACTATTCCGCTAGATCTTGCAAAGAGCCTATTCTGTCGCTGTTTTACATTCATAGGCTGCAGCTAGTTTTCGCAAGGTCGATGGCATGTTGCAGTGTTGCGCTTGTTAGAGCAAATGTTACTCCATCGTCGCTGTACCCGAAACTGCGGTCCAAATGGTGCCAGAACCACATAAAAAGTATGATCAAAAGGATTCTCAAGTGTTCTTCGCACGTTATCGATGCGAATTTGATTAGAAAGGGTTCTGCAGAAGTCCATATGTTCGCTCGCTTCGCTTTAGTCCACTTTCCACTTCGAATGATAACGTACATCCGTTGGTTTTTTTTGTCGAATCACTTCGAATGATAACGTACATCCGTTGGTTTTTTCTTATCAACATCAGCGCAGCAACTGGAGTAATCTTTCGCAGTGAAGATAAGACGACAAAAAAGACTGCAACCAAATATTCTAGCAAAGCGGACAGTGCGTCTTCATTGGCGTTCACTTTTCTGCGGCTAGCGGTTCGAATTCACGTAGCGGTTGTTTGCTGTTGAGGATTCCATGTTCACCTTTCACCCTGGGCATTTCACCTTTGATGCTACAAAGTCTTGGGCATTTGACCAATTAGATATAAAGCCATGGCAGAGTGCTGAATTTCACATGGTCGCATGAAACGACTTGAAAACTTTGGTAATGAAACGAAAGACACAAATGCATTTGCTGTGTCATCTACTCTCAAAAATGTTGCAACACAATGACACATGTACTTGAAGGCATCACCCCACAAATCTGGCGTGGTATGGATTTTTGTTGGAGTATACCTAAATCGGGTCGTAAATTATGAATACAGCGGTGGTTCCGCTCTTCTTTCCCTGCATCACTGTAAACAGATGGCTTCTGAATGCTGTTCCTTACGACGTCCTCTATTCGAACACGCCACCCCTCGCCTGCGATTCGTCGAATGAAATGAATTGTCCACTGAGGCGTCCGGACGGATTTCCGACGAATCGCAGGCGGCGTTGGGGCGCAAAGGTGGCGCGTTGCAATAGAGGATGTCGTAAGGAACCGCATTCCAAAGCCGTCTGTGTACACGGAGATGTAGGGAGAGATGAGCGGAACCACCCCTGTATTCATAATCTACGACCCGATATAAGTATACTCGAACGAAAATCCTTACCACGCCAGATTCGTGAGATGACGCCTTTAAACAAGTGTTACTTTTCAACGTTCAGATACGAAGCCGAAAGAAAACCTTGACAAAATAGGAACCGCTGAAAAACTTAACAGGGTGAGGGAGATTTTAGAAAAGTGAAAATGTAACCTTATATTATGCAATGAAGGAATCGATAAGATGCATTCAGTACTGTTTCAGTACTGAATAGATCTATCGAATTTCGATAAGGGAAACTTTTTCTTTACAACTGTTATACTATTACTATTATTTACGTTCCAGGATAAAGCTCCTAAGGGACCCACAGAAGTACAAAAAACTGCATTCACCACGTTCGTCAAAGTAGGTTGTAGATGTTCTTAGTTCTTGTTTTTCGGATGAATGATTATTGTAGGCGAGCAGAAGACTCTCGCAGTTTTTTTTTTTTGCTAAAAAAAAAGTACGATCAGAGTATGTAGATTTTAGGGAGTTTTTGAGAATGGAGTCGAAGGCCTAATAAAAGAGTTTGCGATACTCAAACCTTATCTTGCTACTAATTACTCGAGAGAAATCTTTGATCAAAATATGGCAAAAAACAGATATAAAGGTATATTTTTACTCGTTTATAGGAGAAAATAATCATAATCTTCCATATACATCTCATGATATGTAGTTCCCGGTCATTATCTTCAGATGTCATTTGTAACGACAACACTCGGGTTATCATAAAAGACGGAAAAGGTTCCGATTATATCCATGCTAATTATGTGAAGGGGAACAATCTTCTTAATACATTCATATGTACGCAGGTGTGCTCTTCACAAATCACTGCAAAAACTCCTATCTTATTTAAAAATGAAATGAATAAATAATAACGATTGTGCATGAATAACAAATTTTCATGCACAAAAAAAAACCTCCGATTCAGGGCCCTATGATTAACACGATCGCAGATTTTTGGCGTATGGTGTTATGCGAACAAGTTTCACATATTGTAATGTTATGTGATACTATAGAATGTGGAAAGAGTAAATGCGAACAATACTGGCCAAATTCTCAAGATGAGAAAATGGAGGTTGGAGGTAAGAGTTACTATTATTTATTTCTATTTACCTGACATATCTTTTATTTATTTTTTAATATATGCAGTTTTCTTGAGCACTTTCTTTGTTAGTAGGCCTAAGGCGGTCTTGACCAGGTATGTTCCGTTCTTGAAGGGTTCCTTAAAGGGATCACCCCACAAATCTAGGGTGGAGCGGGTTTCAGGTGGGTTATGTTTATACATGGTCGTAGATTATGGGAAGGAGGGTGATTCTGTCTATTCCGTTTCTTACTGATTGCCGTAAAAGACGGTCTGGAAGATGCGGCTTCGAGCGTAACGGGGCGCTGTTTTCTACAACGAGTTCCACTGGAGCGCGCCAGCGTTGTGCATGCGTCGCATCTTCCAGGCCGGTTTATACGGCAATTAGGAAGAAATGGACGGAATCACCTTCCTCTCCATAATCTACGACCTTGTTACAGACATTACCCACCTGAAACCCGTACTACTCCAGACTCGCGGTATGATTCCTTCAACCACTACGTCTGCTTACTGTGTAGCACTGACCAAGCATGATTAGCTTGGTGGTTGGTTTGTGACCAAGCCACTAAAGGGTTCTACGTATTTTTTAAAGGCAGACATTTGTCTTTTCATACCCTAGCCACACCTGGGTCAAGTTCAGCCCCTTGTGGTAAACCTCTCTCCAAAAAAAAGTAGAGAGAAATTCGAGATCAGCTAAAAATTGCGATGAGGCTTCCCTTATAGAAAAACTCTACTGTCTCAGTGATTGATCCATAAATAACTTCGCAGACTCTTGGCAGTACCGAAAAGCAGCTAACTTTACTGTTTGCCTTGTGTACCACAGGATGATGCATCACGATGCACCCATCTGTGGTGAAGAACGTTTGCAAGCCGTGGAATGGTGTAGCACAGTCGGCAAGAGGTTCTGCTAAGCCTGAACAATCGACCGCAGGTTCGAAACCGCCCCAGCGCCAACCAAGCCTTTCATTCCCTCGGGATTCAATAATTTTTTTCTTTTTTTTTTCTTAATATTTTCTTTCTTATTTTTCCTTCTTTGTCAATTTTTAATTTCATAATATGTTAGCTATTTCCAAACAAACCTGCGCATCGATAATTATAGTCTTGAGTCTTTTCTGCAAAAAAAAAAAGCTGAAAATAAGCAGAGGTTTGAATTGGCCTGTTCGCATATGCGAATACGGAAAACTATACGAAATAATCGAGACGAAAAATAAGGTTAATTACGAGTAACCCTATCCAGAGGCAACTTGGAAGTGGCCGCTTTTCCTTTCCTCACCGATGACAATTATCATGTAAACTAATTTCATGAAATTGTTGATCATGCCACTTTCAGACCTGGTGCTCACTAACATAAAGATGAATACAAGCGATAGTCATGTAACGAGATCAACAATCTCAGTACAAGTTAATAACGGTCCACACTATTTTGTGAAACATCACCGATGGAAAACATGGTATTTTTCCTACATTCAAAATCTATTTTAAAAAAAGTGGAATTGAGTTGCACACAGGCCTGACAAGACCGTACCAAAATCGTTATTGGCTGTCTTTCGGATTTTGCAAGTAGTACGCAGCACTCCTAATCCAATCATTGTACATTGCTCTGCAGGTATAGGGCGAACGGGATCAATGGTAAAGTTCTCATTTTCTTATCGAATAAACTTTTACTCTCAAAATTTTTTTGAGAATAATTTCTTTCAAAAATTGACAAACTTTCAAAAACTTGAAAGAGCTCCTAGTCTTAGATGCCTGCAGACGCCTTTTCAGGTCGCTATCGAGATGTCCTTACAAACTTTGCTTGCTGGTGAGAAATTGAACTTATTGGAAACATGCCGTAAATTGAGAGGTGAATGTTGTCATTAATATTATTTTTTCACATGCACCAATAGCGCACCAAAAAAAAGGAAACACACTTTCTTCAAGTCAGAACAAACAGAAGTAAACTTATAATTATTTTTTTTTTTAAATCGCAACAAATTTGTTGTTAATGGAAGCTGGTAGTTTTTTTTTTTCTTTTGACATAGTTCAGAAATGATCGAATAGGGCGAAGCAAGTCAAAAGAGGCACAGTCGCAAGATATTAGTATCCTAGTTAGTAAATAAGTTTCATACGATATACTCTTGATGGCTTGGGAGGAGCGGAAGAGTGGTCATGCAGTTAAATGAAATAAACATAGGTATAGGAAAAAGAATGCAAAAATAATCTTAAAAAATGTAGAATAAAAATTTAAATATGAATAAAGACAACATAAATGTAGAAGACAACAAACATTTGTCAAGAGAAAAAAAAACAGTTGTCATTGATGGAAATGTGCGCTCCAGTTTCATAAACTGCGCAAACGACACCCACAATCCTGCAATTAGCGCTTGACTCGCACTTTATTCACATCGGGTGTCAGGGCAAGAAACTCTCGAGCCTACAGTACAATGGAGGAGTTTTCTTGAGGGAATCGTTACAATATTTTTTTAGAAGCAATCTATCGAATTACAGATCAACGAATGCATAGCGTACAAGTAGAAGTACAGTACGTCTACATAGCTGAGGCATTGTGCGAATACGGTAGAGCTATGGGCTACTGGAATCAACCAGAACTTCTTCAGGTACCTCGTAGCATTAGAAAAACCGTGCTTTTGTTTGTTTCGTTTACACGGAGTTGTGAATTTTTCCAGATGTTCACCAAATTCAAGACCTCGTTCGATGAATATGTAGCCAGACTGCCTGTTCCCGGTCAACCACCTGCACAGATGCCCGCTCAACAGCAAAATGCTCCGCCGCCTAACGTTCCAGGTCCACTCCCTCGTCAAAATACGCCGGCACTATTACCCAATATCGAGCCACTGCCACCTATTGGTCTTGTACGAGCACAACCGGTGCAACCGCAGCTCAATCCGATTGGACCGCCGCCGGCAGCACCAGCGCAGCCGCAGGTAGCACCAGTGCAGCCACAGGCAGCACCAGCGCAGCCAAATTTAGGCGCTGTTCCTAATGGAGTTTTTCAAGCACCGGGTAACTGGATCATCATTTGAATCACGTCATAGATCATTTAAATATGTAACTGTATGTAGGTATAACGCCAGAACAACAGCAACGAGTATTACAAACTCCGGTAGTGGTTCCAACTGTCTGAGGTGAAAATTGGCGCTGAGGTGGTAGGGATTTTCATACTATCATTGCTCCAACACGATACTTGTTATATAGATCGCTGTTTAGGAGAAGGACAAATTTTTATGTATATTTTTCGATGTGAAAATTGACGAAACGACAAGTTAAAACAATGTCAAGTATGGCATTCATTATATTTGCGAATAATATAATATGATTGCCAATAAATCGTTCCATTATGTGGAGTTTTGAACACTTCTCAAATCATAGGTGCGATAGGGAGGAGCGGGACTCTCCTCAGGTGAAGGGGGTTTGGCTCATGAGGTGCAGCTCAAGCTACGAGGATCCTTTCGCCGACTATCCAACAGTGAAAGGAATCCCTTCGCCATCCTCCCAAAAGTAAAGGGTTGAAGAACCGGCTCGGACAATTGTATGTATCAAATCACTCATCTGTATTGTTTTCGGGCTTATTTTGGAAAGATCCGCAGGTAGATGTGAAGAGGAAGATGTATAACATCATCCGACACCGCTTTCTTTTTAAGACGTCTCAAGGGGATTGAACAGAAACGCACTCATTTCCGTAATCTGCAACCCAAATTCTATGTTTTTCCTGAGGTTTCTGTACCACGTTAATTTCGTGATATGCTGCCTTTAATTAGTTTAGGACTAAGTCTTAAACGCAGCATATCACAAATGTGACGTTGTGAGGGAATCCACCGCAAAAGCTGGAGATGGGCGTTGTAGATTGTGGGATCAGGGTGGTTTCGGTCACCTCTCCCTAATCGTCCTAAAAAAAACGGCGTGGGAACCGCTTTATTTCCTACGAGGAACGCTAGAACACTTTAACGTAGAACACTGTATAGAACGCTGTGGCCCCCCCAGTATTCATTGGTTTCTCACCTGAATAGGCACTCGAGAGGAGCTCACTGGCCTTCGACCGCTGCGCAGCTGTCGATGCGGTGCGTGTATGAGAGTGGAGCGTTGTAACTGAAATCGTCGTGAAAAACGGAGTCCCATGTCCGATTCGCGGGGTGGTGCCTTAGAAAAAGAGATCGCAAGTCGTAGCGCAGTCAGCTTCGCTGCGTATCATGCGCAAATGTATATGTACATTGTATTCTGAAAAAAGTAACGAAGGTGGATGAGGATGTAAATCCTCTCCACATATATAAAGCAATGAATGAGCACTGAAAAAGAGACGGTTAGTGGCGGCGAGGCACCGTCACTGTACTGAGTTGGGAAACAATTCAAAGCAGTTTTTTTTTGCACTAAAAAATGCAGTTGGAAACAAAAGGTACCAGCAAGGTGTACCCATGACTTGGTTGGGAATTTTTTCATTTCTAAGAAAGTAATGTTTTGCTTTTTTTAATTTTATTGATTCTTGTTTTTGCAGATTAATTAACGAAGGGGAAGTGAAGAGGACAAAACGGTGCATTTCCGGCATTTTCTGCTTTTTGGATTTAAAGGCATCACCCCACGTATCTGATGTGGTATGGATTTCAGGTGGAGTATTCGTACACGAGATCGTAGATTATGGAGGGGGTGATTCCGTCCATTTCTTCCTAATTGTTGTAAAAAACGGCCCGGAAGATACGGCTTCAGGCGTTCTGGCGCGCTATTTTCTACAAGGAGTCCGATTGGAGCGCGCCAGCCTTGTGCACGTGCCGCATCTTCCGAGCTGTTTTTTACAGCAATTAGGAAGAAGTGGACGGAATTACCCCCTCTCCATAGTCTACCATCCCGTACACGAACACTCCACCTGAAGTCCGTACCACCACAGATTCGTGGTATGCTGCATTTAAATAAGGTGTTAAAATCGCGGAAGCTACCAATGAGATTATAGATAAGGAGTACATGCTATTGCTATTTTCATCGATCATAAACTATACAGGAGATTTCGTACCCATCTTGTGTACTGGAAAGCGTGGGATGAGGTATGAAAAATTACAAAAGAAAGAAAAAAGAGCAAAAAGGCATGAAAAAACAAGAAAAGGTGATGAAGAACAATGTGAATCATCGGAAATCTATTGAATGATGAGTAGAAAACATGCAAGATGATAGGAAAAACAAATAACGCTTTTTGTTCAAAAAAAAAAAAAGAAAAAAAAAGAAATGAAATTCTTATCAACCTACAACAACTAATCAATCGGTGTATGTTCCGCCTTTACGGTCAAAATTCCCATTTTGAAACGCGAAGATAAGCGGTACGCGGTACTTTCAAATATTATTTCTTCACCACACACACACAACATCAATTTTACCTTAAGCGGTTTTATCGCTTCAATCAAATACAAAAAAAAAATAAATGACGTTAGAAATGTTCCATTTTGTCAACACTTGACACCCTACATATCTTAATGATCTAAGAAAAGAAGAATCGATAAGTTTTAAATATAAAACATAAGGATCAGAGCGCGGAATTCTCCATTAAACGATGTATAACAGTTTACCAGTATATTTTATTATACACGCATAATTAATCCATCTTCTAAGGACATGTTATCTTTGTTGGTTCGTTCGTTGGAGGTTGGGTAGTGTAGCGCAGTTGGTAAGAGGTTCCGCTGTGTTTGCACGATCGATCGGAGGTTCGAATCCGTTCTAGTGCCAACCAAGTCTTTCAAAACTTACGTGGTCGAAAAATTGGTACCAGACTTGTCTGGGAGGATAAAATCGCTGATTTGACACATCGGCTAGCCACCACAAGTTGCTGTATATTATAGTTACACATTCGTGGACCTCAAACGATTCTGAATTGAAGTGAACGTGGTGGCGCGGGTCCCAAGCGGATTGATTAGTGCCAGATCCTTTTTTTTTCTTTTTCTTTCCTTTTTTTTCCTCATATTTGTTCGTGTGTGACTGTAGCCATGCGGATGGTACCAAGGCGGAGAATATTTTTTGACGTTCAAGTTTTACCTTTCATCTTTGCGCAAATGAATTAACGCAAATGAACGTGGGTGACGCATGAAAGCGATGGATTCGGTGCTTTGTTGTCTTCATTCAGGCTTGTAAGGCTTCAGGATTTTGCTAATTTTTTTTCATAGAGAAAAAAAAAAACAGATTCTGGTAGTAACGCGAGGTTTTCCTTAGCGAGCTTTATCCGTTTTTTTCTTCAAACGACAAAAATAAGACTTTATCAATGGTTCCTAAAAATGCATCCATGGAAAAGAGCCAGATGATAGTTACCGGTTGTCATTGCAAATTTTACATTAATTCTTTATACGTAAGAAGTAAAAAAAGAGAATTTAATCAAAGTGCTAAAGAGAGAGATGGAAAGAGAGAGGGAGAGAGGGAGAGAGGGGAAGAAGCGGCGGAGTAGAACCCTAAAAACATCACAAAGAAACAGGACAAAAGCTAAAGTTGATAAGGTTATGTTACTTATGAGTTAAGCTATGTTTGTAATGATTTCCATCCATACGTAATTCAAATTTTCCTTTCTTTCTTTTTTTCTGTGCAGTACGCTAGAGAGCTCCACAATCTGATCGTGGTATCGTTTGAAACGCTAAGCGCAACTTAGATAGAACGTATTGTGATAATGGGGAACTGATAGCGTGCCCATCAGTACAGAAATCCACACGGCATGCGCCAAGGCCTTTTCTTCATCGGCCTTCTGGCTCAGGTCTTATTCGGTAGGGATATCGTTCAGTTTTTTAAGAACAATGATATTTATGGAGAATCAAAGGCAGTGGATCCTTGATCCTTTTCTCTCTTCAGTTTCGGCCGAATACTACGAGATAGAGGGACATTTTTCCAATTTGCGCTACTCCTATCTCTCTGACGGACCTGAGAACTTGGCGGCAAAGCGACAAGCTGTCGAGCAACTATCGCAAAAGGTTGCTTAGTGAGATTTTTTTTCGTTAATTTTCAAATTCCCTCCTTTTAATCGAGTACTTTTTTTTGCAGCTCTCCGCTAGCCTCGATGGAGATTTGTCCGATTTCTATGTGAATAATTTTGAGTGAGTATAATTCTAATATCAAATCATTCGTATGAAAAAATCCAGTAAGAAGTTTTGAGCTTTACTTTTTGAACTTTTCTGCTGAACGATCTGTGTACAACAAAGCAACGCTAATGGATTTTAAGTACTAATTTGTTTCCCAGTTTCCTTCGCTCCTCCAATTTCGATGAGAAGGTAGAGAGTCTTATGAATGCTTCATGTAGGCATTCTGCATGGATTGCAACAAATATGTTCTTATAATATATAATAATATAATAATAGTATAATACATGTAATATTTATATAATATTTACGTAATATATTTTGACCGAACATGAATATGCAGTAAATATGCCTTTATAATATGTGTAATTTAATTTATAGTATATATTATAAAGTATGTATAATACAAATATATATTTTAACTGAAATTTCTTTTTGAAATTTCATATGACAAGTTTTCTTTCGGAAATCTTTCAACTATATCGTAATTATCCTTTTTTAAGACCTTCTTTCTGTATAGTTCGAATAAATAAAAATCTTTGAGAAATAAAACAGAAAAATGATAAAATTATTTCAATTGCACTATATTCTTCGAAAAACTAAAAAACTAAACAAAATAATACAGTATAATTGAAATAAAAGAGTGATAATGTCATTTTATCCGCACTTCTAAAACTTCTAAAAATTTTTTCTTTGATAATAAGCGGCGTAGCGAATGGAGTCGTCAAATTGGAAAATTCTTAGAGTATATATTTCTTACGTTTAGAATCCACGGGATAGGAGCCGGGATACCGACAGTGATTTTTCATGGATTTCTCACGACATCATCCGCACTATCACGACAGGAGATTATTGATCAGATTACTGCCAGCGGAAACATTAAGCTGTACTATTTGGGAAAAATAGGTTTGTGCTTAAAACGCTGTTTTTCTCTAGGATTCGACTGCTTTGGAATTTTTATTCGTCCTTTTTTACTACGTGATACACTTGTATACATAAGGTTTCATTAATGTATACGTCCAGAAATTCCAGAAAATCGGTTCTGAAAATTTCTGTAAAAATTAGACGCTTGGGAGGTGAACTCCAAAAAATCCTCGACTTCGTCAAAGTGATGAATTCGATTCCTTATCAGAAAAATGTGGAGGTAATCTGCAGAAAATTAAGCTGAAAGCTTATTTTTAATCCTGCGGCCTTATCTCCATTGAGTTCCGTCTGGTCACAAATTTTTGGGTGAATCACACGATTTTACTTATATCCGATTTAGACAACGATTTAGATACTGATGTGGAAAATACATTTATTTCTCAATTTATCTTGTGCGGTCGACACCGTCGACTTCAGTCTAGGTTTAACTAGAAAAAAAAACAGAAAAAAAAATTCTGCAGTCAACAGACAAGTGGGGAGGGGAACTTACGATTTGCAAAATTCTGGCCAATTTTTTTTGCACAACAAATTCAATTACGAGTGCCGAAATCGTTAATTGTTTGTTTATTTTTTGTTTATTTGTTTACGGAATAGGCAGTAACCCGGCGTACCGTAGCGCAAGGTTAAGTATACGTTTAGATACATCAATCTTTGCGGATAATTTCAATTAGGTCCCCTTATCTTGAAATTGTCGCTAACGATGTTTCAAAATGTGCGGCACACTTCGTCCGAAGCTATCGATAACGACCAAAGATCAAAAACATGCAGTTTTCCTGAGAGACTAAGCGAATTTTCTGGAAAGAAATTCTTCCACAAAGATTTGAAGAAGAAGCAGCAAAAAGTCGGAAGCTCTAGGAATTAACATCACGAAGATATTTTTTTCAAAAGAAATTCTATTTCCTTGATTTTAACATCGTAAGAACGTCCTTCATGGAACGTTGATCTCATTGTGAATCAATGACCATCGAACTGAAATCGATTAATTAAAGAACTGAAGAACCTCCGCTCTTTTTTTTCAAACATCTGTTCCCAGTTTTCGTTCCTGAATTTTGTGATCTGAATATCAAAATAAATTGTTAACTTGTTCCTAATCTTCTTCTATCTCTCTGTTTATATGCATTGTTTTTTGAACTATTATTATGTTGATAAGGAGAGTGCGAATTTCTCGAGAAAATTTTTCCGAATTTTTCCGAAGATTGAAAGAAAAAGCAGCAAAAGACTTGAAAATTCTAGGGATTAACCTTACGAGGGTACCTTTTCAAAGAAAATCCTGTTACCTCACTTTTATCATCGTAAAAACGTTCCATCAAAAATGTTGATCTCATTGTGAATCAGTGACCACTACACTGAAGTCTATAAATTAAAGAACTCAAAAACCTCCGTTTTTTGCATCTGTTAGCAATCTCCATTTTTGCTAATGGTATTTTAAAGAATAAATTAAGTACGCTGACTCGTTCCTGATTTTTCTTCCTTTCTTTCGATTTTTATTCTAACTCATCTCTTTCTCTACATTGTTTTTAAAATTTTATTGTTATGATAAAAAGAAAAAGTTGGATCCTTTTGTGAAGTCCACTAATTGAATTTCTTCAACTCTTTCAGATTCACTTCCTCCTCTTCCATCAGTGGAAGATAGCGACCCTGCAACAAATTTTACTTGCTATAATGGTGGAATTCTTCTTCCGAACAACACTTGTGTGTGTCCGGGTTTTGTTAGTGGAAAACAATGCGAAATAATCACGTAAGCCGTATTTTCTATTCTTTCTCTAACTCACTGACGATAGAGCTAGCACACAACCCCGCTCTTATGTCCAGAAGCTGTTCTATCTTCAATTTTCTTCTCAGTAGCTTTAGTCGACATGTCTGAGATCCTCTAAGACTAATGTTAAGATTTTTGGGCTCCCACTGACTTAGTGCCTCAATTTTGTCGTACATTGCCTTTAATGACCCCGCCTGACTTCCTAATCACCTCCAAAAATCTGTCCTATTGATCTCTGGGGAACAGAATTAAAGTAAATGGAGCATATACAATCCTCGGAGAGGTAACTGTTTGTTTGAATTAGTACTAAACCATCAACGAGTTATTTTAGATGTCTTCACTCCGGAATTCTCGATAAGAATCGATGCACCTGCCCGCCGGGAGCGTATGCGTTAAATTGCGAACCAAGTAAGGTTTATTTATTATGTGTACACTGTGATCCGCTCTGTTTTGTGAAATTCAAGTCTATAGAAGAGAAATTTTGGTCGCTAAGGATACCATTAAAGACGTTTATTAGAAGCAGACATAAAGCACAGTAGCTAATTTTGCCACCGTGGAAAAAAACACAAAGCATTTTTTCCGCAGTGATAATTGACCTGCCTTTTGCTCCTACATTATCTGACAAACTATCATTTTTTTAATTCCTATTATTTATTTCTATTATTTTTTAACTGATCTATTATTTTTTAAAAATTTTATTTTGAATGGTTCAATCTAAAAATGTCTGCATCGGTTAGGAGGCTGCATGCCGAGCGTGCAAGCAAACATGGACACAACCCATCAATCGTTTATACTTGTCATGAATCTTCGATCGACCATGGCTTATGATCTACATCTGCTGATCGGGCAGGTAAGCACTTTTTACTGTATCGTGAATTAATTTTTCCGAAAAAATAACAAATCCTGTAATGAATACGAAGGCAGTCTTCAGATGCCCACCTGGATCAGTGATATCAATAAAGCAGCGCCAGGACTAATCGATAACTACCTCGTTACCACATATTTACAGTATAGTTAGTACTCAAAGCACTGTTTTTCTCCAGGAATACTTAATTTTAGTTCTATTTTTGCAGAGGACACTTACTATATGAAGAATCAAACCTTTACAACGTCCGCTGATATGTTGGAGTATCTAAATGGTTTAGTGATCTCAGCTGGTGATGATGATCAGCCCACAATTGCAGCCATAAACAGTGCACAATCCTTGTGAGTTCGTAGTTTCCTCAATTTTCTCCCCAAGTTAGTTAAGAGTAGTTTGTAGTGTTTGTTAAAAGCATAACTGTGTAAAAAATAGGAAGAAACTAGCTACGCTCTTAATAAATCCACCTGACGGGGGTCCATTCATCTCCTCACATGGAATTATTTAAAGGCATCACTCCACGAATCTAAGGTTGTACGGATTTCAGGTGGAGTATTCTTATAGGGGACAGTAGATTATGGAGAGGAGGATGATTCCATCCATTCCTTCCTAATTGCCGTAAAAAACGGCCCGGAAGATACGGCTTTAGGCGTTCTGGCGCACTTTTTTCTACAGGGAGTTCGACTGGAGCGCGCCAACCTTGTGCACCGCCTCATCTTCCGGGCCGTTTCTTACGGCAATCAGGAAGAAATGGACGGAATCACCTCCCCCCCCCCCCCCTCACCATAGTCTTCCATCCCGTATACGAATACTCCACCTGAAATCTGTACCACCTCAGATTCGTGGGGTGATGCCTTTAACCTCGCTGGGTGAAAAAGGGGCACATGGATAATTTCCTACGGGTAGAATGGTTAGAGAGTTGCATCTTACTGGCTGATGTGAATGGATGCCAATAATATCTAAAGCCTGTTTATACTTCCATAACTCCACAGCTCTCGGACACCTAACTATTCTAAGTCTGGATGAGTTTGAGTACGAAATACTAGGCCGGAATCGTGCACGGAACTGATCCCTGTTCGTTGTATCTTTTTCCAGTCTTGTTCCGTAAAAGACGGTGTGAAAGACGACGTTCTTTCCTACGTAATCAGTTGCAATGCGCCACCCTTGTGCACCCGCCGCGTCCATGACCCAGCGGAGACTAATGAGATCCTTTTAGTACACCATTCAAGTGAAAACAACGGCTCCTGAAGGGCCCGGAAGTGTACAAGGGTGGGTTGAGGAAAATTCGCCTGTTTTCAGGTCACGCAGTTGTCAAAGCTAAATTCTGAAAGTCTATTTGGATTCAGCGGCTCATTTACTTTCTAATGTAGTCTTCAGAACTTAATTTTGACCACTCCCCAGGATTCCGGCGGTGTGCGATGTATCGATCCGTCGGAGACGGATTTTGGGACATGAATTGGTAGCGGTTTTGTAGTAATTGAGAACTTTTTGTCTGCATTTCCACATTTCGCTGTTATCACGTGACTTATTACCATAGAATCCAGAAACACTAATGCAGACATCGGAATCGCCGCCGGAAGTATTCTGTCATTTTGTCACGTGATACGTTCTGGGCCGAGGCACAGCTTTAGAATCCGCCTCCCAGCCGGATCCACCGATCGATAGGACGATTGTCAGTAGGGCGATCATAGCATCGCGGAACTTCGTCTTTTTCTTATTTTTGACATTTCTTGGCTTTTTCTTCGCGCAACTGCATATGATTACGACTAGTTTGAGGTTCCAGTCCTAAAAAAAATTTTTTTCGGCAAAGCTGGGGCCAGCTCTGCATAATTCTTTTGACCATGGCTCTATGTAACATATTAATCAATATTCGTGAACAGTCCATGACAAGGACGAAATAATTTTGTACGATTCAGCTCTTCACTCATGCATCCAACATCAGTGGTTTACGTCTTCGCGGATTCACTGGATTCTAGTGACATCCCCTACAATCCGAAACTTTCATCGAATTCTATTGAAATAAATACGATACAAGTTATGCTTTCCTGGAGAAATAAGGTAGTATTTTTTTTTGCTAGAATTTCAGCTCTGATAAAGAATTTATGCGAAATATTTGCAGCTGGTCATTCTGCTCTCAGAAACCGACGACGCTCCAATGGACTACTTCGGCGATTATTACGATATATTCCGTCGTGTTGTGAAAGCAACCCAAGGCGATTTGATCGTGTACGAGAAGGAGAACGCTGCTAATGTACGTTTAGAATTATCCACATAAAAAAAATGAATTTTTAAAATCTTAAAAAAAATTGTAAAAGAAAATTCGAAAAAAAAATTAAACCAAATCAATTAAAGTTGATTATCGACAGGAAATTCTTAGAAATCGTGCACGTCCATTTAAAAATGCAAAGATATAAATGAAACATTTTTAAATATTTTTGTTGAGATAAAAATGAGATTGTTTCTAGCATTTTCTTCGAATCGAATCGGGAATCAGATGAAAATTTATAGATCATCGACCAATTACTACCGTATTACTATCAAATGGAAAACATGGCCGCTTTGTACGGTATTAGCCCTCAGGACGATGTTGTAGTCAACATCCGAGCTGACTATCCCTCTCAAGTCGTATATATACTTATCACCGCCGAAAATTCACCAGGTAGTTAACGTTAACTCTTTTTCTGTTGAATTCTTTCGTAATAGTTTAGATTTCAGCGCCTGGTGTACTCGATCAGAATGGGTCCCCACCGAAACCGGAAACATCGGGTAGATATTTTAAGGTACGGTGACTTTACTTGACTTAAAGGTATCACCCCACGAGGGGGGTGGGGTGGGTTGGTACGGGTTTCAGGTGGGTTATGCCTATACAAGGTCGTAGATTATGGAGAGGATGGTGATTCCGTCCATTTCTTCCTAATTGCCGTAAAAAAAACGGGCTGGAAGATGTAGCGCGTGCACAAGGCTGGCGCGCTCCAATCGAACTCGTTGTAGAAAATAGCTCCCCGGAACGCTCGAAGCCGCATCTTCTGGGCAGTTTTTCACGGCAATCAGGAAGAAATGGACGGAATCACCCCACTCCCTATAATCTACGACCCCGTATAGGCGTAACCCACCTGAAACCCGCAACGCCCGTGATCCGTGGGGTGATCAATCACCAGGCTGATATTATTGCCTGAGGCGGTTGCCCGCTTCTTCGCCAAGGCGTGTCGTCCTTACGCGTAGCTCTGTCCATCCTCGATCTTCATCATTAGCTTGGATACAATCAATCTATTCGTCACTATTCTATATCCTGGAAAATCTGAGGTTTTGCCTGAACTTCCTATCCACACCGAGTGTTCGCAGTTCCTTTTATCCGATAGAGCGACTTCTTAGAAAACAGAGTGCAGTAAACCGCAAATCCTCTTTACGCTGCTTTTTTTCCGTCAGTTTTAGAGCTGTAAAGAGTTGTTTCGTTGAGAAACGGAGTCTTCTGATCCCTGGACTTCTAACAGGTCGTGGATTTCACATTTTCGCTTTTAGCGTTCTTGCAAAGTGCTGCATTTTGTAAATTAGCAAACTATCTCTCAAACCTTGTTTATAGCTTGTGAGAATCCAATATCAAAAATTTCTCGATTCCTGATTTTAAAGGTAGCAGATGATTAAACGGTAGGAAGCGCGAAAATGACAATGTTAGAACTAAAATCCATGGAAAATTTGTGTTAGAAGGCCCCTGAAAGTCAGCATTCTCGATCGAATAATTCTACGATGCATCTAACAACGTGTAGTGTATGCGAACGCAAGCATACACGCCGCGTCTGCCAGCAGGCGGACCATCAATGGAGTGTTAACACTGCCTCTCCTGCTCGGTGGCGAACATTGTGTATGCGCCGGTACTCGCCCAAATGGGGCGTTGTCAGGTGTCTGGTAGGAAGATTCGATCGACAAGGCCTTTCTTCACGCCGTTCCTTAGGATAATAAATAGTATTTAAGCATGGTGGCCCCATAATTGTGATCTACGCCTCTAACCGCTATCTTTTTATGGAAGAACCCCAACATCGTCAAATTTGTGGTATGCTAAACTTGGTGTGCTGCCTTTAACTTGCCGCCGTTCAGAAAATTAATGAAGTTGAGAACTTCCACAGCGAAGATTCACAACATGGTTCTGGAAATAAACAAGTATCACTGATCCCATAATTCACGATTGTATTCAGCTCTTTCGAACAACCGCTACAGCAATGCCCAAAATCACGGTGACATCAAAGCGGAACGCAAGCACCAACGTTCGTGTCTGGATAAACTCACCAAATACCGTATTCCTAGCCTCGAATCCCGATCCGACTGTGGATGTTGGCAGTGCCGTTTCCGTTTCCGGTATTTTTCTTTTTCGCGGGAACTGTTTGAAAATGATATAATTTATTTGTGGAATTACAGAGTTGACCACATATACAACCGCTTTCATTGCTGGTTTCGTGTCTTCGGTCACGATTGCCACTTACGATATGAAAGGATCACCGATCCGGAAAGCAGCGGTCGGTAGCTCAAGCAGGAACGCTGAATGCACTTATCCGCATATATTCCCAGCAGCAGAAAGCTGTACGCTTGGACCTTTTTTGTGAGTTTCTTATTTACATCGTAGTTGTTGTTGGTAAATAAAAGCAAGACAATGATTTTTAGACAGGAGTTGACTTTTACGACTGACTCTAGGACCGTTTACCGACTAATTCCTGGTTTTTGCGCTCAACCAGGTTTGTTTCAGCTTTGTTTTGACAAAGAAGTAGAAGAAAATTTCGAGAAAAAGTGTATCTCAACAGAAAATAGAGCTCTATTTTTACTGCATTTTTTTTAAAAATGTACTGTAGGTCAAACGCTGAAGGAAAATTATGCACGAAATCCGCTTCGATTCAGATCATCCGTCACCAATCCCATTCTCTTGTTTTAACGGTGGCACTAAAACTGGTACAGCGACTTGTCGTTGTACGAATTTGTTCACGGGACGGAATTGCGCTACACCGGTATGTCTAAACGGCGGTGAGGTGGAGAAATTCCCTGGTAACGGTAGGCCGCTGTGCGAATGTCCAGCAGGTTACGGTGGAGATCATTGTGAAATTTGTGAGTTGTATGCAATTTTTTTTGGGTTTGACTTCCCTGACTTAAAAAAAGGATGAGAAGAATTTTTGAATTTCCAGTGTCCTGTAGCACACCTTCCACGAATATTTTCGGCTCTACGAAACGTTCACTGGCCGTCGTCATTCAGAACAGTTTTTCACAAGCTTGGGTACGTTCTTCTATGGAGTTCTCTCCTAAAGGCATCACCCCACGAATCTGAGGTGGTACGGATTTCAGGTGGAATACTCTTACAAGGAATAGTAGATTATGGAGAGAAGGGTGATTCCGTCGATTTCTTCCTAATTGCAGCAGAAAACGGCCCGGAAGATACGGCTTCGGGCGTTGCGGAGCGCTATTTTCTACAACGAGTTCGACTGGAGCGCACCAGCCTTGTGCGGCGCCGCATCTTCCGTGCCGTTTTTTTTGCGGCAATTAGGAAGAAATGGACGGAATCACCCTCCTCTCCATAATCTACTATTCCCTATAAGAATACTCCACCTGAAATTTGCACCGCCTGAGGTGATGCCTTTAGAAATACTAGAATAAAAATAAATAAAAACACCAGCTGATTTTTTTGTGGCGTAACATCTTCCATGGATAAAGAAAAAACAACATAATTAGGTGATTTATTTCATAATCTTCATGGATTGCCGCCCTTTTCCTGAAGAACCTCTAATTATTTGTTAATGTACAATTTTGATAGAAGAATTAAGAGGAAAAAATGAGTGTTTCCTCGATTTTCGTTCTCATTTTCTACGAAAAGAACCAAGATCCACAATGAGCCTGGAAGAGCATTGAAATTTTTAATTCTGAAACTACCGATCATGGGAATCACGTTTACTTTGAGTTCTATTATCAGTTAAGAGGTTGCAAAATGGAAATAAAAATAATGATTGTAATAATAATAATAATAATAATAATAATAATAATAATAATAATAATAATAATAATAATAATAATAATAGTAATAGTAATAGTAATACTAATAATAACAATAATAACTAGTTAAAAGTATATAATTAACTGCATAAATTACTTTAACGCAATTACTAAACTTTTTCCATGCTATACAGCTCAAGAGAGCTGTTAGGGTAAGACACGTAAAGCTCGGACAATGAACCCTTCCTTACTAAGGGACCGTTTGCTTCTGGCTCTAGTACTGCCTCTAATGCTTAGAAGGTTATATTTTATGATTTTCTGATATCTTTAAAAGAAAGAAAAAGAAGAAGTTTGGATTCTTAGAAAAGAAAACTTTGTTGAAAAAAATCTCGCATAAGCTATGGGAGAATATGGAAAAATCTGTATTATTTCTATCGAAAAAAGTGACAAATGATAATTAGTAGATGAACATTTCATTTTTTTTCCATAAGTCTCAACATAAAAATAATCAAGGGAAGGTCCCAAGCGCTGTATCGATCCGCTTAGGATTGATTGCAGTTCGGAATCGCTAAGGTTGAGGTCAAGTAATTTTCAATCTGTCGGGAAAAATAAGTGAAGAAATTCTTCCCACGTTCCATTATTTAATGAAATTTTGAGGTACGATGGGACCTAAAGTTGATGATCTGCTTGAGAGAAAATTATCCTGTATAATTGAACTAATTCTTCCAGCTCAACGACCATATTAACTCCGGGCTGACTGCACTTTTGAACTATATGGGACAAGCGGACGCTTTCGATCAATACATCCTGTCTACCTATAACACCATTACGGTCCAAGGTCAGATTTGTGGAGCTATTCCTTAAAAATAAACAAAATGTAAACAATGAAGTACTGTACTGTCATGGACAATTGAATATTGATTTTTTCATTGATATACTTCAACTGTAGCCAAGAAGGATATGACAATAAAAGAATAATAATGAGAATAAAAAAGTATTGATCTTTATTTTAAATTTATTTTTAATCGAATATTATTCGTTATTGATCGCTATATCGAATTATTTATAGGTCAGCCAACTGTACGTACAGTTATAACTCCTTACTCAACAGCTACAACATTCCTGAATGCCACAACATCTGCTGCTATTTTATATCAGTGGGTTGGAATTTTTACCGGGTATAATAAATAAATAGATAAATAAATAAAAATATGAAGCGTGATCTAAATTGATTGCATGGGTACTGTTAGAAGTGCGGTACTTTTTTTTTGGAAAGAAAATTCTAGAAATGTTCGTGGGGAAAAAAGAGAAGAGTAAGCAGAAGAGAAATTTCAGATATTCTGCTGCATGTATGTAAAATAGAAAACTTCTTTTAAGAAATTATTTACTTTTTATTATTTTATTATTTATTTTTTGAATTATAATCGTCATTTTTCCCAGAAAGTGTGATTTTTTTCTTCCAGAAATTCCCAATACGAAACGCAACCATCGCTGGATGCACTATGGCAAACAATTGAGAGTACTCCATACGACAAATCCTCGATTTTTCTTTTCACTGACGCCGCACCTTCTTCCTCCTCGGTTAACATAGATATTACGAGTATCACGTGAGTGCGAACAGACGATTTTTACCGTTTTCCTCTGAGGGAATCTGTCTGTTTCAAAGGAACTTTTTTTCTAATTTAATTTTGTTTAAATTTATTCTTCTTTAGACTCCTGGCTATCGAACGTCAACTACAAATCAACGTGATCATCACCGCTCCTTATCAGATGAGCAGTCAATGTATGATGGGCGCATTTGCTTCGATCTACTCTCAATTAACCTACGCAACGGGCGGTACAATCCTGAATCTCTGTGAACCGTATAAAAATTTCTATCCAAGAGATATTATTACAGAGGTATTTGGCTAATCTGCCGTGGTTTCATCTACAAATTCTCTCCAATTTTATTTTCACAGTTCTTCACCGGTTACGGTATTACTCATCATCATGTGGAAACGCTGCAAGAAGTAATGATTTCGGATTGTTCCATCCCGACAGAGATCCTGTTCTATATCGATGATCCATCAACACAAGTTTATGCATTTGTGAACAGTGGTAAGGTTTGAATATTATTTAAATTCAAAGTCAAAATTAAGCTGATTTGACATTTAAAATTCAGAAAAAAAGAAATAATAAATAATAAATAATATCAAAATATATAATATCAAAATAAAAATAAAATAAAAAAAATTATTTTAAAAAAATACAAGAATAAAATGAAAAAAATAAATTATATAAACATAAAAAAATAATATCAAAACAATAAGTAGTAAAAGAAAGTTGATTTGGCTAAAGTTTAAATTGAACTTCACAGTCAATTTTAACTAATCCAAGAAAATTTTAGTGCAGATCGAAAGTTTCAATGTTGACATGGCTGATAACGACAGTGGTCCTAAAATGTACAGTATACCGTCTCAAGTACTAACGCCATTCTTTGGTATTTATCAAATATTTCCAACCGTTTACAATCGTCTCGGGTGAGCTCTTGGTTTGTAGCAAATTCGAAGATTTATTGTGGTTATTAAATTATTAGTACTACTACTATTATTAGTTCTTGTTTATTTGTTTATTTTCGCATTCTTTATCGTCACGGTTGTTTATTGTGTTTTATTCTATAGTATATCCTATAGAATTCGGTGCTTTTCAGCTATACACTGAGAGTTCAAGCGGCTCCGAACTCGACGCTTGGCTCGTGTTCGGTTCGGATTGTTGAGAAAACTCAACTCGCCGCATATCTCGGATTTACGTCGGATCCTTCAAAGGACAGTCCTTCCCAAACTCTCACTTACGGTACGTTGTACAGTTAAATCAAATAAATAAACTAATAAACAAGAAAATAACAGGAAGAGAACAAGAAAGAAGAAGAACAAGAAGAAAACAAGAAATAACAAGAAAATAACTAAATAAACTAATAAACAAGAAAACAAACAATAAATAACCTGTACCGATAAACAGGTTGGACAACAGGTTCTCTCAAAAACTGTCGAGAAGAATTCAATTGCCCATATCCCGATTATTGATTACTGTTGATATTGACTATTGATTATTTCTCAGTTTTTCCCTGGAAATATCGCAGTTTTGTGTGTTTTAGGCACGGCAGGGTTTTTTTTTGACTGTAGGAGGTTCTAGAAATTTTGTAGGATATTATTTTATCGATTAACACATATCTGTCTTTCATAGCTATCCCTTCTAGCAACTTCCTCTAATCCTGTGGTGCATGTGAGCTCACAGTTCCAATCGGATGTCCAACCGAACATCGTTTTCCACAACAGCGACGAGACAGTACGGTACAAGTGAGTTTAAATCTCTAAACAACGTACATTTTGGAATTATTACACAGTCTCACCACGAATTCTGAGAAATTTTATTGAAATTTTCAGCGCAACGGGCACTCGTCGCCTACCATCGTGTCATTATGAGAGTTTCTATGGGACTCCGTTTACTTGTAATAAACTATACAGTTATTTCCTGGCAACGGTAAGATTTATGTCAAAAAGTGACGGTTTCAGTAGAGGACGAAATGTACACGGTATATATGTATGTATACGGTCACCAAAGAATTTTTTAAATCAAATTTCAATAAGAAGTAACACCTAAAGATGAATATTAATACTTATTGGTTTTAACTCCAGTAATTGTATAAATATTGTTAGATATTTAAAAAAATATTATAAAAAAATAGATAGAGTTAATTCATAAAGAGTAATTAGTTCATAAAAATTCCCGTAGGCGATTAGAAATTTCTTTAACGTTCCTTAAAAAACGACAATAAAAAAAAATAATAATCAGAATAAAAAAGTTGAAAAAAAAAATAAAAAAAAAAGAAAAGGAAGAAGAAAAAAGAAAAAAAAACCTGAGGCCAGGTGCAATTGCATAAACTGTTCTGAATTGAAATGGGACCTTGGGTCATCGCCGCAGATCGAATAGGGTAAGAGCCCCGACTCGACCACAATTGCGCCGGGGTTCAGGCTGGATTTTGTCCCGTTTATTGCAGCTGTCACCACAGACAGCACTGAACTGTAACCGTTCATATATTATTGTACGTCCTCCTAAATCACGTTAGTAAAACAAAAAAAAAAACAAACAAGAAAACAAAAATTCGAAAATTTTTTTTTGATGGCGAATCACCTCTACTTACAGTAGAAATTAAAAATTCTCCTCAATTTAGATAGCGCTACAGACAAAAATATAAATTCTCCTCATTTTAGATAACCCTACAGACAAAAATATAAATTCTCCTCAATTTACATAGCCCTACAGACAAAAATATAAATTCTCCTCATTTTAGATAACCCTACAAACCAACGAAGCAACAATGCAGCGTACACAAAGAGCATATTGCTATTTGGAGCCGACCGTCTGCCTCAACGGTGGCACATCGGCCGATGGTAGAAGCGAAGCTGATCTACTTTTTAAGAAGATTTATTTATTTATTTATTTGTTTATTTATTTACTGATTCTAGATAATACATGTAATTGTCGACCGGGTTTCAACGGTGCAAAATGTGAGAGCCCAATTTGTCAAAACGGTGGTGTGGTGGTGGATTATAAATGCGTTTGTGAAGCCGGTTATACGGGACAATTTTGTCAATACGGTAAGTAAATTTTGCAAGAAAGCTAAAAATAAACAACAACAACAACAACAAAACGGGTTCAACCATTTCTACATTCAGTTGCTTGCCAAGAATGGAACTATCTGGAGACACACGATGTTAGACAACACGAGTTCCGACAGGTACACTGTAGGGGAAAATTGCGGTGTTTCAACGAATTTTTTTTTCTCACGAGAGTTTTCTGGAGAATTAATTTCTCCTGCTGTTTATTTCCTTTTTTTCTTGCTTATTTTTTGTGCGGGATCATTCTCATTCTCTAAAATTTCAGATAACGTTTGTCGTTGAAAAGAACATTGGAATGGTACTCCCGACGGTCTATCTTCAACAGGTGGGCGGCGATGAGCTCGGATATTGGAATTGGGAGTTTTGGGGATTACGACTGGCTTTGACTTGAAGGCACCCACGTATCCGGCGTGGTAGGGATTTTCGTTAAAGAATATCGGGTCGTGGATTGCGAACACAGGGGTGGTTCTGCTTATTTCTCGCTGCATCACTGTAAACGGACGGCTTCGGAATGCGGTCTCTTACGTCGTCCTCCATTGCAACGCACCACCCTTACGCCCCGCCTGCGATTCATCGAATGAAATGAATTGCCCATTGGGGCGTCCGAATGAATTTTCGACGAATCGCAGGCGGGGGCGGGGCGCTAGGGTGGCGCGCTGGAATAGACGACGTCGTAAGACGCACAACGTTCCGGAGCTGTCTGCTTACAGTGATGAAGGCAGAGATGAGCGGAAGCTCGACTGTATTTAGAACCTGTGACCCGACATAGATATTCTCCAACGAAAATCCATAACACGCCGGATTCGTGGGGTGATGCCTTTAAGGCTGGTGTTCCGAATATTTTACGTTAGAAGCTATTTATGGGAGCCCACAGATGATCTGCATTTTTATTTTGGTACTTTTTCAGTTAGGTAATTTTTATGGTAAACCGGTTAAAAAGCTTACAAGGAACATTTGGAAAAGTAATTGGTGGAAAAATTTAGTGCAGAACAAAGCTCAAAGGAACCTTAGTCCCGATTCTCATTGTGGTTTCTAAATTAGGAACCACCTGAACCACGAAGCACTTGAACCTCTTTTTTTTAATGTTTCTTCCTGTAAAATAAGCATTCCTCTCAATTTTGCGCATAGAAAACTAGTTTTGAATTTTTTTCAACTTTAAACTAATTAAAGAAGAGCTGAGCCAACAAAAAAGAATTAAGATTACATTCTTTGCAATAGAGTACCCAAATACGTGTGTCAACAAAGTGTTTTTCAGAAAGAACTGAGACTGGAATGTAAGAAATTCCTCCCATCTGTAAAAGGATGCTTTTTATTTCTCTTCAGTAACCAGTTATAATCAGCGATAAAACTTTACTTATCATCTTATTTGTTATTATTTCCCTTGATATTCCCTAAATCGAGGTAAGGTAATGGCGAAAAACTGGGATTTTCAGGAAATATTCTTGAAAAACATCTCCAAGAACTTCTCTTAACACTTACATTTAGTACTAGTTTAAAAATACTCGTTATTTGAAAGTTAGAGCAGCAGTAACTTTACGTTCTCCTTTCAGAACCTATTTCTTTTGCCGAAATTTTCCAATTTCAGATGATCGCCAGCTTCGTCAACGAAACAGAGAGCAACAACATCCCGAAGCAATATTCGCTTGTCACTTTCGACGAAAATGGTAGGTTCTATGAGTTTTATCGCTTATCGTAACGTCTTGACGTCTATAACGTTTATAGTCGTGACAAATGTCGTTAGTACTTCAAACACTGATCAATTTGTCAACATCTTCAACAACGCCCTGAATAACTCCACAAATACTGACCCAGTTTCGACATTGGCCGGCCAAGCAATAGAAGAGGTGCGATTGAACAGAGTTGAAGGCAACGCATCACCAAACAGACAACGTTGAGATCTCATTTGGCAAATATAGGGTTCAAGGTGTAGATTATGAATATGAGCGACGCCCTTTTTAATTCCTCCTAGTCGTCCTGAAAAGCAGCGTGGGAATTGCATTAACTCCTACGAAGCACGTCAGAACGCGCCACTCCTACACACGCTTTGTTTGCGCGAGCCACGGCCAGCATCAATGAGGTCCTCTCAGCCGTCTACTGAAAGTGAACCAATGAACAGGCTGCCATGAGTACCGGAGCGTGCAGAAGGGTGGCGCGTTTACACGTGACTCGTAGGGAAGAACGGAGTTTCCCACGCCCATTTTCAGAAAAATTAGAGAGAACGAGAAGCGAGAACTGAGCGGGGTCAAGTTCATACTCGTAATCTACACCTCGGACTCTATATTTGCCCGCAGAGAACCTAACATTGTTAGTTTTGTGATACGCTGCCATTGAAGAATATTTTAGAAAATGAAAAGAAAAAACAGAAATTGCTTACATTATTACAAATTACAGGCTTACAAAATCACAATTCAACCACCATCTATTATTTATTTGTTCACTTCACACAACTTCACCAAATTCTCCAATACTATCATCAAACAACGCCTTGGAACTCAGGTAAAATTACCAGTATTTTTTTCTGTTTCTGGAATACGTGATTTTGAGATTTGGGTCATTAAGTTGTTGGTATATCCTGATGGATGAGGAGCATAAAAGGGAAAAAAAAGAATCCTCAGCATGAGCTTGGCCTGCATGACGTATTTTCAACAGGCTATCCGAATCGCAATATTGATTGAATTTTTACCATGCTGTCATAACGAGCCATCTACAGAAGTTTTTTCATCGGAAAATGCGTAAAAATCCAGCTAAGGTATTTTGAAAACTGATAAAAGTATATAAAATTAACGGGAGCACTTTAGTAGAATATCGCAAGCTGAGTTGAGCAGCTGTAACCAGAAAAAAACGCATGCCCTGACTTCAATCCCCACGAATTTCTCTGGAACTATCTGGGATCTAGTTCAATTCTTCTCACAGGCAATACCTGAGCATGATCCTCATTTCTTCCTTCTGTTTGAAAACCATCTGCCTCCCCATCAGACAGTCTCAGACAATCTTGTCTCACCATATTTTATTATTTATTATTTTATTTAAATTTTATTTAAATATTTTTTGCTATTGGTAATGTTTTGCCAAACAAACCGTCGTTGAAATTGACCAGGATCATCCTGAATTGGAGGACAGATCTCACACGAAGACTTTTCACTTTCCGCGAGAATAGAATGTATCAAAAGTAAATTTCCAATTTCTGCAAAAAACGGACTGAAATTTGTTATTATTAATTAATTATTCATTTATTCATTTTGTTCCTGAAACAGTCATATTCTTTCTTTTTTAGTGTAGCTTTAGTAGAAAAGAATAAAAGAGTAAATCAATAAACTTGAAAATACGGGGAACCGTACTTTCGTACTACCGTACCGCGAATCCAAATGTCTGCTTGTCACTTCAGGCAATAAATAAATAAATAAATACTAATAATTATTAAAAATAAATGAATAATAAATATAATAGATTCAGGCAATAAATTACAAATATAATAAATTGTCTCGAACTCCTCAAAACGCTACTAACCCCATATTTTTTAGGTTAACATCTTTTCAATGCAACTGCAGACTTACCCCCAGCAACCAAATGATTTCCGTGTTCCCATGATTGGTAAGATTACTTTTACTGATTCTAATAATGATTTTTTTAATGGTATTTTTTTTTCTTTTACTAACTCTAGTTCTAATATTGCTAATTTATCTAATTACTACATTGGTATAACAGTAGATGATCATTCAAGTTGACCTTTTTAAGCACGTCAATCCGGAGGACGTCTCTTACCACTGACAGTGTTAGCAGCCAGGGATGTAAATATTTATTCATCTTGTTTAAAAAAAATAATCTCTGCGCTGAATCTCGTATATTTTCAGCTCTTGAGAGTTCTTGTTTCGGCAGTTAAAGAGAACGCTCTGCTCTACGATGATGGTTTCAAGGTCCCAGTACAATTTGAAAAGCAGATCATTGTGTTTAGGGTTAAATTATTTTGTAAACAACTCATGTAGGACTGTACCACACAGCAAACGGTTAGCTTTTTCGTCGAATCCACTGCATCTCGGGTGATTCTGGATATTACGGGGAATGACGTAACCACTAACGGGGCTGTTTCTGTCACCGATGGACAAGGTTCGCAATTTGCATTCCTAGCTACTTAAAGATAGCACATCACGAAACTGACGTTGTTTGTGTCTTTGAGAGGAAATATAGATTTCGGAGTGTAGATTACTCGTATACGTTACGCTGCTCCGCTCAATTCCCCCCGGATCGCCCTTGAAGAGCGCGTGAGAAACGGGGTTTTTCCCTACGAGATGCGTTAGAACGCGCCGCCTCCGCACACATCCACAAGCCAGTCGAAAATCAGTTAGGTCTTTCCTGCAGCTTATCCAAGTAAGACCAGTTAATAGTCTGCTGAAGAAACCGTGTAGCGCGCACAGGGATGGTGCGTTCTAACGTGCCACGTAGGAACAAACGCCATTCCCACGGCGTTTTCCAGGAAAATCAGGGTGGACTGAGCAGGGATACACTCATAATCGTAATCTTCACCCCGAGCTCTATATTTGCCCACAAAGACCCCAACACCAGCTCAGTCAGTTTTGAGAGAAAATAAATTTTAGTTACTTATGGATAACTTATTCAGGAAACGCTGTACCTGTGAAAAGCGGGAATGCACTGATGAACGATGCAGCTGCGTTAGTGGTCGAGTTCCGTAAGTCCCTACCATTTTTGCGTTAGCAAGATTTTATAAGAGAAGAAGTTCTATAATCTCTTTCTTATGTCTCAAAATATATTTAGCGCTGAAATCAGGCGGACCTGTTGGAGGTAAATGGACTGTCACTATCAAAACCACTTCCGGTAGTTGTTTCATACAGGTGAGTTTCTTCGTGAGCTCTTTTTTTGTTGTATCACTTGAAAAAAAAATTAATCTGAGAAAAAATATTTGGGAACATGGGATGTGTTGAGCTAGGATGTGGAAAAGACGGAATAGAAGTGAGCTTTCGTTGAGAGTATCTCTTTTTTTCTGTGTTCAGGCGAAGAAGAACCATTTATTCGACTAAACTAAAAACTGAACTTTACTACTTTTTTGCATCTTTTTAATTCGAGAAAATTTTTGAATTTTTGAAAAGAAGCAAAGCTAAGCAGCAATGATTTTCCCTACTTTTTTCTCTTCTCGGTAAAAATACTTTACGTCAAACTTCAGGAGAGAACAGTTTTTGACCTCTTGAACATAACTTTACCATTTAGTCTTGGCTTTAAGCTTCCTCACCATACTGTACTTTTTTCTTTTCCCAAAAATATATTTTCGTAATGAACGGAAGGTTGCGTCACGTACTAATCGCCCATAGTTAAGAAATTTTTCCCCTGGAAAACTCTTGGATTTTCTCTGCCCATCACCTTTTTCCATTGACCACTAACAAAAACACTAGCAATTTTATTCAAAAATATCCAAATTGACATCTTTTTGGGTTAGGAAACGAACCTTTTCTTCCTAACCTTGATGGTCTCTCACTGGTTTTAGGCTCGAACTGAGTCTCCTATTCATGTCATTCCTGGATTTTCCTCTTCACGTGATGTTGACGTGGTGAAGTCGGGACCGTTTTCAACTTTAGGTGAGCTGGCGCTCTTCATTACGTCGTATTAAAAAAAAAACCATTACTTAACGTACGTAGGTACAAACGCAAGTGTTTACGTGACCGCTCGCGTGACAAACTCGCGTGACGCAAACTACGGGGTCACGCTTGACTCACTCACTATTACGAATGCGGATTATTCTGCACCGTGGAACGATAAACCGTTGACTGGTCAATCCATTCATCCCAGAGATCCTGTCGGATGCGCAAATCAATTCGTGACTGACGTGTTCTCGGTGGGTGTTGGTCGATTTTTTTTCTTAAATAATCCCTATCGGATCATGTACAATCCATTATTATTTGATTTTAAGAAGAGGTCTTTCCAGTAATTTCTCTTTTTCAGTCACCAAAAACCACTTACCAAAAATATATGATCACGGGTACCGACAATAAGGGCACCCAATTCCAAAGAACCTTCTTCTTTTCGCAACCGGCTACAGCAGGTGAGTTAAAGGCATCGGTACCCACGAATCTGGCGCGGTGCGGGTTTCAAGTGGGTTATGCCTGTACGGGGTCGTAGATTATGGGTACAAGGGTAATTTCGTCCATTTCTTCCTAATTTAGGCTCGAACTGAGTCTTCTATTCATGTCATTCCCGGATTTTCCTCTTCGCGTGATTTTTCTCCTTCCGTAAAAAACGGCCCGGAAGATGCGGCGCGCTCCAATCGAACTCGTTATAGAAAATAGCGCCCCGGAACGCTCGAAACCGCTTTTTCCGTGCTGCTTTTTACGGCAATTGGGGAGAAATGGACGGAATCACCCTCCTCCCCGTAATCTACGACCCCATTCAGGCATAACCCACCTGAAACCCACACCACCCCAGATTCGTGGGGTAATGACTTTAAAGTTGATGGCTGAGATTCCTACGTAGAGCCACAATCCATGTAAATAATTCAGATTCCACTACTCAATGTGTAAACGGTACTCGTAACGCATACGGTGAATGCATTTGCAGTAACAGATACACAGGGGATTTCTGCAGTGATCGGGTGAGTCCTACAGAAATGTGCCCGGTTACGGTAATTGCAAGAAAACGACCTTATCAAAGATAACCTATCCGATATTCTAGGTATGCCTCAATGGTGGAACGGCTAGTCTCGGAACATGTGTGTGTGTGAACGGATATTTCGGTGATTTCTGTGAAAACGGTAAGTATATAAGCGCTAGAAAAAGGTTATTGATTTTGTTCGTGAAAAAATACGTTCCCAAGACCATCCGAAGACTCCTCTTCGTTGAAAAAGTGATGTGAATACCCAGAAAAAATAGACAGTACGCAAAAAAAACACGTACTTCGTAGGGAATCCATCGAAAATTCAACAATATTTTTATTTCAAATGCGATTTGATAAGAGACTGAAAGGTCCCGTCGAAGAGCTGCCTGAAAAACGTAAAGTCGTTGTTTTTGAACGAAAAATACAAAGTTCTCACAGTGGTAATTCTTTAAAAAAATAATTATAATAAAAATAGCGTAGGCAACTAGAACGAGGGTGCAAGTAAGCTTCAAATTCACTATTTTTTCGATTCCATGTGGAAATGGTGGTAACGCCTATTTATACTGTATTTCGCAGTTAGAGAATATCTCAATCCACTCTTTTGTGATCCAGGATTAATTTTTCCCCCTTTTTTGCCTTCCTTCTGCGGGAAAGAAAATGGAAAAAAGTCTGGCGAAAAAGTGAAAAAAAATGTAGTGAAAAAAATCGAAGTTCTGAATTGAAGTTAATTGAGCGTTACCGGGTCCCAAGCGGATTGATTAACGCCAGACACTTATCTACTTTATCCTTTGTGTGTATAGTATCGTTTTCGATGAAACTAAGATAAAAGGGATTTCCAGTAACGACGGTCTGTCCCTTCCGTCTTGTCACTTTATTTTTGTCTCTCTTTGTCTTTTTTGATGCCGTCAAACCACCTGAAATTCTAGCATAATTAGTGTATTTATTTATTTGCTTGTTTATTTGTATGCACTAGTGATAGTGGAGTAAAAAAAGGAGAACAGCTAGTGTGCGAAACAGCCCTAGACTTCCATACTTATATTTCAACAATACAAATTCGTAAAATATTGAGCGTCTGAGAATTTTGTTTAAAGAAGGTGAAGGATCGAGACTTTTCTAGTTTTATTTGGAATAATTTCAGCACTGACAGACTCGACCACCTCAACGTCAACGAAGAAACCTGGTCAGTAATTGGAAGATTCTCTTCATCAGTGTCTTTGAAGTTGCTAACCTGTTTACAAAGCTTTTATGCAGCGATAGTTTATAAACACATGTATTTATTCATAATTCTAGCGTCGAAGAATGTAAGAGGAAAGCAAAAGATTACGAAGAAATTAAGAGAGAAAGAAAAGTTAGAAATTAAAAAAAATCAAGACAAACAATTTAAGAAAAAAGAAAAAGGGAAAAAAGTACAATAAATTTTAGAGATATAATTGCGAACATTGAGTAGTGTGCTAGTTAGAACAGATTTGGAACAAATAGGAAAAATTTTCCGAAAATACCCTCTATAAAAAACCTAAATAGAATAAATATAGTGGAATAAAATAAAAAAAAAAACACTTATAATAATACTCGGAAAATCACGAAAGAAAAACTATCAACTTCAGTCAATCAACCAATACAAATTTCTATCAAAGAGATTTTTTTTTCTCAGTCGACGAGATAAGCCTTGGTGGATCTATAAATCATCGTAAGGATTGTGGAACCGATCCAGAGGTTTCCGCAAGAAGATAGAACAAATAAATTGGTTTTGACCAGAATTGGAGATTTTTCCGAAACGAAAAGATACACTGCTGGGAATGTTTTTTAAGGGTAGAATAGAAATTTTTTCTCATCTTTGTGGATCTTCGGCTAAGTCGTTGGAAATCCGCACACCGGTAGAAGGGGCTGATGGCTTTGAACGAATGTGTACGTACCCTTCTATAGATTTCTCATGTCTATCGGATACTGTAACTCTCCTTCTAAGAGTTACTTCTAAGTTCTTTCTTCTGAGACTTCTAAGTTTTTTTGCTGCTTCAAATTCGTGGTGGAAAAATTTCTGCTTAACCTCGAGCTTCGTTCCAAACTTCGGTTGGACGGGCGGTGGCCAAGCAGTTCATGTTTCCATTCTTTCGTGTAAATCCTATCTTTATCCGATTGTGGACCAATCAGTGTTTCTGTTTCCAATTTTTATTTTTATATTTGAGTTTCATTTCCAAGTTAGGAATTAGTTTATTCAGTATGAGAAGAACTTATGGATAAGAGGTAATTATTCCAAAATATTTTGTCCGAATCCTTTCCGCTTTGTTAATTGTGCTACTTTCCACACTTCAAATCGCTTTCTTCTTTTTTCCATTTTTTTTTTGATGAGTCATCCACCTATGCTTACTTTTTGCGACTGATTGCGCTGATCGCTAATCACTACAATGGCGATCCTTAGGCTCAAAGTTACTAAATCCAAAACAATCCAACGATTTTCTTTCAAGGATTTATGTTCATCATGTAAGAAGAGATAAAGTTTTCCGAATACGAATCACTTCGAAAATTTCGTTCACAACACTAATGCATACTTTTGTAAAATGTACTGGAATTACAAATTAATTAATTCCGGAGTTAATTACAGCAACAAAAACAACAACAAGAGCAACAACAGCATCGGTCACAAATTCTCCAACTACACTCTTATTGACTACAGAAAGAACTTCTAAAGGTATAGTTTTGTGTTTTCTTTTTTTTTTCTTTTTAGCAGCTTGCGGAATTTTTGAAACACGCCCAGAAAATTTCCGATACTATTATTTAATTCGTAAATTATTGTGGAAAAAATGGGCAGAAGTCATCCGATAAACAATATGGCACTGGGAGAAGAATTCTTTTTCATGGGCAGGTGAATTTTGGAGAGGAAGTTTATCGTATGACTTATGTCTATTTTTTGAACTTTTTTTTTCGAAGACATTTAATGTCTACCAGAAAATATTTTAGGCGTGAAAAGGGTGTCCTTACTTTAAAGGTAATTCAGAAAAATGTGTAATTTATGCAAAGACTCGGTAGATCTTCTGTTGAACCAACAATACAAAAAAAATAACAGAATGGAATACAATACAGCACAATGAGCTCAATTCAACAGAAACTGATCTCATCACCCTAACACAAGCAATATTTATTAAAAACATTCATTAAAATATGAGACATTTCTTTATTCCAACTTCATCAATCCAATCATATCGCCATCAAGGCCTTGATGGTGAACTTTTAAAAAAAGAGGAAGCATTATGATAGCGGAAAAGACTTCTTGGTTTTTTTTCCCAAGCAGAACCTTCCCGGATGAGTACTGCAGGTTCTCTTTCGCTGTACTATCTTCTTCAAGATGGGGAAGAAGACAATACTACAGCTCATACCAAATTCGTTCAACCGAGGCGACGCGTCCACGGCGCGTCTGTCGTCCTGTTTATCTGCTGCGCTCATCGATGTACGGCGTTTTCTATCAGTGTTTTTTTTCCAAAAATTTCCCTAAGATATTTTCGGGTATGATATAATATATTGAGCATTGGTGAGGTTTATTCGGAGTATTCGTGCCTCTCTTCACTGGAGATATGTCGCGTTATCTCGCCTGAACACAGATTCTGTGGCGACTATACACCTAAAGAAATATTCTGTAAAAAAAAGAATTACTGGATTTCTTAATTAATTAACTGAGTAATTATTGCACAACCACTGAACATTCGTAGTAAGCATGCAGAAACACATGATAATGCTAATATTTTTGCATAAAAGTTAATTATTTACCACTTACTCCAGCCGTAAATAATTCCCTTCATTTCTTGCTGACAAGTATGATGACCATAAGGCTAAATAACTTGGTCCATAACGGTATGTAGATCTCTTCTTGTACCTAAATAAACTACTGCTTATTTCTGCTTTTCCGATATGCTATGAAGCATCATTAAACAAATAGACCATCATTTAAAAAAAATGCAAAAATAACAATCTGTAAAATTTCAAGGAAAAAGGGAAACGTTTCGGAGTGAAGATTGAAATTGGTTAAACTCGCACCTTTGATAGTCATCTCACTTCACGCAAGTACTTTCCATTTGGAGCATTAGGCAGTCGCAAAATCTAAAAAAAAATTCAAGTTGTAATTTTTAGCAACGACGTCTAATGGGCAACCGACTTCGCAGCAAACGACTTCGCGCACGCCGACAGCTCGATCCGTTCCAGGTTGTATCACTCATGTTTTGCTTTCTTGCCATTGTAACCGGCTAACCTCACTCAGAGTTAAGAGAGGACTATTCCTGAAAGTAGTTGGACTATTATATCTTAACTAAAAGGTCACGGTCCCGATCGCTGCCGTCAGAATTTAAAATCCAAAAAAAAAATAGAAAAAAATATGGATTTAATTGCGTTTTCACTCTTTGGTTATCTATTAGATCTACATAATGCAGCAATTTTGAAGATACTGAAGTAAAACGAGGTAAAAGAGACGGAGAAATGAATAGAAGAGATAATTTCTACATAATTCGTTATTATTCACATCAACAAGAAATTGTTCTTTTTTCTTTTTTTTCTTTTTTTTTCTTTTTTTATTCGTCCTTTAAACTAAATCAAATTTAATTTTAAACAAGCAGAATCAAACTCGATAACATTTGTCAAAATTCATGTTTTTTATTTGTTTATTTTATTTTTTTTTATATAATTATTTTCATAGCAATTCTACATACCCTTGCTTCAAGTGTAGCTGAATCTAATTCCCATTTTGAAATGTTTGTGTAAAAGTTGAAAATGTTAATCTTCTTGAGTATTTAGGAATTTCTACCGAGTATTATTAGTTATTTGTTCAATAATTGTTAAGTTAACGAAAAAAAAAACAAAAAAAAAACAAAAAAAACTAGGATATGGGCACTGATCGAATGCGAGTGCTTCGCACAATGAAAGACTCCTCCACAGTTCACTTCTCCGCTGATAAGAGCCATAAATCTGAATTTATGACTGATAAGTTTGTGATTTGATGTGAATAGGATGTGTTGCTTAAATACGTATCAATTTGGAGAAAAAGACGATATACGATAGAAAATCGATGGAAATCAGAGTGAATGAATTAAAAAAGTTCAAAAAAAAAGAGAAAAAAAAGTAAGGTTAATGTTAAAACCTCAACGGGAAAACAGCACCATGTACGTGATTTTCTTAAACAAATCCCCCTGGTTTGTTTACCGGTAGGTTTCAACTCTACGAATTTTCTCTATTCAATTTTTTTGGTCTAAAAGTTTCGAAAGTATCAGAAATGCGCATCTTGTTTTTTTTTACGTAAACACATCTTGTTTTTTCTTTGGTTTTTTTCTTTCCGCACTTCTATTATACTTCTTCTTCGACTTCCGACCAATTAATAGCGATATTCAAGATTTTTGCAGGATTTTTGTTTGAGAAATTCCTACAAAAAAAAACCCTCCGGGATTCAAACACACTACCATTTTTTTTTGGATTCAAACACAAGTTTCTGATCTATTTCTTCTATACATCGAAAAAAGATCTCTTGGTAGTAAAGCCCGAACAAATATTTGTTTTTATTTTTTGATTTCTTCTAAAGAAAGTTCTTCTAAACTCTCTAAAGCCAGACATCCACTTTATTCGATTTCTGACTTTTTAAGTAGATTTTTTTAAACTTTCTTATATTTATATTATATTTTATATTTATTTTATTAATTTTTCTTTATATATATATATATATATATTCTGCATATAGTGTGGTATTTTAATAAAGCAGATCAGTCAGCAACAAATTTAGTGTCGACAACCACAAGTGGAACATCCAGGATTACTTCTACTGTCGCGCAAAAAACAACAGCTGGTTCCGGGATTTCCACGTTGCCGATTTCAAGCTCCGTAACGCAAATCAAATCGTCAACGCAAATCAGTAAGACGGGCTCAGCTAGTAACCACCAGAAATCACCTTTTTTCAGAAGCTGAGCGCTTGATTTCGATAACGTTTTCCCGTTACAGCTTCGATTCCACCAATAAAGTCATCCACGAATAAATACGCTTCATCAACTCCACTCATACCGACCTCATCATCTTTCGCTGAAACTACATCTTTCGGTTTGTTTTCGTGTTAAACCTACATATATTAGCTTTGTTTCATTTTATTTTAATTTAATTTATTTTATTTTGATCTATTTTATTTATTAGGAAGTACGGGTCCGCCTCCGGTTTGTTTCCCTGCAACAACAACGTTTATGATTAGCTTTTTGATAGACGCATCAAATCCTACCTCCATGTTCCTGAATTCGGTAAGTTCATTGCATCGTAGAAATGGAATTGTGTCGGTTCTTTCCATATATTTCTTCGGTCCTTCGATTGGTTTTTATTCTGGGTCTTGCAAGATGTTTTGTCCTGGGAGGAGCTGCTGGAGAGTAATCAAGCAGCTAACGCAAATCTCCACATGAAGTAACTCCAATTCCTCCTGCAGAGGCCGATGCAATGGGCAAAAAAAAATGCATTAAAAAATGAGTAAAATAAATGAACTTTCAAAAAATAAACAAAAAGCCCCGTTGCTGTTTGAAAACACGGGACCTCATATGGTAACGTGACAGGGAAATTCCTGGATGGACTGGGCTGAGCGAGCGTGCCTCAGCCTCACCTTAACCGGAACCTTGTCCCATCGGAGTATCACTTATTCCGGGCCTTAGAGCAACATTTGCGCGAGAATAAAACTTTCGAAGACCTCTATAACCTTAGAGCCGTACTCAAGGATTTTTTAATTGTCGCTGCCGCTCACCTTCTTGAAAAAGGGGATTGAGTGATTGATACAATGATTTCACTGGATTGAATCGATAGGGTGATATTATCGCCTGAGGCAGTTGTCCGCGTGTTCGCCGAATGTGTCGCCCTTGTGCTAGGAACCTTCTCAATCTTCTCCAAGGGCTTGCACAGAATCAATCCATTCATCGCTCTTCCATATCCTGCGAAACTTTACCGTCTCGCCTGAACTGCCTATCCACACCGAGCGTCCTCAGGTCCTCTTCCACCTCCTCAGTCCAGAACTTTCGTTTTCGGCCAGGTGGCTTCTTCCAGCTTGAAACCGACAGACTTCTCGGGGCTCGGTGAACAAGGCGATCTGCCGGTTTCTTCAATAGATGATCAAAGAAGCGAAGACGATTTTCCGTAGCCAATTTCGATGGCGGTGCACGATGTTGACATCTTCCGCCTGTCATCCGCCGGTCCACCATATCGATTTCCGCGTAGACCTCTTCATTATGGCATACCCTAGGCCAAACGTAGCCAAGCAGCCGTCTAAGCAGCTTTCGTTCCGTGCACTCAAGCCTCTCCATCACCGTAGACGGTGCTGCCGAAGTCTCCGATCCGTACATCTTGATGGGGCGAATTGCGGATGGGTAGACTCGCTCTATAAACAATAGTGGTCATATCGGCATCTTTGTCTTCATAAGACGGCCGAAGGCCATTCCGACAAGTTCAGGGATAATATTGTCATGCGTTGAGTTAAACACTTACTCGTAATTGTCTTTTCAACTTCACCACCATCTGGTTTTACCAGCGTTTTCTTCTTTTTTCCAGCAAGAAAATGTGATACAAAATGTTGCGCAGAAGTTTGATCTGGGAAGTGGACAACAGCAGACGAGGTTCGTTGTATCAGGTTAGTTGATTAAAAAACTTTTAACTGTGTGTGCATCTTGGAACATGTTTTTATTCCAAATTCAATCACTTTTTCTGTTTTTGAACGGATAAAAAATCCAAGCTAATTCCTTTAGCAGCATGCAGCATTTACATTTTTGACGTATTTGATTGTATTTGATTGCCAAGAAGAAGAATCAGAACGTTATTTGATGAAGGACTTAAAACGAGCCTATTGTTTAAGAGAACTCTATCTAACTTTAAATGAAATAAGATCGCTGGCAAAAAAATATTGTTTGCCAATAATTTTCTCTAGATACTTCTTAAAAACTTAGATTACACCGCGTAGATAGTTAAAAAAAAAAGATGTTGCAACCCATTTCATAGAAACGGATGCACTCTTTTTGTGGAAAAACAATTCTTGAAAAGAAGCCTGTAAATTTTTGCTTGGTTTAGCTCTAGTAAAAAAAATCCTCCATAAATGTAGCACACATAGAATAGGGATAAATAAAAGCTATAGCTTGGTTAAAACTCAAATTGAGGCCAATTTTTTTCAGAAAAAATTGAAGTTTCGGATCTTCAAAGGAGTGGGTTAGTGTGAACGAATAAATTTCAAATCAGTGGGTCTCATGAATGATTCTAATAAGGTCCCAAACAAACGGTGCACTGCAATGACTGACAAGAAATGCAAGATTTTACCAATATGAAAAGTTAAAATCTACTGCTTTGGACGAGTATTTCCTAGATCAGTGGTATGCAGTTATTGAAGTGATCCACATACTTTAGCAAGATAAGTTTTGGAGAAGATTTTTTTTTTTGTTTTTTTTTTTTATAAGAGCGGGTTTAGCGCAGTCGCTAAGATGTTCCGCTGTGACTGCACGACCTGTCAATCGATGGTTCGAATCCTGCTAGTGCTCACCATGCCTTTCATCCCTCTGGGGTCAATAAATTGGTACCAGATTTGTCTGGAAATATAAAAGCACTCACTTGACACATCGGCGTTGCATCCTTTATGCATAAAAAAACATCTGGGAAAATTCTTGAACTTTCCTTTTTTTCGTCGGAAAATTACAGGAAACAGGTGGATCATATTTAGAGGAAAGATTTTTACACAACTCAAGCAGATTTTACTGGAATAGAACTGATTTTTTGAGTTTCAAAGCGTTTTTCAAAGCTTTGCATTGGGGAATTTCGTGGTTGTGGACTAGAGTTACAGTTTCTTCCTGTTAGGAAAATAGCAACAAATTTTCAAGGATGTGCGAAATTTAAAAAAAAAGTTACAAAAGCAATCAACTGTACTTTGCATTCCATGCTGTTTGGAGTTAACATCATATTTCTTCCTTTTCTTCCTTTTCTTCCACTGCCTTTCGAATCTTTTCGAAGAAAGCATCGTTTCAGGTATGGCTGAAACTTATATTTCGGGTGGAGACGCTCGAAACATCGCGGATATCGACAGTGATTTTAACAAAATTGTTGACGACGACAATTTTGGCCAAATGATTTTGAATGTTGGAGAGTAGGTTGCACGGTATTTGGTTAGCCATTATTTTTTTTTAAAAATAAAATATGTTTTCACCTTAGATCGCTGCAAGGTTATCAAAGTAGCCCGGAATCTTCGATCACTTGTTGTGGACCTCCATTTGTTGTAGTCTTCATGGGACAGCGGTATATTTTTTGAACTCTTAATTTATTATTTATTTATTTGTTATTATTTATGGATAAAAAGAGTAGATTCATTGGGAATTTCATGGAAAAGAGCTGAGGTTTGCCTGACCAATGTCTTTACTTTTGGTATCATGTAGTCGTAGGGTCGTTGAGGAAAATTTTTTCAGTCGTTGAGGAAAATTTTTTTGATTAACTCCCTTCCAGATAATTCTGGATTGTTTCAGGTCGAATGACAGCATTCAGGACGGTTACACAAACCTTCATAGCAAGGTACTCCATGCCTTTTCAGAACGCACTTCTTTTTTTGCTGTTTTGTTTTTTCATTCGTTGCTGTTTTTTTTTCTTTCTTTTTTTTTACTCTGAAACAAGTTTTTTTTGCCTTTAACTGCTAGGAAAATTTATGCAGGGATACGAACTACTGGCAATTGATATGACCACAGACACCATTGCACCAACTCTAACACCAATATTTGGTGAGAAAAATGTGAAATCATACACTGGAACGTTGAATGATTTAACCGATTGGATCCAGAACAGAATTTGTCGATTGTGAGTCGATTTATACTGTAAAATTTTTGGAAGCAAAGAAAAAATGTGTATTGATCCTCACATCGATCCTATTGAATATTTTTCAGAAAATACTCGGAGCTGTTGAAATAGAAGCCTCGACATCGCAGTTCAACTCAAAAAATCTGTTGATTGATTTGTGTTTTTAAATTTTTTTTTGTTAAAACATCTAATAAAATATGTATTAATATGATTATTGCTACTTAACCAAAAAGCTTACATGATCACCCATTGTGTAGTCACGCCGAATCCGTTCAACCCGGTGACCGCGCTGCGCTGCCGCAACGCAACAGCTATTTAGATCCGTTCTCCTACATGATTTCTTTATGAAATAACCACATAAAACTCTCATTTTGGATTCTTCAATGATTTCCGGTACACTCTGCTGTAATTCCCACAGTAGGTCTTTTAATTGTGACAAAACTCCTAACTACAGCTGCACTTTTTGATGGAAAGCTTATTGCGAAATTAGTGGAAACCTGATGGAGAGCATAGAGTTTGGGATGTAGGTTACGAATATGAATGCGTTCTTGCTCAATTTCCTCTAAATATCCTTAAAAACGGCGTGAGAAGCGGCCTTAGTGCCTACGAGATACGTCAGAACGCGCAGCTCCTGCACACGCACCGCATCCAGGTGCGAGCGGTCGGGAATCAATGGGGGCTCCTCAGGGGCCTATTCAACTGAAATTATGCAGTAAGTTGCTCGAAGGACTAGAGCGTGCATAAGAGTGCGCGTTCTAACGTAGCTGGTAGGAAAAAACTCCGTTTCCCACGCAATTTTTCGGGATCACAAGGACTACAGGGGATAATTGAGTAGGCCATAGTGTATTCGAAGTAACTCTTTCCTAAAAATTTACCAATCCAAGGGATTTCTTAGTTATTAGCGTGTTCAAATCGCTACGAAAAGAGTCTTAGGATGAAAGGATGAGGAACGAGAAAAGAATGATCCCTTAAAGGTTCAAGAGATAGTGGAAAAATTGAAAATGTTCCTGATCTCTTATCTTTGGTGAAATATTTTTCAACACTATTCGAAAGAAATGTTCTAGATCATGAAAAAAAAAGTAACGAGTTTTCCACACTATTAGTGTGACTGTGTGAGCAAATTCGCCAAATAGTGTGAACAGCAGGAACTGTTGTCCTAGAAATTTCTGGAATGCAATGGAAAAGATCACGTCCAGCGCTAAAATACCTAGAATGCAACAGAAAGGATCGAGTTTGCAACCAACAATCACTGGAAAAGGTTGTTACCGAACATTGATCGTGCATTGATTGTATGTAGATCATATCCTGACATGGTCTGCATCTGGTTCAATAGAATTCTTCATAAGTAAACAAAATACTATGTTTTTTTGGACCACTTACACATCCATCGGTACGGATGTTTACATTTGACCCGAGTGATTTTAATAATGATCCTCAATGAGGGATTCGCATGCCTCATTTTCAACCAAATGGAACCACCGACGATATGGCGTGGAAATCGGTGCAATCGATAAGGATTATTCCTCTCGGATCACTCAACGATTTCTCTGGGAGGAATCGATCGATTTCCGCGAATTTCACGAAACGCGGAAACATCATTCTTCTTGCTGTTATTCATCACGTTTCACGTTGTTTTCTGAATTCTTCTTAATCAAAATTATTTTATTATTTATTTATTTATTTATTTTCCCCTGGATCATTTTATTTATTTATTCAATTAATATTTTATTCAAGTATTGTCCATGTTCGACTGTCTTTGAATCTGAGCATCTTGTTGAATTGTTTTATTATTGCATTGATTGTATGTAGATCATTATTATTATAAATATAAATAACGAATAAAATTATAAATAATAATAACAAATATAAATATAAATATATAATATACAGCTTATTTATTTATTTGTTTGTTTATTTATTTATTTATTTATTTACTCTATTCAAGGTTCCTGTGCACTTCTTATATTTGCATCTGAACCGCTCCGATCCGAAACGGATGCACTTTCGTTTATGAAACGATTGTGGATTTACCAACTCCGATAAAAAATCAATAACTCTTTTTTTCTGTTCGTAAATGTTGAACGTAACGTAACGTAACTAAACGTTTCTATGCCTGTACCTTACGTTCCTAAAGACAGCGATTCTCAAAAATCAACAGCCATTGTGAAACAATCCACAGAATTAGATTTATTTATGTTTTCTTATTGAAGATTTATTTATGTTTCCTTGTTGTCCCAATAAGGTTTCGACTTGAAATTTTATTAGTGGCCTGTCCGTTGAATCCTCGTACAATCAACACGTATCTTTTTATTGATTAGCTTGAACTATACCTTTAGATTGTTATCGATCTTTCTTTACGAACACCTTCAAAGATCTGACTATGCAACGCCAAAACGTTGGTTGTTAAAAAAAAGGAAAAGGAAAAATCAATACCTATCTTGTGACTACAGCTCAGCTTCGGGATTAATAAGCGTGTTTTAAGCGGTAGATTTTAAAAAATTTATTCAATGGAAAAAAAATGCACCAGAATCATTTACACGTAAATTTTTTCCTTTTCGTTACAATGTGTAACGATGTGTAACAAGTAGATTTAGAAAAAAAACCATACAAACATTACTAAACACCTAAAATCCTGAAAAGCAAGAAAAATACTACAGAAAGCGCTGATTTACTAGTAATTAGTAAATAGCAATGTATTTATTTATTGAATTCGTACATAGCTCGATGAACTAAAGCAGTAAAATACAGTACAGTCTACAGTATACATAGTTGCACAGTTAAAGTTGGTAAGCACTGGCAGGTATGATTAGGGCAGCGATAAGATCAACAACATTCTCATAAACACCTGAGTTCGGTGGAACGAAAGACCTAATTTAATTAAATCATCAATAATCGATCTATTTGATTCTTTTCTCTTTTTTTTCCCTCCCATATTCTTCAATTGAACAACTTCATCATCCGCTTCTTTCAATCCTCTGCTAGAAGGATACTGTACGTGTACTGTACAGTACTTAAAACTATTGGAAAAGCGACGAAGCGATGATGACAAACTGATTCTCATGAGCGAAGCAGCTTCAGAAGATTCAGAAGATGGGACGACAGATGACCGCATTTCACGAACGTGTCGATGGTGTTTCGCTATTCGATGGACGTGAATCTTTTCGAGAGAACCATTCGGTTATTGAGGACTGAAATAATTGTATTTTTATTAGTATCTGCATCCATAAACGTAAATCTCAATCCTTAAAATTTGAAATGGTATTTTCAATCAAAATAAACTGAATCATTTTTTCCCGAAGAAAAAGAAAGAATTTCACGTATGTAGTTTGAATTTTTCAGGCATTAGTTCGAAAAAAACAAGACTGCTACCACCTTCTTTCTTCAAAATTTTCAGGATTTTGTTTATCATTGTTAGTCGCAGAAATATGTGAATAATTGGCCTGCATTAAAAGTTGGTTAAAGCTTTGTTTGTTGTCATGTTTACACGCAAAACATGGGTTTAATGGTCATTTTTTTCCAATAAAAAGGTGCGAAAAATTCCCGACTTTTTTCATGGAGCCGGAAATTCTTCGCACCTACTCATTTTAGATTTTGCTTTTCACTGTTTTAAGACTTTTTTTTACTTTTTCTAGATTTTAAACTTGAAATTTTAGAGATACATTGTCGGAAAATTTATATTTTATTATTATTACTGTTATATTATTATATCTTTTTAAAATATTTTTCACAAATTGTCTTTTTAGCAAAATCTATGCAGCAAAAGCATGAATTTTTTTTTATAGAACTGAAAGACAAAGAAAGTTTTTTTTTTCAAAGCAAATAGTTTACAATAAAGCGTTCTTGAAAATCCAGATACCCTAAAAATCCATGAACAAGTCCGCTTGAATTTTTGGAAAAAGACGTAAATTTTCTAGTTATCACGACTTTTTCTGCTTGACAATGGTTTTCTTACGAGTTTTTTTTATTTAAAAAAAAACAAAACATTACAACAAAAACAAAAACAACTAAGTTAGGGAATATACTGATAGTGACGGTGACACTGATAACGTTCACTTTTTCAAGCGGACCTATTGATTTATGGGATTCTAGCGGAATTCTTACCTGACTTCCCCAAAATGTGTGCTTGAAAAATGTATCATAGATTGAGGTAAGTGCACAAAGGAATGCAGGGACCAGTACTAGGCCATGAATAAGACCCAACGTAACAACAAGAACCATCGTTTTGACGAACACCTGAAGAAGTGTTGACTGTTGATTTCCATTCTGTTTACAAGGATTTTTTTTGGATCTGCACGGATTAACGCTCGACTTTTCTTTACCTCGCTCATGTAACTTCTCACAAATAATAAACATAACACAAATAGTATGGTTGAGAGGCCACATTGCAACAGTGGAAACAATATAGCAGCTAACGACCTAAATTAACTCGGATTCACGTCTGGAACAATACGTATGAGGTCATCTCTCTCCCTCATTTTAACCTACCTTGCTACTCGTTTAGCCGGTGTAGAATCTGGATCTTCAAGACCTTCTCTGAAGTAGTGAAATGTTATATGAGCAGGAAAATCCACACTGAATCCAATGGACATTATTGTTGTGGCCATAGAAATCGGATCAAGATCCACTCCCCAGCAAGATAACATGCCGAATACGCCTGTAATCGCGTTAGTAGTAAGGAAACCATAATATTTAAAGGCAGCGTATCATGAAACCGACATAGTTGAGGAACCTGTGGGAAAATATAGAGTTCGAGGTGTAGATTACGAGTATGAGCGTTACTGCGCCCAGTTCACCCTGACCATGCTTAAAAACGGCGTGGGAACGGCATTTGTTCCTGCGAGGCACGTTAGAACGCCCCCTCCTGTAGACGCGTCATGAGCGAGCGGTCAAAGATCAATGAGGTCTCACTACGGTAACGTTCTGGTTCCCTCTACAGCCTATTCATTGGTTTTACTTGAATAGGCTTCTGAGGAGACCTTATTGATCACGAACCGCCTGCTCATGGATGCGGTACGTGTGCATTCTAACGTGCCTCGTAGGAAAAAACCCCGTTCTCACGCCCCCTTTCAAGACGATTATGATTAAATGGGCGCGGCCACGCTCATACTAGTAATCCACACCCCGAACCCTATATTTTCCCACAAATTTTTCAACTATGCCAACTTTGTGATACACAGCTTGCGAAAGGGAAACAAGGGACTGACCAATACAAATCGATATAATCGATATTGTTGCGACAATAACTGTGAACAAATTGTACATGAATAAAAAGCAGACGAGCATCATACATAGTAGAGTACAAATCGATGTGGAAATAGTCGCTGGTAGCATGGAATCGAGCTGTAAATTTGTGCGGAATTGTGTAATTTCTATTTTAAAAAATGTGTGTGTGTGTACGTATTTGTATAATTTCCTTCAAAAAAAGACGGTAGATGACATATTTGAAGTACCTGATCCAAGAATGGGGCATAGTCGTCAAAAACGGACACATTTAGATCGGGGAACGTGTCGGCAGTGTGACGCCATCTAGAATTTAGAACGTATTTCTCAAAAAGCTTCATGGATACAGAAGGAAATTTCCTAGGAGGGCGATTTTTTTGTACCTTTCTAGAAGTGTTTTTCTGAAAATGTTGTCGCCCATCAATTGTCCATGATACGACACCGTCACCCAAATCCGTGTTATCCTGTAATTTTTTCCAGTGAACATATAAAAAAGTAAGTAAGATGGAAAAGAACGAGTTGTAAGCTTTGGGGGAAATTTCTCTCACGTTCCATTCTCGTCGAATTTCACGAAACCGTTCCAATGTTTAAATTCAGGCCATGAAAAGAACGGTTGCATTGCGGTCTTCGAAAATGCGTCACTTCGATTTTCGGCCGCTTCCGCGCCGAAAGACTCCTCTTCTTCATGTTCCACCATCTCTTGGAAGAATTTGTAATCACTGGAAAAACATCGTTGCTTTTTTTTACCACTCTTGCACTTGCGGAAACCCGAGGCTTACCGAACAAAATAATGACTGAAATTAGCTCCAAGGCATTCTGGATATGCTTCAAATCGTTCCACAAGGCTGTTCAATTGATGAATTCGGTTTGGATCGTTGAGATTTCCTGGCTGTAGATTCGGAAGAGTGAAAAGATCATAATTAAAATAAAATAATCTATAAGATTTAACTACAAACATTTTGCACGAAGATACTGGCCATTGTGTAATTAACGAGGACGTAGTGCTCTCGTAGATGGTTCATCTGAAAAAATCTTAATTATTTTTTTTATTTTTTAAAATTATGGCTTGTCGTATTGATTTTTAGTAAGTTGTACATGAAGTTGTTAGAATCATTTTATTTCTACTGTTTTATTATTTAATTTTCATTTTTTTCTATTTTCAGGGCGGGTGTAGCGCAGTCGGTAAGAGGTCCTGCTGTGGCTGAGCGATCGATAGGAGGTTCGAAGTGCTCACCAAGCCTTTCATCCCTTCGGGATCGATAGATTGGTACCAGACTTGTTTGGGAGGACAAAAACACTGACTTGACTCATCGGCTAGCCCCCGCAAGTCATTTTATAGGCCAGTTGCACGCGTTCGTGAACCTCAAACGATTCTGAATCTTGAAGTGAACGTGGTGGCGCGGGTCCCAAGCGGATTGGTTAACACCGGACACTTTATCGTTTGTCGTTTTACTTTATTTTTATTCTATTTAACGTTCGAACGTTCAGGAAAATCACATTTTTCACTAACTGAAATGTGCAATGATTTGCACCGTATTCTAGGAAGAAATCTGGAGAAGAACGACTGTCCATTCAGTGTGTAAAGTACACCAACCATGTCCCCATATGTTCTTTTAACTCACATTACATATTCCTTTTTTTGGTGAATTTGTGATTTGTTGCGAAGAAGAACGTTCACAAAGCACAGAAAACGTTCAGAGAGTAACTAATTGTTAATATCAATATCGATTCATTGATTGATGTGCTGGTATTGATCGCTATGATATGTTGTGTTGTTGATGGGCATTATGCTGATATTAAATTATTCTGTTTATTTATTCTTATGAGCTACTCGACGCTGGTTGTAATTTTTAAAATTTTCAATTTTTTCTTAATTCTTACTTCATGTTGCAAAATTTCAGATAGTCGCCAAGAAATCAATTAAATCCATCCTTTCAATTAAATTTTAAAAAATTAAATTAGGTTCATCCCAATTTATCCTATCTAAAGTTATTACTATCAATAATTGTTGTACGTTGTGAAAGCAACAGTAAATATGCGATTTTTTAGAAAAAAAAAAGGAAGATTATATGGCTATGGAAACAATAGGGATTTTTACAGACACATCTTATTATTTCGAACATCGCTGGAACTAGATATTTAATGCAAAAATAGCTGTAATAACGAACTCAATAACTAACTAAATAACTGTAAACAAAAAAAAACCGTAAATGAATTGTAAATAACTAAACGGGTGATTAAATAACTGTAATAATTGTACTTCTGTATCAAAATGTCAAAACCAAGTTAAACGGCAACCACCGTATCATGACCGTAATAAATATTGCGAAAAATTAGTGATTTTCAAGTGAAAACTCATGTTTCGAAGGCGTTTACCCCAACAAATTTAAGAGCGCTGCGCTGACGGCGTAAAGTCGAGTACGGATCCTCGCACCCAACTTCTCCGATGCCGTGTCGATCGATATTGTGGTTATGTCCCATAGATAAGGGTCCCAGAAAGCATTAGCCTTCGCTGTGTGTGTGCGCGTCGCTTTAGGCGCGCTGAATTCGCCCAAAGGGGACTTCACACAATTCTCCATCTGCATTTTCTAAGATTATTAGGCCCCTCAGAGGATAAATCACTGGTCTCACCAAAGAGATAGCAATTGATTTTCCAGGATTTTTTACAGGATTCAAAGGGATAACACCGAAACCTTAGCAGTTAATTTTTAAAAAAAAGTTGATATTAATTTTGGGTAAGCTCAAACAAATCAATAGAAAAGCATATAAATAGGTAAATAAATGAATGGATAAAAAAAAACAAATAAATAAACTTCAACGTTACCTCTATTAACGGCGAGTCGTGCAACACCAACTTATCCGCTGATAAGTTCACACGTATCTGAGAAGCGGCAAAAGCGCTAATTACCCAGTAAAAACATAAAACGATAAGTAGAAGGATTGATGTGAATTTGCTCGATAACCATTGTGAATATTCGTCAAGGACATCGGAAAACTGAAAAAAGAGAAGAAAAATTCGACAATCGATGATGCGTGGGCGAAATATTTTATTCATGAATATTTCATGAATATTTTAGGGCCGCAGAAAAAAGGGAAAAGAAATCATCAGTCAGAAAAATAGAAAAATCACCATTTCCTTCTTCATTGTCATCCACTGTGGATCTCTATTCGTTTTTGAGGCTTCACGCATTTGTAGATCACCTGTTATTGATAACGATGCGGCATACATTGTGATCTGAAAATCATGTGGTTATCGATTTTTGAATCAATATTTAGCTAGTCTTTTTTGTTTTTTGTTTTCAAATTTTGTAATTGGTTAATTTTTTTGGTGGTAACGATGGTAGTTGCGTTAGACAAGCACAGATTTCTCGAAAAAAAATGTCTCCAAACTTTTCTTAACTTTAAGGCTTTTAAAGTTGAATTTGAAGTAATATTGAGCTTAAAAAATTGGGAGAATCCAAGAGAATGTTCTCCTACAGAAAAAAACACAATACTTTATGAATGCGCGAGTAATATTAATTTCTTAGGTCGACGTTGAAGGAGAAAAAAGAAAAGGAGAAGAAAAAAAAAGAGTAGATCAAAATCTCGCCATGGTAGACCAATAAAATAAAGTAAAAAAGTACAAACATAAAGAGAAGAGATGACAAAGAAGAAGAGATGACTTACAAAAAAGATAAAATCTTAGTGAATTAAAAGACAAACATTACACTCCCTTCATTCTTTTCTCTTCATTCTTTTCATGTTCTTCCAGAAATTGAACTTAGGGCTTCCCATACGTGTGTCAACGATCAGAACTGGTACTAATCCCCAGTTTTTCCCTTCGATTCGACACAGCACAGAATTTCCAGAACTTCCGTCCGTGACTATTTAGAAAATGTAGCGGCACTGAGAGCGAACGAAATCGATCTGCGGCAAAAAAATTCGACTACTTGTGAAAATATTTATGTGCTGAAAATACTGGAAAAAATGGATGAAATGCTTTTTTTCTAATTTCTTTCTTTTTCTAAAAGAAAAGGAAGAGGAAAGACGAGAGCTTTAGACAATTTTTAGCATTTCACAGATATGAAGACTGGAGGAGCTCTGGTCACGAGATGAGAGAGAGATGGATTTCCAAGCACGAGCAGGGAACAAATAATAAAATAATGCATTTTATTTGCTAAAAAAACAAATAATCTTTTTTTTGTGTTTTTATTTGTTCATTTACTTATTTTTTTCTTATCCTTTCTAGTTTATTTTTTCCCTTTTTTATTTCTTTTTTGTTTAACTAATAAAAACATTATTATATTACACTTCATTATTATTATTATACTATATTTAGAATATTATTAAAAATTTTCGCTTGCTAATTACCTGATAAATAAAATCAAAAAGGATAGCCGCTGAATTTCCCATACAGAACAGTTGAATCTCTGGCGTGGGTGTGTAGATACCAACGAGGAAGGCGAGGAAATTCGTGAGTGACGTGATGGCCACCGATGGGCCGACATCCACTAGCATATGAGCGACCCTGGAAATATAAATATAAATAAATGTATATATAATAATACACAAATACAGCAATATATTGTAGTAATTTATAGAAATAAATTTGTTATATGAATATATAAGAATATAGTACATGAAAATAAATAATAAATAAAAATGCTTTGATGGAAAAAGAAGCCATCAATGATTTGAAAATACTCGGATTTCTGAGATCTGCAAGCGACGTGGATCTCTCTCTTATATATGAATAATAATACAGAAACAAATATATTATATAAGTATATAAAAAATATAGCACATGAAAATAAATAATAAATAAAAATGCTTTGATGGAGAAAGAAACCATCAAATATTAAATAAAATCAAATAGATTTAATAGTATCAATAATATCAAATAGATTTGAAAATACTCGGATTTCTGAGATCTGTAGGCGACATGGATCTCTCTCTCTCTTTCCGATGTAAGGATGGATCCGACGCTTACCTCTCTCGTTTTGTCATCGTTGGATCATCGACGGAAACACGCATCCATGAATGCATCATCAAATAGGCATCGTCGACACCTGAAGAAAAAAAAATCGCTTGTTCTTCTATCGAAGAAACCAAGGATAGCTACATCGAAATTTTCGAGTGGAAATGGATCAAATATCGATCGATTAGGTGATGTACGCTCACAAAAACCACTTACCAATAGCTAGAACCAGGAACGGAGTGACACAAAGGATCGTACCAAATCGAAATCCACACCAAAATAGAAAACCTAACGCTGATGATGTGGCCAGCAGAGGACATATACAACCGAAGACAGCTTCAATGATCTTGTAATTGCTCCACTGAAAATTTTAGAAAAGTTGAACACCAACCTTTTAGTTATATAAAAACCTCTTTTAATACAATTTTATTATTCTTATTTATAATATTTATTATCCTTTTATTATCCTTATTTTTTGTAGATCTAAAGAATCGCACATGTGGTATTTACTGGATTTAGATCCATCGTTAGTGTTTATGAGTTCTTGTGGAAAATTTGCCTCTGCTTTCAATTAATTTTGACACTAATGAATGCGAATTCAAAGCTACAATAGTCTACGAAACAAAAACTCAGAAATTCCAGGTTCTCTAAATATAATTTTATCTTTTTTTTCCGATTTTTCTATATCTATATCTATTTCTATTTTTATTTTCTTCTTTTTTTTATTTTCTAATTCTATTTTATTTGTATTTTCTTTCCAATGAGAAAATAAATGTTAATTTATTAACATTTCCAAACATTCTTAAATTCTTCCTGATTTCTACACAAAAGTCAAGGTATCTGCAAGAATTCAGAGATGTTTGAGGAATCAGAAATTTCTACCATTTCATTTTTTTTTTTTTTTGCAATTTCATGACCTAAGCATACAAAACTTAAAATGTAATGTGAATCTCCAAATTTTCAAAATTTACTGAAGAAAAAAAATTAAAAGTTGGAAGCAGATAAAAGATAACGGTAAATAAGGATAAATCTCTAGATTCACTTAGTGCGTAGTAAAGGTAGAATTAATAGATATTGATTGATTTCATAGCGTTAAAGGTGCTACAACTCCCTAGTATTGATCGAATCTCCTAACGTACTACTATGGTCGGGGACAATATTTGAAATTATTTCATTCAGGGAATTATTTCATTAAATTACAGTAATAATGCAATTTATGCGCCCGAATGACGTAACCATGAACTAATCGTTCGTTTCAAAATGAATTGTGATTTTCTGAGTACTTTTTTTTTAGGGAAAAAAAACAGCGAGGTCACATCCCCTGTGTTTTTTTCTTGTTCCCTTTCAAAGGAAGAACGTGCGCGCCACGTACAACAACGTTTCCCTTTCTGTCAGAATGTTCTCGAACCAGCTAACCACGATTTCGCGCAACGTTTAAGCCGCCGCCGCTATTACGCGTACGCGCATACGATTTTATCCATTTTTGCGCAGATCGCACGTATGAGCTACGACGGAGGTATGCGAAAATCGTTACGGCTTTTGCTTTGGGCGAAAGCGAAAAATACAGGAAAAAAAGCAGGAAAAACACAGGAAAATAAAGCAAAAGAAAAATAAAGCGAACGAACGGTTAAAATCTATCGTTTTCATGGGAAATCTGAACTGCTACCGTACTACTCTAAGTCCACTTTCATCAGTTTAGATGTAGAGACTTTTCTTTCAAGGACCTCATCCACGTTTTCTTGCCTATACCCAGTTCAAATTTTTAATAATTTAATTTTTTCAAGTTAATTTAACTTTTTAGTTCGGATTTTTTTATCTTATTTAAATTCGCGTACCGAAAAAAAAGAGTTTAGCGTTGTGTGACATGGTTTTTGAAAGAGCATTTCTCTCTCTACAAAATAGTGTTTCTGGATTTTTTCCTGATTTCTTGCTAATTTAATTTTTGTTAATTTTTAGATCATTACTTTAAATCGTTGCTAAGAGTAAAAATTATCCTATAACTCAACAACTCAACTCAAAACAACAACAACAACAGAACAATTACCCTCTAAGTCTCGAGTTGATCGTTTTCTTAAGCGAATTTCTCTCTTTCTTTCTCAGAATAATAAACCTTGACCTAAATTAAATTCACAGGAAATAAAACAAAAGAATTCGTTTGTAAACGATTAAAAACTTAATTAGCAGTGTTTTGACAGTTTTCGTGCAGAAAACAAACATCCCAGCGTACAATACAAGTATTTATTGGCGATCAATGAACATTCAATGTTCTCGGATTCGAAATCGATAGATTTTTTCCCCTGCTGGTAGTCTCAATTTGATCAATAGTCTCGCGATTGATGGGCTGATTGAACAAAACTTGATCCGAATGATTTTTTCCTCTATTCTGTTGTTTGCTGGGATTTATTCCATTGCTGTGGTCGGAGAGATAACCAGAAAGGGGGAGAAAAGAACAAATTTCATTCCTAACCATAAATGTCTATGACAAAAGAGTTCTCTCCGTAATGTCAACAAGTTTTTTTTTTCCTCCTCCCGAAACATTTGGATGGCTGAATTATGTACTGAAACATTGAAACAAACGTTCATCGCTCATCGTTCAGCGAGATGATTCGCCACGACAGCGGGAAAATTTGTTCAACGCCTTTCCTATCTTTTCTATGGATGTATACAGTATGCGGTAGAATTTATAAATTTCAGGGATTAATGATCACATTTAGGAAAGATCAGTCTTTATTTTTTTCTGTTCAACAGGCAGTATTTGTTTGAGATTTAAGAAAGAAAAAATAAAATGCACGGCGTTTATCAATTCCTACGGGGATACGCCTACGCATTTGACTTCAACTCAGGACAATCCGAAGTTTATGAACGAATTTGAAATCTTACAATGACTTCCGGGGGTTATCTGATGTCTCAAATTAGCGTGTTTACCGCCCTAGACGAGTCCGATACCATTTTCAGTAAATAAGTAAATAATAAATTTTATCGTTCCGTGACAGATAAGAGACTCAGTTGGCACGAGAGAGGTTTCGAACCATTGATCGGGCAACCGCAGCCGAAACTTCTCCTGACTGCTCTACGAACTTTTCTTGCTTCTAATATTATAATATTAATAATATTGAATACTCAGACCGCATCAGTACTCCAAGTCAAATTGAAAAAACTATGATCAGGAAAAGTCCTGAAAAGAGGTGAAGGAACCGTAGCAATTAAACTCATGGCTAAATTTTTTAACCGTTCTGTAGATTCGAAATTTGCTTTAGAAGCGCATATCTCTTCCAGACGAACATTACATGATTTCCAAAGTTTTGCTGTACTTACTGCTGCTTACTTTTTACTTACTTTTATTTTCTATTTTTTTACTTTTTTCAACATCTAGTTACTTTCACTTTTTAACTCTTTTACTATTTTCAACTTCTACTTACTTTTACTTTTTACTAAAAATTGTAATTGCGACTCATATTGCACCACTAAAAACCCTGAACAATCCTCTGCTGACTAATTATGATAATATTTTCTTATTTTATACGTTCTTTTCTAAAAAAAAAATAAGAACTTGGTGTTCCCGAGAAATTGTGGGATATTATGGATTTTATTAGTCATTAAACTATAGTCCACGCCAAGCCAAAGCAGCGCAAGTTCGAGCTCGCTTTATCGAAAAAAAATGCGAACAAAAACTTCCGCTCCATCCTCCGAAGGACGAGTGTCCTTCAGTAACTAGCTTCCGGAAATTGTGGAAAGATTAGTGGTCGTAGGGTAGTCGTATTTTCGGCTCACAACCTCAATTTTCAGGTCTAGTGGAACTTAGTACAACATAATTTAGCGAGAAATGCTGTGACCTTAGCTTTTGCCACATTTCAAATAATTATACACACACACACACACACACGAAAAGTTAATCAATCAAAGAATTAATGACTTCCCCGAAGCGATTCAGGAAAACCAGTCTTTCCTTGATATGAAATCAAAGAATGATCAATGCTACGCGTAGTTTTTTTCTTCCGAATCAAAAACTGAAAATGTGATTGTCGGATGGGGACAAAGGTCGAAATCTGCTGCTGCGACGTTCGTAAGAGAACAAAATCCTTGATTTTCCTGTAGAAAAGACTGTAGCCAGGCTAACTGCAGGTTAAGGAAAGAAACATATTCGGAGAAAAAAACACATAAATATAAGATACACAGAGTAAGATTCATACTAGTCAGTGAGAAAATCGGGAAAAAAACCCGGCTCCTGTGTGTTTATCCAGAAATAAGGTAATATACCTCGCTGAAATTTGTTCAGGTTGAATTCGGAAGAAACGACTAACGCGCAGTGTTTATAGATGTTAAATTTTTTTTAGGAACAAACCGATGACGAAAATTTTCCATTGATTAAATATCACCACAAAATTTTATTGCAAAGAAATATTCTCTTCATATTTCTGCTACGAATCTAGTAGAGAGTGAAGGAAAATCCAGAACTTTTCGTCAAATTATTTCTCTGTGCAAAGCCTACAAAAATTTTTGATCCTAAATAATTAATTACGATAAATAAAATAAAACAAATAAAATAATTCGATGATCGAAGGTCCCATTCGAGGAATAAAGTAAAAGGAAAGAAATAAGAAATTTCTGGACCGATGATCACTTGTAGAGTTTCTTACCAGTATAAAAACAAACATAAAAGTTGTTGTCCACTAAGGACCTCTTAAAAATGCAAAGTACAAATTTTCGAACCAAACACTTCCATACCTGTCCCATTTGCATACTACTGTAGAATACAGTAACCACTGAGAATGAGCTCATAATAATAAATCCAACGGCAAGAAATGGAAATATGGTAAGACCTGTAAATTCACTTTTATTAAAGAACATATGATAATAGTAAAAAAAAATAATAATAATAAAATAAATTATAATATATTATATACATACATAGTATACAGATAATAATGATAACGATAACAGCAATGATATAATCAAAATACTTTCAACACAGAAAATTCAGAAAAATACTTTTAAAAAATGCAAAAAAAAAAAACAAATTATTTAAAAAAAAATTCACTCAGAAACGTTTCGTATAATTTCATGACTCTTCTATTCCTTCTCCTCAAATTCCTATCACGAAACTAAATATGAAAAAGTTAAAAATATAAAAATAAAATAAATAAATAATAAATGAATAAATTTATCAAATATGTTTTTTCATGTAATCAAAATGCAACGGAATTAAATCCGGATAATTTTTTGATCATAAATTTTATGCGCCCCCCATATGAACGACGCCGCCACTAATTGTGCGCGAAATTTCTTTACATCATCGTCGTCTAACATCTTTTCTTCTTCTTTTTTTCCCAAAAATCTCTTACCGGTTCTAACGATTTCGTCCGAAGTGTACGTCAGCGAAAACGCATAAATGTTCAACAACTCGGAGCGCATCTCTCTGCAAAACAATTGAAATCACGGAACACAAAAAAAAAAGACACATGGAGAACAGGTTAAATAATATCTAAACGAGAACATTTATCATTTATGCTCACTTCAAAAAATATGCAGTCACTCGTCGCTCATAATCCTGTAGATCGTATTTATCCCAGTTTTCTGGCAGATTCGCACGATATTGAAAGCCGACAACTTTCAAAAATTTCACAGAATGATCAGTGTCATTTGTTTCGACTCCAAAAAAATTCGGACTAAGATCCAAATCCTTGCCGAGCACATCCATAATCGGAAAGGTGAGCGTGATCGGCTCATCCAACACGGACGAGTTGACTTTCATCGCTAAACCATTCTGGAAAAAAAATTCTAAAAATAAGAGAAAAATCTGAAAAAAAACATTCCAGAAATAAAAATTCTTCGAAAAAAACTACTGATGACAGTGCGTTTTGAACGCGATAATCCAGGAATTAATGGAAAAATCATCGTCAAAGGAGAAACCCCCTAGCGATTCCTCTTTTTCTCCACAAAAAATACTGGCCTGCTTTTTTTTCCAAGAACACATTGGGATAGAAAATTTGTGTTTAACATCTACAGAGCTATTTTTTTAAGTATAGAAGATAAAAGAAAGGAAAAAAATGAGATATAGAAGAATATAGAATATAATAATATATATTAAGAAAGAAGCAAATAGAATTGGAATAAAATTTATATTCAACCAGAATTTCTGGATTTAATATTGAGGATGCTAAATGTAATTAAATAATGAGTTTATCATAGTAAATATAAAATATAGTTTTAATTATAGTCGATAGTAATTAAATGAGTGAATCATAAATGCACCAACACATAGCTATGATACGGTATTTTAGAGGTTTTTTTTTAAATGAAAAAATCATTTTCCATTCTTTTTTTTCAATTTTCTCCTGTTTTCCACTTTTTCTTCTTCTTCATCATTTCATTTCCTTCCTTTTCTTCATTTCAAGCGAATGACATATAGATCACAAAATATAGCAATTTCGATGTCTCATGTGAAGTGATTACTGTAGGATTCCGATGAGAGTACTGAAGTGATTACTGTAGGATTCTGATGAGAGTACTGTATTGATTGCGCTGCTTTCCCATCAAACCCCTGAGTATTGAGCTGTTTAATGCGCTGATCACAATCAACCAGTATTACTGTCAGGAAAAAGGTAGCGTTTCTTTGTGTTTCCACATTTTTCCGTACTTTCCCTGGACAATAACACATCCCTCTTCCCATCGAACGTGAAAAGATTACACTATACATGCTCCAGAACCCAACAGCCATATGTTCTTTTTTTTCGCTTGGCAATAGTACATGAAAAGTGAAACGTTGAAGTTTGAGGGATTGCTTTTCCCTTTTCCAGAAATCATCATCGTGATGGTTCGCGCGCGTTTTGCGATCTCCTCTTTTTTCCTGGTGGACGGACGGGTTTTCCGGCTATTGTAAGCAGGATGTGGTATTTGTTGTGTGTACGTACGCACAAATGACCTTGATGAGGGAATAAAAATTTCGTTTCCGTCGCTGTCTCGCTTGGATTTAGGGCGGAGCGGAAACGTCCGTCCGTCCGTCCGTCCGTCCGCTCGTTCATACGTCGATTTTGAACCTGATCTAATGCCTTTCGTTTACACTTACTTTAAATTCATCGGATTCCGGGAAGTGTAAGAAAAAATAATGATGTGAAGATGAAGATGTCGGCGGCGGAGAACTCACATAAAACTGACGAATTGGTTCGTTAATTTGACAGAACTCTGTGCACAGAGTGTAGAAGGATTCGCCTCGATGAGTGACGTTAGTGGCAGCGTAGTCGAGTTGTTTGATCGTTTCACGCATATGTTCCACTCGTGCCATGGATCCACCATCTTTTGCCACCGCAAACGCAAAAACCATAATCGGATCACGATTTGCTGCGAAATATTCGTTGTAAACGGCGATTTCTTCTCGGGATCGTGATCCGTGCGGAGTGTAACCTGAAATGTATTCAATTAAAGTGGATTGTGGTCTAAAAATTGTAGTTGTAACTCTACTCTTAAGGATTTTCTGTGATCTACTGCCCAACTACCGTATATGGATACTATTAATAATTCTATTAAAGGCATCACCCCAGGAATCCGAGGTGGTACGGATTTCAGGTGGAGTATCCGTGTAGGGGATGGTAGATTATGGAGAGCGGGATGATTCTGTCCATTTCTTCCTAATCGCCGTAAAAAACGGCCCGGACGATACGGCTTCGAGCGTTCCGGCGTGTTATTTTCTACGAGGAGTTCGATTGGAGCGCGCTAGCCGTGTGCACGCGCCGCATCATCCCGGATTAAGCTACGTTTTTGCATTGTTTTTTCTTCGAATTAGTTCTATTAGAATATCGTCGGGGGATCTTTGTTGTTGTGAAGAACTGCCAAGAGATCTTCTTTTGCTATTGTGAAAACCGGGGCGTGCGTAGCGCAGTCGGTTAGAAGTTACGCCTCCTGCACGATCAATCGGAGGTTCAAGTTCGCCCCAGTGCTCACCAAGCCTTTCATCGGAATCACCTTCTCTCCATAATCTACGATCCCGTATACGAATACTCCACCAGAAATCCGTGCCACCACAGATTCGTGGGGTGATGCCTTTAATACTATTAATATGACCAGGAATGAGAAAAACTAAGATCCATGCGGAAATCATTTCAATCCAATTAATCTTTCCGATTCTAAAAACGGAATGGGAACTTTTAGCCATTATAATCTGAACAACAGCGGATATTAGATCATTTCTTTTATGGATGACAACCGGATAACATTAAGAGATGCATGACGTAATTAATCGGCTAGATCCTCTGAAATGAATAGATGATCCCCAAAAAGATTATGGAAAAAGCGTATCGTAGCATCATAAAGCAACGCAGCAGAAAATTACGAGGTATTGGGACCTCTATGGGACAGTATTACAGAGCGCAGATGACGAATATGAGCGTGGCCCCATTCAATCCCCACTAATAATTCTAAAAAAACAGCGTGGGAATGACATTTGTCCCTACGAGGTACGTTAGAACGCGCCACCGTTGCAGACGTTCCGCTTTTCTCAGGAGTCTATTCATACGGTTTTACTTGAATGAGCTGCTCAAGAGACCTCATTGTTCGCCGATCGCTCATTCGTAGATGTGGCGCGTTTTGTGCAGGAGCGGCGCGTTCTAACGTGCCTCGTAGGGCATAAGGCTGTTTCCCACGCCATTTTTCAGGACGATTAGGGGAAATTGGGGGAGATCACGCTCATACTTTTAATCTAAACACACCCCAAATATTTCGATTATTATCTCTTATTTATTTTATTTACCCTCTATATTTTTATTATTTTTACTTTTTATTTTTACACAAATCCCAACGTCAACAACTCCGCTATATGATGTCTTTAAACGGAACTTCATCAAAATATTCTATTTGTAATAAAATATTCGTAAGCTTTGTGGCATCTCTTCTCCGACATCCTTGGAAAATGAACGAAGGTCCTAGAAACCCTGATGATCCACGGAAAAAAAATACTGGACTGCTTTTTTCCTTGAAGATTACCCTAGTGATTGGTGGGGAAAAAACAAGGAAAAAAAACTAAATAAATAAAAATGAAAAAAATTATTGTTTTTGTTTCTTTTCCTTTTTTCTTTCTTAATTCTTGGCAAATTTGACTTCTTCTTTCAGGAAAAAGACCAACGAGTCTTCTTCAAAGTGAACTTCTTAATCTCTCTGGACATTTTCTCATTTCTTAGGCGCACGCTGGTCTCAGTAAGGATAGGGCACCATCTCCATCGTTTCAGAAAATTCTTTAATCGTTCATTTCTGGACTTTTTCGTGACTGAAATGTATTTGCATGTAAGTGTTGCTTTTACGGAATAAGTTTGGAATTGTGGACGCTGCGAATTCTGGATGACAATCTGGATAATCGGGAGGAGCGAAACACTATGTAGAGGTGTTCGCCGTACATTTTTTTGTGCGTTTATAGTTGCTTCTATTGCCCATTGTCTTGTGTCTCTCTCCCTAATAAAGCGTTTAAAACCCTAAATGCACTTTCTAGAAGAATCCTTAGATCTTACAAATACCTTACGGATAATAAACGATGCGTTTCAGTCTTTGTCTTTTAGTATTTCTTTCGTTCCGTAGCCGTTTCAGTCTTTCTGGCACGTAGTAAAAAGCAAAAATCGCTGCATCATCTATTTTCTATGTCTAGACAGTTGAAAAATCTTTTCTGGAACGACTGTCTCTAATTTTTACGAACGATTTAATCACGTACAGACGATGAAAGAATAATGAAAAAGGAAATAATTCCGTAAACAGACACTTCGTACAGAAAAAAGAAACAAAAATATCGGAACTCGAGAAAAAGAAAGAGAAAAGATTTCGAAAACGTTTTGAGCAAAAGCGAATCGTAGCGAGCGATGGAGGCGACAAAAATTTAGATTTTTCACCTAATACCATCCTTTTTGTCCCCCTTAAGCTCACTACAGAAACATTCGAAGCGATGTTACCTTCGAGAATGTTCTGCTGGCTAAAGACCCGGATAAGCTTTTCTAATACTTTCAAATCTCTTTGTTAGATAATACTCGCTCGTGCCGTGGTCTCGAATCCTCGGGCGGTTGTCATAAAAACCGGATTTTTCTTATTCTGTGCGCTTTGAGCGGTTTTACACAGCAGCACGCGGTAAAATCGTACGTTGCTGAAAACCGCTGCGATAAATTTCACTCGGGTTCTGTTGGCATTCCATGACCGAAAGATGAAAAGCACAAAGAAGAAGAGGTCAGCCAAACCTGTTCGAATATCATCCTGTTGAGGTGTGAATGGGATTTTTGCCGAGCAGAGGAGAGTAAATAACAGCGTTCCCTAGAAAATAAAATTTAAACAATAAAATAAAATAGTAAAATACAGTATGATAAGTAAAAAGTACTCTCCAAGTAAGTAATATAAAATATAATATAATAATAACTGTTTGAAATCATACTACAGGTTTTTTAAAAAGAAAAAAACTGCTGAGAATTTTTGGAACTTCTGATTTTGAGTTTTGATTTTGGGGATGGGGAAAAAATGATTTGTCTGGCTACGCTAATTTTGTTTAGAGATTTTAAGCCATTCGGATGGATTCAGAACATAAAAAAAATGCTCATGTAATAATATATGTGCTCTGTCATTGTACATCCTCCTCATAATCCTCTTAACGATAGCCAGGTAGGTGGAAAATCCAGAAAAAGGTACTCTAGCGTTCTTCAGTGGAAAATTTGTCACCGAATGTAAATAAGGGTAAACGATCGGGAATTCTTAAAGGTTTCTTTAAAAAAAAATTAAAATTTCAAAACCTATGTCGCGTATCGATTTAGCTTCACGTGTAAATTGTTGTATGGGAGATAAGGAGTGTTATAAATGGCAATGAGTGAACAGATCTATCCATAAAGAAGGAAAATAAAAGAAAGGAAAAAAAAATTATCCACGGGCAGGTGAGTTTTAGAGGAAAGCCGTTAAAGTTCTAGTTTTTTAAATGTAGCTTAGACTTTGAAAGAGTTTTCACTTTAATCCCCGGAAATAAAAAAAATTGGACACTTATAATTATTTATAAGATGACCTGATATTTTTTCTCGGCACTGTCGATCCAACTATTTTTCCTTTCGTCGTCTCTTAACCCTCAAGTATGTAGAATTTGTCGGAGAATGCGAACTTTATGCGGCAGTTCTTATACTGGCGCAAAAAAATCATCACAGACCATCTATCCAAGGTCTTTTATCTATTTACCGTAACAACTTTTTTTTTCTTTGCAAACATTCTATTCGAAAACTTCGAGTTTGTTTTTTTACGTTGAAAAGCATTCCTTCATTTCATGAGAGTTTTCTAGTAGAACTCTCGAGCGGTCACCTTTTCGAGGACAATGAGGAATGGATGGAAAAATCGACTACAGCTTAAGAATACGGTCATTATTATAGCGTTAGACGGGAATGTTTTAATGCATGAAATGTACTAAACAGCCGGTAATGTAAATAAATATATAATGTAAATAATAATATAAATATAAGTCGTCGTGGAACTGAAGTGGAACGTGGCTTAATCCTTTTGGGATGTGGAAGAGCTCCCGATTTTGGAATTTAAAATGACAGCCCGTGGCGAGCAAAACGTTATTGCGTAAACCATAACATTTCAAAATTTTGGAGACTCTACCTTGAACCAGAGACATTCTCTAAGACGTATCATTCCAGGATTGGTCTCATACACGATTTTTTCGCACTAGTCTCTAGGACAATTTCTCTTTTTCGCACTAGTCTCTAGGACAATTTCTCTTAATTGGATTTTATTCCTAAAAAAAGAGATCAACATGACCAAACTCATCGTGGATGAATCCCTAAGGGATGAGGAAGCGCTTTCGATTTAGGAATTGTGGGACAGAATGTCTATTTTTACTAATTGCACAGCTTTACTACTTTACAAAGACTTGCGTGGCATTACCTGACCCATTAACCCATTTTTTCCCCGAATCCGTTAAGTACAAAAAAATTAGGAAATCATGAAAAACAACCGTTAAAAAATGTTCGGGTTCACCGATGAACGGCGGCGCTGTCATCGAAATGTTAAGGTTAATGTACTTCTTATCCCCTTTAATTCTGCTACTGATTCTACTCTGACCACCAAAAGAATGAGAAAATTGGTTGGCTTTTAGCGGGATCGAACCAACGAGGAGCACGCAAACGAACTAAGGAGTTCAATTCACCGGGAGTAATTAATATTCAATTAATATTAATAGGTAATTAGAATATTATAATAATGGACACCTTTTAGATACCAAGTAAACAACTTAGGAACTCTGTTAGCTCCTTAAAAGATTTCAATTCTTTGAAATTTGTTTTTTTTTTATCAGTTGAGTATCAAACAAACAAAGTAATTAATTGTAATTGTTATTCTAATTGCAATTAACAAACTAATAGACACTAAATAAATATAAATTTCCGGGAAAACATAAGGACATCACATTTATTGTTGGTCTGCCATCCGAACTATTATTATCTCTGCTAGGATACAATTCACTGTCATCTATGTCCCACAGTAGAGTCTACGAGTTCTAGAAAAATGTTTCTTTTATCAAATCTCTTCAAATTTATCAAATTTATTAAATATGTACTTGTTATTACTATAAAAATATTTGTCTGTACAAATTTGAGAAATTACAATTACAATCTAATCACATTTTCCCGAGAGAATATCAAAATTACTTCAAAATGAGCCAAAAAAACACACATCGGCGAAACCTATCAAAAAGTTTCTGGTGATTTACAAAAATTAAAAAAATTAAAAAAAAATAGATAAAAATAATAAAAATAGCAGTTCCTTCTTTCTTTCCGTCTACGATTCCTTTTTCTTTTAACAAAAATAAAGGCAAAAAAAAAATTACGAATTAAGGAGAGGTTAGTGCTTTTTTCTTTTTTTTGGTGAAAATACTTCTAGGACAGATTTCAACCAAACGAAAGTAATTTGCTCCATCATTCTAAGGATAGTGAGACCAGTAATGAGATTACTTGAACTACTTAGTAAAAAAAAACTCTTTATGATAGGTTATGGTGAAGAAATAACGAATTAAAAAGGGATTTCAGTGTCTCTTTCTCTTTTTTTTAAGAGAAGATACTTCTAGGAAAGAAATTCATTTTAAATGACAGGAATTCCATAAATCGAAAGATAATAAAACTCTTGCAATAGTAGTTTCACATAACTTGAATGCCATCAGGCTCTAATATACATAAAAGGGTAGAATTACAATTTACAGTAATCACTTACATAACTTTTTTTAAAAGTGAACAATCCTTACTGTCACAGACTAATATTAAAGTTGAAAAAGATAAAGAACTTTGTGACTTTGTGTATTCTTATCCGTATTCTCTATTCCTTTTTGTACTCTTTTCAATCTTTTTTTTAAACTGTGAGTAATTTGTTATTTTTTTGCCTAAATTAAGCTCAAATTCAAAAATGTTTATGTTTGTGTGTGACAAAGTAGTGTTTTTTCAAAATTAAAAATTAAGGATAAAAATAAAGGAAAATGATAAAATAATAAAATTGAAAAAACCGTCCTATTGGCAGATAGGCTTCGATAGACAAGGAATTTTCAATTAAATAAAATTTATGTTAAATTACAGAGTTAGAATTCAAAAAAAAAAATGAAAGCCATATCAAACTAAAGTTTCCCTTTCAAAAAAAAAAAATGATTATCTAGATTTAAGAACAATTTTCATCAAGAAACTATCTTTATATTCAATTCTTATTTTAGATGCAGGATTAAATAAATTAGAGACGTTAGCTGAGACAAAAACTGCACTAATCTGCATTGCAAAAGGGTGTCCTGAAAAACGCGTACACCAAGGATAACCGGACGCGCTTAGAACTCATTTACATTTCTATAAGTTTGAGAAGAGATCCAATTCGGGCTATTTCAGGAAAAAAAGCTTACTAGGAAAGGAGAGAAAATCTTTAGGTACCAGTTAATATTACAGTTCAACGATATTTCTAAAAGATTTCCAAGGAAAAAATTATTATTAAAAATTAGCGGCAATCCATATGATGTTATCTGGAACTTTCAATGTGATGGAATGTGGAACAGGTGGAATTTATGATGATCGGGAACCGATGAATTGATGGAAAACGACAAGTTTACGTTTCTTTCGAGTAATTTCCTTTTTTCAAGGAACGATGGGAATTTTTATGGGATTTTTAGGGAAAAAATTATTGCAAAGCAAGGAGTAAGCGCATAAAGCGGTTAAGGCTTTAATGATGCACTTGTTCGATCGCTCTTCTGCTTTTCGGAAAAAAACGTAGAATATTTAAATGGATTTATACATTTATTCATTATTATTATTATTATATTATTACATTATTTATTTATACATTAATTTATTTTTCCTTTTCTTGTCCTTTTCTTTTTTTCTGTTATGTATGTAGAAGGAAAATCAGCAACTAAATGTTTCAATTGTTGCAAATCTCCCGGCCGGACAATTTCCCACAACTACGACGTAAGGACGGATGGACGGATGGATGGACGGATGGACGGACGATGATCGCCGGCGATCCCCGCTGAACATTTACGAGAAACTTGTCGTCACCGAGAAATGACCGAGTTTTTTTTTTTGTCCCCTCCACATCACATCATTAGGAATCGACGTAATATCCGTTAACTTTATGATGCTAAATGTCCTATTCTCATAAGATAAGACTCTATGACCGGTCTATGACGATCTATGTTGTGTTAACTGCTAGAAGAAGCCTCTTCTGAAGACCCTCCATCGATCCACCAGCTGAATCCGTGTCCGAATCCGAGTCCGAAACCGAAAAAAAATCCAGAAAAATCGAGAATCACAGTCTTCTACGAGTCCAACTGAGATCAGTTTCATATGGAAACTATGTCATAGGCATTGCGATCCATGCAATCCACAATAAACCCCGTACGGCTATGTCACGAAAAGTAAACAATTATTGATTTTTCGTTCAGATGGACATATTCCATTGAAGAAGTCGTTGAAGAGATCTCTTCTCGCAAATTCTTCTTCTCGAATCTCTTCGTCCTCGATTCTGATTACTTTTAGAACTATATTTGACTGAGCTATGGGTTACTGTATTAAATCAGTTACGTAATTAACGCTAACTTTATTAGGGAGGTTTAAAGCTATATAAGGATATAGGGATAAGGGACGTGACCTATCGTGACATTTATATTTCTGGATGATAACGTTCAGTCTGGATGATGCGCCTATTTTAAGAAACTGAACAATGCATGACCGAAACCACAACAGTTTGTGACGAATAAGTGCATTTAAAGTTAGTTTAATGTTTTAAGCCACAAAACACGGAGACGGTGACAAACAAAGGGAACAGTTTTCGCTTAAACATCGGCTAGAAAAAGATAACAGATGTAAAAGTGTCAACGAAAGAAACATCCGATAAAATTCCATCACCAATTCCAATCACAAACTCTTACAATGTCAACAATGTCTATGATATTCTAGTTTCGGAGAAGTATAAACGATTTAAATACTTACATATTCATAGGATATTTATAAAATACGGTCAGAAATTTTCCGAGCGCTTTCAGGTGTTTCTATTACTACTATTATGTTGAAAAAAAAAACTAAAAAAAAACTTAGAAAAACAAATTATTAGCAAATCAGTGATTGAAAAAAATTCTAAAGAGAAATGATTTCTCCAGTGTTATCTATTAACCATTAGAAATTTCTTCACTTTATATTTTTATTCCTTCCTTATATGTATGTTCAGTTCATTTATGTATTTTCCTGTTGAATAAATTCGAAAAAAGAAAAAAAAATTCCATCTTTTCAGTACTTCTTTTTGTATACTTCTACTTGATTAAGAGTCTTCAGGTACTTTTTATAAATATGTTTTTTTTTTTAATTTTCACGTCAATCCATCTAAATTTGCCTATATTTCATTTTTAAAAACAATGACATTATACTCCATAATCTTTCCGGGTCTAAAAAATCCAATTTTTTCGGATATGAAGTACAGTAATCTATTTTAAACTCTAATTAAAAAATACATTAAAATATTTAAAAAATCTAATCTAATCTAAAATCTAAATATAGAAAATCTAATTTTTTTTTTGGATTCAAATTATCCTTACAACTAGATGGAGCTATAGCTTCCAGAAGCCTCTTCTGCTTTAAAGAAAAAATAATAACACAATGTATCACAATTATAAAATTGAAGAAAATTAAAGTGTTAGCTGGGAAACTTCCAACGTCTCCTCTTTCGATTCATATTTGAAAAATATCAATGTGAAATTGCCGGTTGAAATCGCCTCGTGCATCTTTCTGAACGATATTTATTTCCTCTGTTCCCTAAGCGATTATTTAAAAGAATATTTCGATTTTTATTTATTTCAATTCTCGTTAGTTACTATTAAGCCACATCTATTTCGATGCAAACCTAATCCAGATAGTACAAAACTTAAAACACAACATTTAAGCTGCGCTAACCCCTTCCGGGGTCAGATAAATCCAAGTACTGGACTTGACGTGGAGAATAAAAACATGTCGGTTGGCTCCGAAACTCATCACAATGGTTGCATCCGCATCCGTGTTCGTAAACCCCTACAAGGTCACTGCGTTCTGATTTGAAATTGAACGTATTGGTGTATTTCAACGAGATTTTCAAACTCTAAGCACTTCATCCCTATTTTTTCTTCAAATTTCTATTATTTGAAATCCAGAACCGAAGCGTTCAGAATGAATTACGCCTAAACGAACTCTTTTGAAGTATCATTCACATTTTTTCGGCCACATACAATAATCTATGCCGGAAAAATGGAAGTTTGATGATAAAATACAACTAATAATAATAATAATAATAATAATAATAATAATAATAATAATAATAATAATAATAATAATAATAAAAATAATAATAATAATAATAATAATAATAATAATAATAATAATAGACATGATATAACATGAGCGATAAAAATTTATCGAACACATTTGAAATAAACTCAGCAACAGCAAAAGACAGTAGACGAAATTTCCCGAGGTGGCGAAGAGAAAATATCAAAAAAAAACGTCGACAACATTTTGATCTAGTGCCGAAAAAAAATGTGATAGAGGATTTCAAAAAATCAAGTGTCATAGAAAAATAGTCTATGAACGAATCGTAAACACATCAATTTCAAAGTAGAAGTAGAGAATAATATTTTTCTTTAAGAAAAAACACTTCAAAATCTTGAATTTCGACATTTCTTTTTTTTTCTTCAATTCCATTTTTAAATCTCTTTTAAAATCACCCAATTCTATGCGTGGAAGTATCCTCTATTATTGAGTGTATGTATATCAGCATTTACATGTATAACACTTAGGTTTTTAGCTATTTGCTCCATTTTCAATTTTTCACTTATCATGCATGCACCTAATGCACTATTGCAAGAGTTGCCCTTCAAATATCTCTTTTTCCAGGGAAAAAAAACTCGGAATATTTTAACGCGGCCGAACAATCGTTGAGCGTTCACAGTCCACAGATTTTTCTTTAAAAAAATTTAAGGTGATCCATTAGAACAGTGGAATACGACAAAACGTGATTCAGTCAAAGAATTCGCCCAAGAGCATCGCCTCGTGATTTCCAGAAACTATTTTTTCTCAGAAAACAAAGCAGGTCTTCCAAAAATACGCTGATGTCATTTATATGATTTAATGACTACTTTCCATTTGCTTGTCACGATCTTTTTCTCGATCCTTGTGAAAAAAAAATCCGTATACTTTGATGGTTTTGAAGGTTATCCTCGACAACCATCATCCATTGTCCCATTGGCTACGCTATAGTTATCACACATCGTCGATGTCGTTGTCGGTGTCGGTCGTCGGGGTACGGGGGAAAAAAGTGCACAATGCGTGGGCGTAGTGATTGTGTGTATGTTTGCGTGTGCAATGGCGCAGAATCCAACAAAACCACATCACACACGTCCACCTTCTACGTCTGGAGGTCATCGACAGCGCAACGAGGGGAACGTGAAAAACCGAACGGCGACGTCGACGTCAACGTCGACAACGACAACCCGAGACGTCGACAGCAGACGGGAACGGCTACAGTTTCTCTTTTTTTTCCACCGTAGCAATAACTTTGGCACTACGTTGTGATAATGCGTGTGTGTTCCATCCATTAATATTTTAAAAAAGGGATCCACACACATTCTTCCATGATTTCCATTGCAAACACCGAGGTAATAAAGTGCACTTCGCGTAGTTCGCGGGGTTTTAGTTTTATTGTTACAAGCGGATTTGTAAGTATAAACGAGAGGTAATGGTAGCGTCGAAACCGCACATAACTAGATTTGGTAGCACAGGAAAAGGATACAGAGGAAAAAGTGAGGGAATTGCGGCGACAGCGGACAGTACTGGATCCCACACGAAAACGTATTCGAAACATCCTCAATAGGATCGAGTCGATTTTGATCCATAGATTTTTGATCTACGATTTGTGGCCTTGCTGAGGAGGTGTTTCATATTTCAACAAACTACGCAGGAAATATTCTCGAACGTCACGAATTTGTGAAATCCTCGAACGCATCCAGAAAAGGTAGATCTATGAAATACGCTTTCGCATACGAAAAATCTTGCGCGCTCTTTAATTTTAGAGGAATCCAGTATCAGAACGGCTTTTTTGACCTACTCGATCTTCGCGGACCACCGCCAGTGGGTCCTATTGCAATCAGTGGCAACGTTTTCGCATGTCAGCTCTTTTTTTCTCTTTTCCGGTGGTTTTTTGTCTTTTTTTCGTGCAAAACATGCATGATTTTCGCCAATTGCTAGAAAAAAAATTAAGTACATCTTTTGGATAAATGTGCGTAAGTTGCTTGGGGTTAATCCAATCCGCCCACGCGTTCGACTTCAATTCAGAATTGTTTGGGGTTTACGAACAAATATCCAGGCAATACCCTGAGTTGTGGGGGCTAGCCGGAGTGTTAGGTCAGTGTCCCTATTCTCCAGATGAATGTGGTACCAATTTATCGACGATCCCAAAAGGAAGAAGGGCTTAGTTGGCACTGGGGCAGTTTCGAACCATCAACCGTGCAGTCATAGCGGAATCTCATAGCAATTGCGCTACACCCATCCAATGTACCTAGACCTAACTTAGTTAATTAAGAATTTAATTGTTCATTAGGGTAGATGTAGCGCACTCGGCAAGAGGCTCCACTTCCTGCACGATCGATCGGAGGTTCGACTCCGCCCCGGTGCTCACCAAGCCTTTCATCCCACCGGGGTCGATAAATTGGTACCAGACTTGTCTGGGAGGTGAAAAACACTGACTTGACTCATCGCTAGCCCCGTAGGTCATTGTATAGGCCAGTTCGTGAACCTCAAACGATTCTGAATTGAAGTGAACGTGGGGTCCCAAGCGGAAATGATACGATTGATGATTAACGCCAGAGACTTTACACTTTATCACTTTTTTATTGTACATTACTATGGTAAAGGCGGCGTGGATCGTATTTTTCACTCGTAGAGGCTGATTCTATAGGTTCTTGCGTATATACTATAGTATATAGGTTAAAATACATCCTACATCTGATCGAGTACCGAAAATTGTGGTCGGTTCCGGTGATTAATCAAAATCTTCGACAAGACTATGGATTTTTCATGATACGCACACATTTTCGGCGCCGCATACGAAAAAGAACCTTGACCACGTGAAGAAAACTAATGCAACTGTTGCTGTCATCAACAGAAAACACAAAATACTTTGGTCAACATCAACATTTGTCAACGTGTTCTGCAAAACGTATGGAAAACAGAACACAGAGAACGTATTTGGAATTTGCGGGTTGCAAAAATTGTACCATGGTTGACGGATCCTTCAAAAATTTCACCAGCGCGATGACTGAGTACTGTAAAAAGACGTAAGATCAACGATAATAGATGAAATCCAGGCGAATATCGTCAAAATAATGAAAGAAATGAAAATATCATACTATACATTCGATCACAGTTTTATAGCTCTTAGGATAATTTCCAGTATTTAATGAGATAGTAATTATTATATAAATTTATGAGGAATTGAGGCATCCGTAGAAAGAAACAGGAAACGATTCCACATTAACGAAAGTATAATATAGAGGAAAAAGAAAAGAGGAAAAAGAAGAAAAAGAGCCACGAGAGATGGAGTCCACACGGTGGTGAACTGTGTTATATCCATTAAGAACTGTCTCCTTAAGGACATTAAGAGTTTGCGACAGAAAGAGGTGAAATCCTTGGCGGGAACTGGGTAAGAGATTACGGACGAGCTCTACCTTCGCTAATTAGGTCTTCATAGAGGTGATATTTAAAAATACTTGGATAATCGACGTCGTCGAAATCGTAATTCTTACCGCAAGCACAAGTTTATCATGATCAGCGACGAATAGGCCAAGTTTACGGAACAGGAAATTCAGTAACCGGACGAATCCCGGCGTTGCCGCAACCGATTTCGTCGCCTGCGCAGTCATTTTGGACTTAGAGCGGTAGGCGGAGCGCCCCGGCGGCGGTGGACGCGTTTCGTTTCGACGAATATGGTGGTGGTGGTGGTGGGGGGGAGGGGGGGATGAGGAGGAGAAAGAGGAGGAGTGAGCGCGTTGGGTTTCTGTGAACACACACACAAACACGCACACATACACGAACAATAATTCGATGAAATACCCGATTTCTGACGACGTGATGACGTCGACGACGATTTCTCGATGTGGATATTGCGACCGTCGTAAAGCCGTACATTTGCTGCAGCAGCTTGCGATACGTAACGCATCTTCGCTGCGTTATCTTCACAATCGTACTGAGAGCATGTTCTACTATTGTATTCCTATGTCCCATTACATTTTTCAGGGTTTTTAGCTCTAATTTAACGAGCAATTTTAATTTAAAATAAAAAAAGAAAAAAAGCAACAAGATAAAAAACAAAGCATTAAAATAAAATAATAAAAATTTAAAAGCAGTAAATAATAAAATAAGTCTGGATAGGTTCCAGTAGTAAACAGTAAACTGTACTGAATATCAGGATCTTACAAAAACACTGATCCCTGATCCTTATAATCTTTTTTTTTCTTTTCGCTGTATGTTTACTGTATTTGTTTTTATATTTTATTTTTCCTGTTTTTGTTTTTATTAATTATTAATTTTATTTATTTTCCTTTTGCCACACCTTTCCTAGTGTGCCACGTAGCGTGATAAATAAATAAATAAATAACTTCTCTACTACCGCTCAAATAAATGTTGAATGTTTAGCATAGCGCTCGCTAATAAAGTCGTACCAGAACGATCTTAAGCCTGCACAACTGCGCAAGCGATTGCGATCGATATGGGACCCTCAGTTATGTCTGCATTTATCGAATGAAGCTAGCAAAGGTCCCACCTCGACTTCGACGTATCCGCTTGAACAATACACGCTTATACACGTAATGTAAGTAGACTTTTGAGAATTTTTCCGTGAAAAAAAAATCAACCTTTCGGAAATTTACACAAAATTCCCAACAATTCGCCGAACTGTGGTACAAGGTCACGTGTAAAGTAATCCAAGTATTGCACTATTGAAGAAATTTAGGCCGCTCTGCAATTTTGTGATTACTTTGTGGTTACTGATTATAAAGTGATGTCAGTGTTTCATTTTAAAAGAAAATTTTTGTATGTTATTGATTTTTCCTGTTTATTCCTAAAACTTTCGCAGTATTAGCTTAACAGTACGATCTTAACAGAATCCTGGACAATTTTTACAGAAAATCATAGGTAATAATTTTTACTACAATAAATCTCCGCACGCGGGTCGGTTCCTGCACAGAGCAGACCTTAAAAAGGAACCCGACGCAAACTAGGAAAAAATTAATCAGATAGAATTTTTAGGAAGTTTTTTTAAAATTTTTTACCAACTGACAACAGCGCGCTTTTCTTACGTAATTAGTGTCGTCCTTTTTTTTATTTTCCCCGTCCAAGTCGCCTTTTTTATTGCTCGAAAATAATAAACCTATTTATAATAAAAAAATGTTTAGAAAAATAGAAAATCATGAAAAAAAAACGTGGAGAAGTGTGAGACTCAAGGGATAAGAGTTGAGTTGCGTGGAATTTGACAAACCCCAAGAATAACACTAAAAGAATAAAAAGTTAAAAAGAATAAATCTCTACAAAAAATAGTCGCTAAATTTATTTTTAAATAATAATTCAGGTCAATTTTCTAAGGATGTTGAACGTCCGGATGTGAGAAGTGTTGGTATCTACGGATTTGGAATTCTTGTCTCGTGAAATACACGAAAATAAAACACGAAGAGAAAACGAATAACATAGAAAATCTCCTCGATTTCGTTAAAATTTGTCACGGGAAATCTCCTAATTTAGATTTTAATTATTTAGATTTGGAATAATTCAGATTAGAATTTCCTAGAATAATTTTTTTCCCAACGCTCAGATCGCCAGCCTTTCACCCATATGTTATCTTTAAATTTCAAATTAAAAATAATCAACATGCTCCCATTTAAACAAATTTTTCCCCACGATTCCAAAATCCCGTCAATGTCCTGGAGAGGTTCGCTGTTTGTTGGCCTGTGAACTGGATTTCTGAGAAAAATCGTATTGAATTTGAATCTGAGAAAAACATCGTTAGACTAGACCTTTTTTTAACCATTCGAATTAAAAGTATGACTCTAACTCGTGTATTTTGTAAAAGTAAAAGTAGCATTTCAACTGACCACTGCAAACCTTAACCGCTAAGATTCCTCCTTTTTCTACCTGTTTACGGTGTTTACTGTGTTTACTGGTTTCATTGAAAATTACAGTCATTCCAAAAATAATTATCTCTGAAAAATCAAGTTTCTGAATCTTTTCTGAAGTTTCTGAGCGACGTTTACATGACAACGGCCTCTGTCCACTGAATATTTTTACGAACATCAATGCCCACCAACGCGCAACACTGCCAGATTCTGGAATTCTCGAGAAAAACGAGCCGTGTAGAGTTCGGTGCGCGGAAAGAGACCGGAGAGCACCGCCAGCCCTGGGCAGAACTACTGCGGATCCTGGAGCCTCCTTCCCGTTCCCCTCCAGAGTTCACATAAAAAGTTCTTAGTTTTCCTTCCCTCTGCAGTAAAAGTTTTTCCTTCAACTGATTCCTTTAAACATACAAAATTAAAGATAAAAAAGATAAAAAGCATTAAGTCACTGGCGTATCAACCCACTTGGGATGCGCCAACGCGTTTTACTGGAATTCGTAATCGTTGAGGTTTTGAAACGCGTGTTCGCCCCCACAGTGACTTGCGGGGCCATTCCGATGTTTCCCGAAATCAGTGTTTTTATTCTCCCACACAAGTCTGGAATTGAAAATAATCCAACGAATTATAGTCTTTGTTTAAGAAAATCCTAAACTTTAAACCAATACGTCTATGTGCTGTCAGCGTTTGTGATGGTTATTAAGAATTTAAAAAAAAAATACATTAATAAATAAAATGTATAATAATAGGATAGTAGAATAATATTAGATAGAACTATCAGAATATTAAGTAGACCACTGAAGCAGTTTCTTAACAGAAATAGAATTTTCAAACTTTTTGATCAATAACGGAATCTACAGTAAGCGTTTGGGGAATGGTGAAATTCCATGCTCTTTTCGTTTCGATTCGGAAAACTTGTGCGCTAAAATCATTCATTGAACCGCTGTGTATGACAACGGTGAAGAACAGGTCCTGGAAAAATAAGAAAATGTTCTAATGTGTTTACCTTGCGGTAATCTTTGTTCGAGTATCTTATTCATCATCTACACCACTTCGATGGTCGAGAAATTAGGGTCCCATTGGATATTTGCAGTTCTTTTCCCCACGTTCCGTTGCGTTTTCGACAAATCTACAGTAGATTACGTGATGGGACCTTAGCCGCATCTCCGCCCTTAGCCTGGAAACCAGACATTACACGTTAAATAAAGAGTCCATTACACGTTAAATAAAGAAAAAATCTCAGAATAGAACACGGTAGCAAAAAAATCTGAAAAGAAAATGAAAAATGCAAAATCAGCTGGTATTACTCAAGATGGGCACCGAATTTTTTTTCTCACAAAATGGTTTATCGCGTCATCGTCGAAGGTTTTCCTGTTTTTGATACAATTCTTTCTTCATTTAATTTTCTGTGGATATTTCTAAATAAATGCGTCTCCAAAAAATAAACTTTAGTATCGTGTAAAAATCAGGAAGAAATTTATCGCGTATCTATTAAATTATATTAAACTATTATTATATTAAACTATTAAATTAAATTATGTACGCCGAAGTGATAGATTTGCAGTCTCCGTTGAATCCGGAGAAGTTTAAGGACATTTCTCGTCGCCATAAATCAAGTTGTTTTCAGCGAATTCTACCGTAACCAGATAACACTCTTCCTGATAATCAATATGCACTGAAAATTGGTGGAAGTTTTCTGCCCCCGCTCCCTTCCCTTTCCCCTGTTCTATGGACTGCGTATGGAGATTCAAATCGTTCACTCCGTGGCTTTTTCCCTGACTTCGCTCTGGATCAAACCGTTCACTCCGTGGCTTTTTCCCTGACTTCGCTCAGGATCAAACCTTTCATTCCGGTGGTGTTTCCCGTTGTTTTCCTGTGTCGTTCGAGACTGATTGTGACTCACGACTTCACCACACCCATCGCGGTTATTTTGATCGCGGTCGATGCGGTTACATCAAAAATCCTGTTTCTTCCCTCTGCGGGCATCTTAACCTTGAAGCCAAATTTACACAATAAGGATGAACAGCTGACACAACACTGATACCCCGTGTAAAATAATACGTCACGTACCGGTTCGTACCGTACTTGAAAACATTAGCTTTTCAAACAATTATATTAATATTATTGTCATATTTAGTAAGTCATTAGAGTTCTTTCTTACCGTATCCTTCTTTTCGTGTCCTTGCTTTTATTTCTTATTAGCTCTGATTATAGCTATCCGCTATTAATTACTATTAATTATCTGCATAAGGCTACAATGGTTGCTTTCATAAATAAACAAATAACAAAAATAAATAATAAATAATAAAAAATATTCAAAAACAAAAATAAATAATAAATAATAAAAAATAAATGCGATAATAAATATATAATATAATAAATATATAATGATAAATAAATAGAGAATATCTAAGAATTAAGAATTAAAAAGAAAAAGAAAAATCTGCGAAGAAAGATCAGAAATAGAAAATAAGAATTTTAATTTAAAAATTTATTTAAATTATTTTGTAGTGTATTTTAGTGTATTTTAATAACTCACAAATAATTACCTTTAACGGAAGTACATTTTGTTTACTTCCTTCCCCTTGTTTCCAGTTTAGTTTTAACTTTTCATTTTATTTTTCTTTTTTTCCCTGAGACTACGGAATTATCAACGTTTTTGTGCTGATGCGATTCGGATACGATTACGCTGATAGGCGTTTTTTTTTCTTGAATGAATAGTATGCGTCAGTAATCAGCGAATAATGAATGTTCAACCGAATGGGTGCGACCCGTCTTTGGTTGAGAGCGGTCAGCGAATCTCATCTTTTTAGTTCTGGTATTTGTTTATGCGTCTGCTCTGCTGTGTATTCCGCCCACTGGCGTTTCATCAAAGACGACGCATTCTACATAGGTCAGGATAGATGTGGTTTACAGGGGAGGAGGAGGGGAATAACTGCGCCCTTATTCCTGGATGTGTAGTAAAGTCGAAACGACATGAAGAACGATGCAGATGCGTAAGAGGTTGCGCTTGATGCGGTGCGGTGGAGCATAGCGGTTAGGATCGAGTTAGGTTAGATCGAGGATTAGACCCATGCTCGTCGCTGCACGGCATGGTCCCACCTCTATTCCAACCGTCCTCTCCACCGCGCCGCTTCGAGCGCCGCTTACGCAACTGCACCGTGCTTTATGTTGTATTGATCCGACTGTAAATAACTCAGCCGGCGTCCGAGGGACTAAGCATTAGTCTTAGAGGATCTATGACATGTAGGCTAAAGCTACTAAGGAAAAAAAATAGGAAGATAGAGCTCCCGGAATAAGGGTGCAGCTGCGTCCGCCCACACACACACACTCCAACTACATTTTCCACCATAGTTTTACAACTACATGTCAATTCTCTAACTACATTCCATCTCATTAGCTTTTAAAACTAATTTTTCTTTTCACACCGCTCTCCAGTGAATCTCATCAAATATCCCAGTTAGATATACTCGGGTCAAAAAGACATGAAGCTGGTGCGTTGCGATCGGGCGGGGACCCTCACTACCACCATTCATCGCTGCACTTCGCGGTGGTCCCACCTCGTTTCCAACTCTGCTAGTTCTAGCGTGACGCTTCGAGCGCAGCCGCTTCCGCAACTGAACCGAGCTTCAATTCGTTTATTCTCGATCCGTACCGAGGGATTTTGAACGTTACTGGCATCAACTAACTGGAAGAAGACGCCTACATTCTTCGATAGACAATAAATGTTAAGTACTTAGATTCAATCAAAGAAAGATGAATAAGACTCAATTCGATGTTTCGTCTCGCTTCGACATCGTAAACGAATCGAAAGAAAACTGATGAGGAACCGTTGTTCCTCGTTAGTTGCGATGAAAGAAGATGAGCTTCGGCGATTCTACTACATTCCATTCATTGCATCCATTCCATGCAGAGTAAGGCCATCCGGGGGAACAAAAGAAAAGCTCTGCAGCCAGGGTCATTTTTCAGTGTTATTGCAGGATAGGGCACAGAGTACGGATTAATCAGCGCTAAGCTCATACTAATCATTAAAGGGTCAAGGATGAAGTGTCTCGGGTTAATCAATCCGTTTAGGATGCGCCACCGCGTTCACTTCAATCCAAAATCATTTGGTGTTTACGGATGCGTGTCTAGCCTATACAGTGACTTGCAGGAGGTTAGCCGCTGTATCAAGTCGGTGTTTTTATCCTCACAGACAATTCTGTCACACTTCTAACGGCCCTAGAGTAATGGCAGGAAAGGCTTGGTTGCCTCTAGGGCAGTTTCGAACCATTGATCGATCGTGCAGTCACAGTAGAACCTCTTCCCAAGTGCGCCAAACCCCCTCTATACTTACCATTACCAGCACCTTATGCTTCGATGAGGTTGATCCCAGTGAGGTTATGAAAACGGAGTACAGACAAGCGAACCTTTCACATAGGATTAATTTTAGAATTTGAGCGATATTTCATGTGTTCTTCAGCAATTTTTTGATGTAAAACCGAAGTTCTTCTGACATCAACACATAACAACACTTAGACTGATGGTTAGTGAAGTGAAATTGTCCAAGAAAAAACGACCGTTCACAATTCTGCGCAATGTTCATCCAGAAGTGGAATGATTTAATTGATTTCGGAATTAGTTCATGATAGATATGGACACCTCTAGATATTTGTCATTTTTTGACTGTAAGTAATAAGTAAAAAAACATCTATAAGTGATGGGAGCACTTTTTTTCAAAGCCATTCTGCCCCTAGCGAACTATGGATAGGCGTTCATTGTAATAAGTAAGAACACATCGAACTTAAATATAAACTGATGAATTCCTCTGCAAGAGAAACTAATCAAAATTTAAAGACAGAAGAGTTTTTTTCAATCGAAACAATTACATATCATGAGATTTTGCAGGTTATGACATATTCAGTTAAGAATGGATGAGTTGGTAGACAGACGAGACGTTAGATGAAAATAATTACCGGCCTAAAAAGTAACTGTACCGCTGGAACTAGACGTAAATCACAAAGAATTTGAATCCTATCGAAGTATAAAGAGGATCACTTAGTTGCGAGTTGCAAAGATTTTCGTTTCGTTGCGTAAAATAGAGAAAAGAACGGTACGTTGTGTAGAAGTTTCCAAGTGCCACCTTCAATAAAAATAAACGGTATGATGATTATCCATTATGTTTTCTTAATTTGAGCCGGATGTGAGGCTCACAAGCAATCGCCTATATGGTCGTATTTGCACTGTACCGGACTACAAAATATGTCCGGATAACAGCGACGATGATTGCATTCGTTCATGTGTTGCTTGTCTGATTTCCTGTGTGCAGTGTGGTGACGAATACATACGAGAAACAGCTAGACCACTATAAAATCGGATCAAAGAACATCTAGACGGAACCAGAAAATCATGTGACTTCACTGAGTTAGGTAGATGGATATAGAGTGCGGTGTTATAACGGAGAAGATTTTGAAGTTAAGATCACGATTTTGGCGCGCGGACCTAGTATGGTGGCGCGCAAGGTTCTGGAAGCTTTTTGGATCCACTCAAAGGGTCCAAAGATGAATCGCAAAGAGAAATGCATCTACATAACGCGGGAACTCGCTCCCTATTTAAGGTTGCTATTTTGATCGCGCTAATAATCTCACTACGGGTGTCTAGCTAAAGCAAGAAATTCTTCGACGCTAAGATAAGCCTTACACTTCCGCTTGTACCGCGAGATCCAACAGTAGGCTCATGATGTTCTTTGTTTTGCGGAGAAGGCGTTCAATCGGATATTCACGTTTTCAGGGTCTGAAGAAGGTGATTTTGCCGAAACGTTAGCCGAAAATAAAGGATTGTAGCAACGTCGCCTCCGGGTCAAATTAAGAACACATACTGAATGGAGTGGTACTTTTGATTTCTCGTATACTCGCCAGTAAAGTGGAGAAAACTTGTTGAAAGAGTTGAAATGTTAACTGGCTAATATAATGATAAATATATACTTAGTTTTCATACCTTGTTTAAGTGTAGTCAGGTGAAAACGACATGAAGCTCGGTGCAGTTACATAAGTGGGAGCGACCGTAGCATCGTGGTGAAGCTCGCATTTGAGGTCGAGGCGGGACCCTCACTAGCACCAATAATCGTTGCAATTCGCGATGGTCCCACCTCGATCCCAGCTCGACCGCAGCGCACCGAAATCGATTGCACAACTGCACCGTGTTTCACGTCACATGACTATAGTACATATTTGACATTGCGACTGCACACTGAGCCATGTGGACGAGTTTACGTCTTCTCTTTTCATCATTTCTGCATTCGTCAATATAGTCAGCTCAAAACGAAACCCGATGCAATTTCCAAGCTGTTGCGCTTGAGGTAGTACGGAGGAGGTCGCCGTTGGCTGCGACAGGGGTGGAACCATTGTTTGCTGTTGTTGGGCAGTAGAGGTTTGTAAAGGTCCCTCATAGATCGCTGCGACGGGTGTAGCACTTACAAACTTTTATATTGAATCCGGATTTACTTGTGTTTCCTCCAAGAAACGTTGTATAAACATGATGAATGGGATTTCGGAAGGGGATATAGATTTACCTTTGTCGTGTAGAGAAAATACTAACATACTTCGTCCAAAATCATTCACTAGCGCACCTGGATGCAAGTAGTGCCGTTAACGGCCGATCGATGTCCCTTCTTTCTTATCAATACAACCCTTTATACGTCTGATGCATTAATATATCACATCCATGAGGTTATGGATGAAATATGACCTTAAGGCTACTAGCACTGGGCTCTCCAATCTGTTCTCCTTCCTATTCTTCCTTTCATTGCAAGATGGTGAAAATCCAAGCACAACGAACTCACAAAGCAGATCGTCACACCTTTTCACATGCTAAATGGCTTGAAATACAAAAAAAGTGCAATGTACTAGACGAAGCAGTGTGCTCAGTACTTTTTCGGATTCGCCCTTAAAAAACGCCCGATGACAAATGTCAAGGCCGGTAATTTCGAAATTCTTTCTTCTTCGACATTTTGGAAATGTCTAGATCTCTGATGCCATTTTTTGGGGAGTCAGTATTGAATCTGTCAACAAAGCACCTGATTCTTTTCTTTTAAGAAGTTCCTCAAAGACTGTCTATTAGAGGTCAGTTCAATAATTTCCAGGACACTGCCGAAGATTTCCATGAAAAAGGACCAAATATCTTTTTACCATCTAGTATGTTGTTACAATGACTCTTACAGCGATAAGTTCGCCGAAGTGTGGGGGTTTCACATTCCCATAGTAACGAGCTCTTCGAGTTTCCCTTTAGATTCCGGATTCCCTTCCAATTTTCCATGTAATACCCAACTATCTCTTCAAGAGGGGTTCATAAAGAGATCGATCGATATGTTCTATCGGTAGGCGAATGTTTACGGTGTTTTTTTTTTTTTGTGAATTAGGCGTGTTTGCCTAATTCGATGATGTTCGTTGTTTCCGTGGACACAATCTGTTAACGCTTAGGAGGGTCACCGGGAAAAAGTGATCATTCGTTAATTTAGTATGGTAATATTCTGTTCCTGTCAAACCAAACATCCCATAAAACTTAAAGGCATCACCCCACGAATCTGAGGTGGTACGGATTTCAGGTGGAGTATTCGTATACGGGATCGTAGATTATGGAGAGAAGGGTGATTGCGTCCATTTCTTCCTAATTGCCGTAAAAAACGGCCCGGAAGATGGCGCTTCGAGCGTTCCGGCGCGCTACTTTCTACAACAAGTTCGATTGGAGCGCGCCAGCCTTGTGCATGCGCCGCATCTTTCTTGCCGTTTTTTACAGCAATTTGGGGAGAAATGGAAGGAATCACCCCCTTTTCCATAATCTACTGAATTCCGTAACACTTCAGATTCGTGGGATGATACCTTTAACTGGTCGAAGGTAGGTATTAAGACATCAACAAATACTTATGCATCTGAATCAGCTTTTTTTCTGAATCCAAAAACCAAAAGCCCTTGTTGAAGATCAGGAGAAAATTTAACCCTATGTTGTAAAGGATTAATAAATAGGATATTGCTTCAGAACTGGGATTTTCGCGTGGATTCGTTAGGTCGAAGAACTGTCTGTCAACCGTTCTTGCACAGATTTTTTTCTAGTTCCGAAAGCATTACTAATGTATCATCGTAACAGACACAAGGCGTGCTTTGATATCAGGTCATAAAATTGATTCTCCTGGTTCCAAAAATGTGACTTCAGTGCTCTTCTGTGGACAATTAGGTTTGACTGACACGATGGAAATTGTGTTGACCTAGAAACTATTCTACTTCTTTTCCTTTTTGGCGAACTCGGGAACAAATGATCGATACAACTTATATGTAGTTGTGTAAAGGTTCGGCCTTCCTGGAATCTCGGTATCATTACTGCAACTTGTCGGCTACGAATGTGATTGAAGAGATAACCTAGATTGTTTATTACTGCTAACTTTTCGGCGAATAAAGGGTGTTAACAATCTTTTGGGGGCGGATGTAGCGCAGTCGCTAAGGAGTTCCGCTATGTCTGCACGATCGATCGGAGGTCCGAATCCGCTCTAGTGCCAACCAAACCTTTCATCCTTCCGGGGTCGATAAATTGGTACCAGACTTGTCTGGGAGGATAGAAACACTAACATGACACATCGGCTAGCCGCCGCAAGTCATTGTATAGGACGGTTACAAGTTCGTAAACCTCAAGCGATTCTGAATTGAAGTGAACGTGGGGGCGCATCCCAAGCATTTATTAACACTAGACACTTCATCCTTTATCCCTTGACGTTTCAGCATCGTCGCCTTCGACAGAGCCCGAAAAGTCGGGATACTTGCAGCAGATCCTCTAAAATGTCCAAGAATGTCCAGAGCAAGACATCATTACCCAAGATACTACGACCGAATCCAAGAACCAGAAGACCCCAAATGGTTGTGGTCACCTAAGCAGTCGCGTTGCCGTGAAGTTAGCGGAAGTCCGCGCGGTAGCATCCCTCCGCTAATACTAACTAGTATGTGATCCGCATATGATCCCGTAGATCAAAACCCGTAAAAGGTGTTGGTACAGTTGTTGTTGGTCAGTGCTATAGACTCTTCTATTCATTTTTTAGACTTTTACCATTTATCCAAACGTCTCCAAAGTTTTGCGAGCCACAATTTCGGGTTGGTACGATAGGGTTGTGGCCGCTATGTAGGAAGAAGCATTTTCGTAACATTTTCTGCGATGGGCTCCAAGAAGAGTCACTGCCTTTGAGTGTTTTATCCCATTTTGATGTTCTTTCATACCAAACACGAAGTAGTCGCCTTGTTTCGCCAATGTATTGTTCTCCACATGCTTTGCACTAAATTAGATCTACTATGTCAGAGGCCATACGGTTGCCTTCCTTACTCAGGTAGGGAGGTAAGCAGATGTTACTAAGTTGACGTAAGGTTTACGGCAAGGGTATAGCTCCTATCCTTGCATTCTTTATTACCACACATTTCATTTTTATCCCGAACAATCACTTGAAACATCTCATTTGAACTACACAAAAATTCCATTGTCAAGGTTAGTTCTCTTTTTCTTAAAATACTTTCCTACAATTATCGTAGTCATTCAACAACAGAACAAAATTTTCACATTCTTCTCCACCTTAGGCCTTCGTCGAAATAGGTTGTAATAGAAATGTGATCTTGATAATAGACCCCCTTTTTCACATTAAAACCAGTTCCACTCGATAACTGAAGAACAGAAGTTTTGCAGATATGCCTTAAAACTTTTCAACCTAAGAAAAAAAACATAAACTGAACGATACAATTCTAATCCTATTTCCTATCCTCTATAAACGATGCTGCCGCGATTTCTTAAATTTACAACTAGTAATGTAGGATGAGAACTTGGTGATCGACAGGCCACCGCAAGTCATTGTAGAGGGCAGCACCTCAAAACCTCAACGATTACGAATTGCAGTAAAATGCGTAGGCGCATCTCAAGTGAATTGATACGCCAGTGGCTTGGTCCTCTTAATGTAGGATGACCGTTACAAAGTACCTAAAAACAGGTATCCACTGATTTTTTCATACGCTGCGCTTTAATTTCTTTCGTACACATACATGATATTTTGAAGGGTTTTTTTCCGCTAAAAACTGGTTTGAAGTGAAGAGTTTTAAGTAATGTTTTGCCGCTAAAATCACTTCGTTTGTGGTTTATTTGCTCTGCTCATCAGTTTTCTGCAAAAGTAACCTTGGTTTCTAACTCAATGTCATACTTCCAATTGAATTTTTCTCTCATAAGGCGGACGTTTAGCGTTTTCTCATCCAGCAACTTCAATTTTGGTTTTTCAAGAGTCATCCAGAGAACACGAGACATCACAGAAACAGCGATCCAGTAGCGAGACAACATCGCTATCTATGACTCAACCGATCCAAATACACTGTTATATGCTTTCAACTGTTTATTATGATTCTGCAGCGTCTCTAACCAAATTCAATTCGCTGCCATCTTTAGTATCACGCATCAAAAAGCAAAGGGAGATAACAGAACCGTTGCATTAGCGCCGTGTCAGACGAAATTGTCAAGAACGTGCTCTTGGCCTAACTTATCTAAAATCAACAGTTTTCACGACAAAAAACAGCAATCGTTTTCGCAAAACGATCAGAGACAGCTTTTTTTTGAAATTTTTTACAGCGAATATAAATCTGATGAGATTGATGATAAACCTAAAGTACACTGTAACAAATTTGGACTACGCTCCATATTGCGCAAAGTATAAATTAAACCTGACTACCTTCCACGCTCTTTAAAAAAGTACTGTTTCGCTGCTGTGCTGTAGATCGGTGAACACTTGGATGAGGAATCCATCTTGTACAAATCGTTATATAACATCGAAAAAAATCTCCGATGCCTACGGAATACACATGGATTTAAGAGAATCAAAGGATGAAAGTTGACGTCATAAAAAAGGACTCACCTAATATATTTGGTGGCTCTCTGATATTTAGAATTCTTTGTAGATCCGTTTTGCTAAACTTCGATCACAATAGACACTGTAACTGTGATCGACGGTGAGAACTGTGATCTGAAATCTGAAAGATAACGAAGTTTCAGAAAACTATTCTGATTTCCCTCTCCCTTCTTGTTAACTTCGTCTATGTGTTTACAAATGCGCGAATACGTAGATCCACAAAAATATGTTTTTTTAAGTAATAGAAAAATAATTCCCAGTTGGGATTCCGACTTCCGCTTAATTCCAACAATGAGGCGGTATTGAGTTTGCAAAACTCTTGAAAATTCAAACACAGGGGTCTGTTCACTTCTTCTGGCTGGCTGCCCATTTTCCCCGAACCGCATCCACATACCACTCATCGCCGAAAGCCACTACCACTAAGCCGTTGAACGCCCCATCTGATATGCGCAATTTATGTCGTGTATTTGTGCCTTGCCGTGTATTGTCGAAATAAAGATAAACCACATGTATTACCGCATCTACCACAAAATAACCATGGGGGATTAGGCTGGGGATGGGGTCAGGGGAAAGCCCGAGACCCCCACGAGCGAAATCGGGGCAGGGGGATGGGACCCTCGGCGCGAGTCCGCCAGGGTTCGGAGTTGCTATGCCGTCATGTGGTGGCTAGCCCAGCGCAGGCCCTTCCGGATCCGGGTAGTCGACCCCGGGTCCTACTCACCACTGCCTGCCCCTTCTCTTCGGAGGGGGTCCGGGGCACGACACACTTTATGTGACATTGCGATATGCGCAACCAAATATTCCAGAAGTTTTCATCGCTTTCTGAAAAGTCTAAGTGGTAGGTTTGCAACGAAAGCGCAAAAACATCAAATTCATCATTGCTGGTGAACGTCGTCTACGGGCTATGCAGCCTTTCCGTGATCATCATCGCCGATTATCCTTAAGAACTAAGTCCCGTCCAATTATATGCGATACAAAAGGAGGAATTCGATAAGCTGGAACTATATCGGTACTACGCGCGTTGAAAAGGCGACCTCGATGAAGAGAGTGGAAAGAGGTTTCGAAGTCTAGGTAGGCTAACTTCATAAGGTTCGAGTGATGCGCTTCCACATTTTGATAACTCTCCTGACCATGAACACTTGATCAATAGTAGATAGACCAGGACGAAAAGCGGCTTCTCCGTCGCGAGTTATTTCGTCACGATCTTTGATTAGCCGATCCAGGATGATCCGTTCCAAGCCTTGTACATTACACGCAGCAGTGACATTCCTTGGTAATTCCTGGGTAGCGTGGCAGATAGCTTCTTGTAAAGAGGAGTTATGGTAGTGTGTCTCTATGAATCAGGTCATTTCTTCAATCCATATTGAAAGGATGATCTTCATCTCACGAATCCCAGAAGGAGGAAAAGATTTCAGCATTTTTGCGCTAGTTTTTTCTCCGTCAGATTTTCCATCCTTCATCGTTTGGATACAGACCAGAATCTCCGACTTCGTCGGTGATCTTCACTGACGGCGGTGTAAGTCGGTTTTTGGACGTGCACGAATTCAGGAGCAGACGGTGCTTGCCGTTTCAGCAAGCCGTTGAAATGTCCCATCCAGCTGGGCAGCGTTGCCTTCACGACAGCTACTCCGTTAGCAGTGTTTAGGGCAGGCGAATATCTCTTCAACTCGCTGCTATACTGCATTAGCAGAATATAAGCTTTCCCCGGGTTCTTGTCCTCCCACCCCTTTCTTTAACTCCTTCGTTCTTGATGTCCATGAATTCTCACAATCACGCTCCAGCTGACGATGCAACCTCATTAACCGCTTCTCCTGGATGAAGTCACCAGGCTACACATATAGAAGTGTACGTGGATCTTGTCTTCGCAAATGCAAATGCGAACTTCTTTTTCGGCGTCAAAATCGGGAGCGTTTTCTTTGCAGCGCCTGAATACATTTAGTAAAAGAGAATAAAAATCTATTCAGTGTGTGTGCGACAGTGCGTTTCGTTGTGTACAAGTATTGTAGCTTGTCTTCGAAATAGTTCTCTGCAACATTCATACATTTGCGAAAACGTTCACGCAGTTGTTTGATCTTTTTTTTGAGTACTTTTTTCACTACATACACTTCATTTAGAATTTGAAGAGCCTGAAAGGATGATTTACGTAGCGAAACGCAGAATGTTTGCCAACTGTTCGATAGATGACATGTGAGAATTTGATGATGGAAATGTTGTCTTATCGATAACACCTATTATTTTCACTGATCGTGACTGAGTCGTCACCTGACTAACTTCACATTTTTTTTTCAGAAACTGATTGTTTTGATAGTGAAACCAACATTTGGAAGCAAAAAAAAACTCCACAAGCCAGCTCTCGAGTTAGCTTCCGGGAAAGTGTTTACCAAAGTGGTGCGGTCCCAAAAATAACTTTCCAACTCGGATGCAAAAAAACCCTGAACTATCAGAATTTTGTCAACTGACCCTCTCTTATCAGGGTGCCGTACCTTAGGAGGTTTTTGTCTCCCAAAAAATAGCAACTTAACGAATTTGCTAGTAAGAAAATGTTGAGTTCTGAGGTGATGGTCAAGCGTAGTTCTCATGCTACTTATGGAGAACACATCCAACGAACAAACGCATACATACCTTCCTAATTTAACTTTCTGAGTGGTTCCTGAGCCTAAATTTTTCTTTTAATGGTTTCTGTCATCTACTTTTCTCAAGCTGTTCAATGTTACGACCAAAGGCGTCAATCATAGTTCTGTTGAAAGTCCGTTACTAATGCACGAATGATCATACATCATACTTTTACCGTATAAACTTCAAACGAGTGCGCCTGCTCAGACAAATCGAGTCCTATTGGATTCAATTTGATAGAGGTGAATAAAAACGTTGTGACGCTGATGATTTTTGTACTGTATTACGAAAGTTGCAAATTCTAATTCCGTCCTTTTTTGACCACATCGGTTTTTTTTTCCAAAACTATAATTGATGTTCTCCTTAGAGTTGAATACCATGACTCCTATTTTAGAAATAGGCACCGTACAAAATAACTAATCCGTCATCGCTCTGATTCTGATTCACTACAGCGGGTTTTCTTTAAAATTCAGGCGAATTTAGAAAAAGTCGAGGGTCCCAAATTAAGTTAAATTTTTGCAAAGTTTCTTCGAATTAGTTCTATTCGAATATCATTGAGGGATCTTTCTTTGTTAGTGTGAAGAACTGCCAATGGATCTTCCGTTGTCAATGTGAAAATCCATAAAGTAAATTGTAAAGTTTCTGGCGTTAATGAATCCGCTTGGGATCCGCCACCACGTTCACTTCAACTCAGAATCAGTTTGAGGTTTACGAACGTGTAACTGGCCCATACAATAACTTGCAGGGGCTAGCCGATGTGTCAAGTCAGTGTTTTTATCCTCCCAGACAAGTCTGGTACCAATTTATGGGCCCCGGAGGGATGAGAGGCTTGGTTGACAATAGGGCAGATTCGAACCTCCGATTGACAGGTCGTGCAGACAGCGGAACCTCTGATCGACTGCGCTACACACTCCCCATACCGTAAGAAAAATTTTCTTTGTGTTGTATAAATAAAATTAGAAGGATGGAACCGTTTGTTCGTAGAGCATTTGTAGAATTTCTCACTCTACAAAAAAAGCATTGCTAGATACAATTCAATTTATAGTAACTCGATGGAAAACTGCAATTTTTCAATGTTCCCGTCAAGTAAATCCCAATAAGCTATACGCAGTACTTTACACAAAAGATTGCAATGAGTTTTTGATGAGTGAGACAATCAGCGGTATCTCTGTGCCAAATTCCGCACGACGTGATCTCATCGGTCATAAAATGTGGCCTTGTGAAAGCATGTTTGGCATGCAAAATCGTTGGCATACAACGAAAAGCTCAAAGGGAATGGATAAACTGCCTTAGATAGATATTTTTCTTAGAAATCTGGAAAAGTTCAAATACGTGGAGGATCTGAATCTTAATCCGCTTAAAATCTGTCACTACCGCTAATTTCTAGAAATCTCCAATATGCATACAAATTGGAACCAAAATGTTAGCGGCAACGTCTATTTTACGAATATTTGACTAAAAAATCATTTTTTCTCGCATTTTGTTTGCACCAAATGTCATATTTATATTCTTGGGCCTGTGAGCTTGATTTCATTATTTGTAGTCGCTGGCAATTTAGAAAATAAGTGTCTTTGTAGAAGTTTTTCGAGATTCAAAGATATTCAGACAGATAGATCTCATCATCACGAATCGACTGCTATTCACAAATTATGATACAGAGAGAAATGAATCAAGTTACGAAGAAAAAACTTTTTCGTATTCTACTGAACAATTATCCTGACTACAGTACATTGACAGAATTCTTTAATTCTTTCGTAAATATGTTTAAGTGATCTGAAAACATTGAAGGGGGTTATGGTTTTCACGATTTCTTCTTCCCCAAACACCGCAGGTAACGACATATTGCAAAGAATTTCCAAACCTTTATCACTGTTGCAAAATTTCGTTGTTCGATTTTCCTTTCGTTCACTGGACTTCATTATTTATGATAGAGAACAGTTTTGGGTCCTGTCAATTTTTTTAAAATCACATTTATGACCGAGGCGAAGACGGTCATGTTTTGGAAAATGTGCAAGAAATTCTGGAAAAAAAACAAGAAAATCACTGCGGTGTCCATTTTTTTAAATGTATTCCGTAAGTTTTTTTTTTCCTACGGATTGAACCTTCAAACTTTAGGACAATAAGATTTACATTTAAGATTATTATTATTATTATTATTATTATTATTATTATTATTATTATTATTATTATTATTATTATTATTATTATTATATTTAAGATTATTATTATTACATATTATTATTGTATATTATGTTATTATTATGTATTATTACGTATCATTTATGTATTATATTTATTACGTATTATATTATTTAAGATTATTATTATTATTATATTATTACAATTTAAGATCTATAGTCAACTGGAACTGTATATAATAAGTTGTGTAAGTTGTTGACGAAGAGAAAATCAACACCGTTTGGGAGTGGAGTGATCGGACTATAATTGCGTCTTATTGTTTAACTGTATCAATGTCCAAGGAATGGATTTTATTGAGAAAAAAAACCCCCTAACGATCATGAATAATGAACGAATAAGACCGGTTGCTATAGTACTTACTGATAGAATTAAACTGTCTCCGAACATTTCAGAACAATTTCGTCTATGAAATTTCTTTTACAGACACAAAGAGGGACTTTTGTTCAATAAGAACGTGAAAACTTGTCGACCGCACTGGAAGGTTCACAAATCCGGATAACAACTACAGATTTTTGTCCGGCAATGTGGAATTTATTAGTAGAGTCGAGGGATTTTTTCAACAGTTGATTGAAGGAGAGGAGAAAAGGGGAGAGGAGAGAAGAGTTGCTGTTAAATGAACTCATACCAGCGCATACAAAATTTGGTGTACGGTAAACAAGGTGCAGCAAACTAAACAAAATTGAAAGAAGTATAAACTGTTCATTTGGCGTAGCGCTATTTAATGAAACCCAAAGATTAATCCCAGACTGAAATTAGATTAATGGATTTAGCGTAGAAGAGTTTCATGAGCATAATTCTGATCCAATAAGGTTGAATTTACATATTATCACTCAAAAAAGGAATCTCAACGTCACTGCTACGCGAAAAAAGACATCTACAACTGGAAATAGGAGTAATGTCGGGGTAAAGTAAGCTGCACATGTTGCTAAATAACGACGCTAGCAGTAAATTTCATGAAAACTTTCGAACTTTCACTTTCGAAGTTTTGTAGAGACAGATTTTGTCCATATCCTTGTAAACTTCGACGCGTCAATCTTCTTAAGTTTTTTTTTTGGAACCCACTTGAAAATAATACTAAACTTCTTTTATTTTTAGATTTTTCAGAACCGGCTTTAAAGAGGTTCTTCGAGTTTTCCTCGATGCTTTAACAGAAAATGTTTTCAGATTTTTGATCGCATTATCATAGTCGCGCAACGAGGAAAAGTGAGAAAATTAGAATTTCTGGCTGTGCGTCAAAATGTGTGTATGACTTCGGACAAAGTCCATAAACTCATCTCATACCTTATAAGAAATTATTCATTCTGAAACATGTTATAGAGGAGTACTTTCCTTGCTATAATGTTGTTTTACCCTTTACAAATTTGTTTTCGCTCTCACAAAGGTTAGTTGAGAAAAAGCTCGGAAATTTGCACTCAACATCAAAGTCCCACCTTTTTCTTTTTTCTCAATTAACTTTCAAAAAAGCCACTGAGACTATAGGAACGATAAGGATTTCACTATTTTAGAGCAAAATTTTTCTTAACATGACGCATCCTTACCTGCTTTTCTAGTTCTTTTTGGTACCAAGAGAAATGAAAATTTATACATGTTCATTTTGACCTTCAAAATCCGTACTAGTCCTGCACTCAAACCCAATTCGGGTCAGTGTTTGTCTCTAAAATCCAATCATCCGTACAAGCTACAAAGTTATTTCTATCGATCTCTATTTATTTCACTCCTTTACATTACATTACTTTGATTTTATTTTAATTAATCATTCAATTTTTGTGCTTCTCTTTAGAATTTTATTTATTGTATTTAAGTTTTACTTACAAATAAGCGACCATATTGGAGAGATTGAGAGGCGACGAATCCACCTACGTTCGGAAGGATTGTATCCCAACTACGCGATTGTCTCTGCAAGTAAAAATGTAGGTATGTACTGTTCCATATCTTATTGTGGTTAATTATGTGTAAGAGAGTAATGTTTAAAAAATAAAAAGGGTATCAATCCGTTTCGAATGGACCAACGTGTCTTACTGTAATTGGTAATCGTTGAGGTTTTGGCTTTATACAATAACTTGCGGGGGCTAAAGGATGTGTTAGGTTAGTGTTTTTATCTACCTAAGTCTAAGTCCACGGATCTCCCTCACTAGAGGGATCACAGCCGGTTAGTCGCGAGGCTACGTGGCGCGTCCCCAGGTGGCGGATAGGGGGCTAACCGCGGACCAAAAGCGACCTTGTGCTTGCCCAGAGACGCAGGTGGATTCAGGGGATGGACTCCCTGCTTCTGCTGTGCCAGGACTGACTCGTAAAATCATTGTATCCCGCACGTCGGTCCGGCCAAAAGCCTGCAATCAATTGACTGGGAGGTGCAAGGGAGGCGGTTTGGAGTCGCCTCCAACAAATAAGCTCCACATGTCCACTCTGGGAGAACGGAAGTTCTCCCAAAAACCCATGGGACTAGAGGCTTGCAACCTGCCCGTGGGTTTTAAATTTCATGCAAAAAACAGTAATAGAAAAGAGTCTCCTGACTCCGGTAGAAAGCCTGGTACGGTAGCGCCAGGTAGGACGGGGTTGCAGGAGTCATGTAGGCTACCGAAACGGAAAAGGACTAGGATGACGATCTGTACTTATAACGCACGCACGCTTGCATCGGAAGCGGCCATCGAAGATCTGATGGTGCAAGCCAAGAAGATCAAGTACGACGTCATCGGACTGACCGAGACGAGACGACGTCACTCTCTCAACGCTGTATTTGAAACTGGAGAAGAACTGTTCTTAGGAACATGCGACAGTAGAGGTGTTGGTGGAGTTGGCGTCCTCGTCAACACGAGTATGGCACAGAACATCGACTCTTTCGAACAACTCACGACCCGAATCGGACGTCTGCGGATGAGAAGATGTGGTCCCACACCGGCTTTGACTATCTTCGTCGCTTACGCTCCAACATCAAGCTACGAAGAAGAAGAAGTCGAAGCTTTCTATATGGACCTGGAGAAGTTCTACCGAGAAGATCATGCCTTTTACAAGGTCATAATTGGCGACTTCAACGCCAAAGTTGGCCCAAGAAGAACGCCGGAGGAACTTCACATCGGGACCCACGGCCTACAATGGAATGACCAGGGGGAGAGGCTTTCCGAGTTCATCATGACGACTAAGACCATCCATGGGAACTCGCAATTCCAGAAGCCCTCCTCTCTACGCTGGACGTGGGAGTCACCCGGTGGAGGGTACCGTAATGAGATAGACCACATCATCGTCAATAAAAGGTTCTGCCTGACGGATGTCGCTGTTGTACCAAAGTTCTATACGGGATCGGACCATCGCCTCCTCCGAGGAAGATTTTCTTTCACGCGGAGAGCAGAGAAAGCCGCCAAGTTCAGCAAGAGAAATCCCAGAACTACCATCAACTGGGATCTCTTCGCTACGTTAGCCGGCTTTTGGGAAGATTCCGCAATGGACAACATCGACGAGGAATACGACCGGCTTGTCAAACACCTTCATGACTGCGCGAAGAAGGCTGAGAGTATTAAAACAACCAAGAGACGCCTGTCTCTTGAAACTCTTGAGCTGATACGCCAGCGTGGAGCAGCACGAGCCGCAGGGAACCAAGAGCTTACGTCCGAGCTCGCAAGGCTTTGCAGAGAGGCGATAAAGAAAGACCTTAAAGAGAGAAGAGCAGAAGTGCTGGCTGAAGCAGCAGAGGCGGGAAAAAGCATCCGCTATGCCCGCCGAGACTTCGCCAGTCGCAAGACAAGGATGACAGCTCTCCGGAACCCGAAGGGAACAACCATTGCATCGAGAAGGGGAATGGAGAAAATCATCTACGACTTCTACTCTGATCTCTTCGACAGCCGTGCCCACTTGCCTCCTCACCATCTGAGGGAAGATGGACATGTCATTCCAGCGGTTCTCCCGTCCGAAATACGACATGCTATCATGTCGGTGAGAAATCGTACAGCAGCCGGTCCCGACAGAATAAAACCAGAACACCTGAAGAACCTTCCGCCAGTACTCATCAACACCCTGGCGAGGATCTTCACACGTTACCTGTCGGAATGCAAGGTCCCTAAACAGTGGAAGACCAGCAAGACCGTGTTGCTGTATAAAAAGGGAGATCCACATGACATCGGCAACTATCGCCCAATCTGCTTACTGTCCGTCATCTACAAGCTCTTCACAAGAGTGATCCTTAATAGGATTGAAAAGGTCTTGGATGAAGGACAACCATGCGAGCAAGCAGGGTTTCGAAAAGGATTCAGCACGATCGACCATATTCACACTGTTTCGAGACTCATCGAGGTATCACGAGAGTACAAGATGCCGCTCTGTCTCACTTTCATCGACTTGAAGAAGGCCTTTGACTCAGTTGAGACGGAAGCGGTCGTGGAAGCCTTGGACAACCAAGGCGTTCCCACTCAGTACATAAAGGTGCTTCGAGAGTTGTACAGTAACTTCACGACCGGAATCTCGCCATTCTACAAGAATATCATCATTGACGTGAAGAGGGGGGTTCGACAGGGTGATACAATCTCACCCAAAATATTCACAGCCACCCTCGAGAACGCAATGCGAAAGTTGGAATGGGACGACATGGGAGTGAAGATCGATGGTCGGCAGCTACACCATTTGCGCTTTGCTGATGACATCGTACTGATAACACCTAGCATCAGCCAAGCGGAACGAATGCTGACCGAATTCGCCGAAACATGTGGATGCATCGGTCTTGAGCTGAATCTTCAAAAGACGATGTTCATGCGGAACGGATGGATCTCGGATGCCCCATTCACGCTCAACGGAACGAACATATCCGAATGCACCAGCTACGTCTATCTGGGTCGGGAATTGAACATGATGAACGACCTGGCCCCCGAGCTGGGCAGGAGGAGAAGAGCGGCTTGGGGAGCGTACAAGAGCATCGAGGACGTAGTGAAGAAGACCAAGAACACCCGGCTCCGTGCTCACCTCTTCAACACCACCGTACTTCCTGCTTTGACCTATGCCTCAGAAACCTGGGCACTTCGCAAGCAGGAAGAAAACGCGGTGAGCGTCATTGAACGCGCAATTGAGAGAGTGATGCTAGGAGTATCCCGTTTCAAGCAAGTGAGAGACGGGATTCGAAGTTCTCTCCTACGTCAGCGATCGAAGATCAGAGACGCCGCCGCGTTTGCCAAGGAAAGTAAAATAAGGTGGGCCGGACACGTGATGCGCTTTAACGACAACCGTTGGACCAGAGCCGTGAGCGACTGGATTCCCCGCGATATTAAGCGCAATACAGGAAGACCGCCGACCCGATGGTCAGATTTCTTCACGAAGTCCTTCAAAGAAAATTACGATGCTCTTCGTGTCCCACGCGAAAGGAGGAACCACTGGGCTACTCTGGCACGCGACCGGGACAAATGGAAGAATTACTGGCGCCCGCTCGACCGGTTCGAAGACCAACGGGAGTCAAGGTGATCAAGGTGAAGTCTAAGTCTGGTACCAATTTATCGGTAAACCGACGATGTGATGAAAAGCTTGGTAGACACTAGTCCTATTTCAAACCATCGACCGTGTGACCACAGCGGACCTCTCACCGACTGCGCTACACCTGTCACACAGTAATGCATGCTGCGCGTACTTTACATCTCCTCCACATTACATCTCCACTCTATCGAACAATGACTATTTCTTCTATTTTTCCCCCCTGGATCGCATCGATCGACTAATTTCAGCTCTGACCCCAGTTACGTTAACTTTTTCAAATGTGCCATCACAAATAATTCCCATTCGCCACAATCTGTGTCATTTTCTGGCGATTAAAAGCTCGTACATGTAGTTCTTGTATGTGTCGCATCATTATATGACCGCGAATAAGCATGATGACATCGACGTGACCTCAGCTAACAGTTGACAAAAACAAGGCATTGAAGACTCAATCAACACTCTTTGCTGTGTGTAAAACGAGCGAATTACGATGTCTTATGCGTTTAATGAGAATGCGAGATGGAGCGAGCACCCGAACATAACAAAATGATAAGAATTTAAGCCAGATAATGGCTATTATTTCGGGTATTTTCCTTGGAACCTTCCTCATCAGATTTCTGCACACAACTACTTAAGTATTTGGTTTCCTTAATTACACGGACACGAGGTTGTTATCATCCTTTATTCGTGGCTAACGTTTCGGCAATATCGCTTTCTTCAGAGCCTAAAGGGGTGAGATCAAATGTGATTTATCCGATCAAACCCCTTATCCGCCCAACAAAGAAAGTCCTAACTTTATTGTTGGGCCTCATAGCTACAAGTAGAAGAGAACATCGCACTTTAGGATCAGACGACTATCCTGGCACTGCTAGATACTTGTTGTGAGGTGACTAGGGCAATCAAATATCAGCCTTAAATAGTTGTGCGAGTAGTAGGGTGCGAGTTCCCGTGTAATGTAGAGGCATTCCTCTTTGCGATTCATCTTTGGGCCCTTGGAGTGGATCCAAAAAGCTTCCAGAGCCTTGCGCACCATCATACGAGGTTCGCGCGGCAAAATCGTGATCTTAACTTCTAAATCTTCTCCGCTATGGCGCTGCACCCTATGACTACCTACCTAATTCAGTGCAGTAGATTCACATAATTTTCTGGTTCCGTCCAGGTGTTCTTTGATTCGAATTCATAGTGATCTAGCTGTTTCTCCTATGTATTCGTTACCACACTGCAGACAGGAAATCAGACAAACAACACATGAACGTATGCAATCATCCTCGTTGTTATCCGGACATATTTTGCACCCAGGTGTAGTGTAAATACGATCATATAGGCGATCGCGAATGAGCCTTTGCTTAAGACTACCAGGGGAGCTCCATTAGTAGCAAGATTCTTCAAGATTGTTTAAGTATTCAGGAATACTCATACGACCTTGCTACTACATATGAACATGGAAAATGCTACAATATAACTATATTTATTCATAACAATTTTATACAAACCCGAAAGGGCTCTATAATAGATAACTGTCAATTCTGAAGCATTAAAGGATCTTGTAGAAGAAGAAGAAAAAAAATTTCTGGATAACTTAAAAATAATCCACACAAATTCAGTTGTTCAAAAAAAAAGGAAGAGAAATGAGCGTTGATATGACAAACATTTTTAAAGATATTTAGGAAGAATACAAAAAAATAAGCTCTAATTACATACATTGCTTATTACAAGTAGGCTTTCAGGGTGAAGAGGAATAGGGAGGGGTGCATGGATGATGGATGACACAAAGAAGCAAGTGGATTCGGATTCACTACGGTGAAGCTAAATTAATACAGCTCGTTTAATGTTAAATAAAAAAAAGAGAAGTAGATGACCCGCCACAGAAATTGGCGAGCACTACTTAACACAGATTAAGGCACGCGGTTACGAGTGATATCTAACTCAGTACAGAAAAATTTAGAAAAAAAACACCTTCGAGGTGTAACTAAACTAGTAAACAATTTTAATAATAGTTTTAATAGGTACAAGCAGAAAATTATGTCATTGTCAAAGTCATAATACCGTAGAGTAGAAACAAGAAAGCTGAAGAAACCGCACTTTCACTGAGCAGCAATTGATTAACTCACAAAAAAAATGTATCTACAATAAATTTGCGGATCAGATACGAGTGATTTGCTCGTCATCCGACGTCATTTTACTGCCAAGACGACGTATCAGCCGTGCAGCTTCACGTTTCACCTTCTCCGAAGAATCATTCTCGGCCACATGAGATAGCTGCATCGTTGTACGTGAATTCTATAATTTTACTCAGTTACTGGTAAGCTTACTAAGTAACGTCTGAACTTACATTCATAATACTAAGTGCACGTATGGCTCCTAGTCGACCAAGCTCCTCATCGGCTTCCAACAGGCACAAATACGACGAAACAAGATCGGATTGAAGTTGACCTCGTGCCGAAGATAAATATCGTTCTAAAAATAGTGTGTGCTTAACGGGGGAATCCAGCGTTTCACTCGGAAAAAATGGCCAAGAATCCAGATTTGCGTCAAACAGTGACAGTAAACACTGTTCACATCTAGATCTCGAGAACTCAAGAGCCTAACTCTTGGCTTGAAAAGTCGGGCGGAATTGGATTTTATTTAGGTTTTCGGATAAGGCTGTTTTCAATCTTCTGAGAACTGCATTCCAGAGGTTTAGAAGCATCTTGATCAACTCCTACTGATCCAAGTTAAGAACTCCTTATGAAATTTTCACGTATTCGCTCAAGGCCTTGAGGTATGCTGATTTTTTTGGGCTCACGGCTGGCCTATTTCTAACAATCACGCGATTTCAAGGATCATTTCAAGCCAATATTTTCAACAATCACAATCTTAAGCCAAATCAGCCTAAAATAGATCGAAAATCTACTCGTTTTCGGAGAAATTAAACTTCTCACCCTTTCTCTCCGCCTTTCAATTTGCAATAGTATAAATCAGTTCACTACGATCGTAAGAAAGAAGATATAACTAAGAAAACGTCACTTATAGCTCATGAAATAGCAACTTTGATGGAATCGAATTTAAGAATAGAAATAGAAGTGTAAAGTAGGGAATTTTATAATCGAATAGAATAAAATGCTTACATTGACATTTTAATCTGAAAAAAAAACTTGAAATAGTTTTACAAACCTAAAATTTTGCGATTTTGTTCCTCTCCATCGGCTAGGATTATTGCAATTTGTTTGAGGCTTTCAATAGGAGGTACAATGGGGACTCGAGAAAGACGATCAGCTACTTGCAGTACACGAGAAGCTTGTCCACTCGAAAGCAGCGAAATCATCCAAGCTAAATATACACGTAATTACAAGGAATTATTTAAGAAAATGGGAATTGGAAATAGAAACCACTATGAAATTTCCACGAAAAGTCGTAACTAACCGTCATGCCCCAAATTCTCCACATAGGACTCAAAATGTCGTCCTCTAAACACTCCAACGAAGTGGAACACCGTGACGAACTTCATTTCCTCTTGTGCAGAATCAGTCATTAGTCGAACAATCGAATCCGCAACTGAAACACTAACCTTAGTTGATGTATCTCTTAAAGGCAGGATACCACGAGATTGAAAATAGTTGGGATCTCTTCAAGAATAGTGAGGGTAAGAAGAAGATGAAGAACATGAGCATGTTCCAGCTCGATTCCCTCTAACAGTCCTGAAAAACCGCGTGGGAAACGGTCTTCTTGCCCAAAATTTCCTACGAGGCACCCTTCAACACGCCACAAATGCACACCCGCTGCAGATGCGAGCGATTATGAGTGTAGGAGTTCAATCAGCTCTAGCCAGCAGCATGTTTAAGAGAAACCAATGCAAAACCTGCCAAGAGAACCAACGGGTACAGGTAGAGGTGGCGTTATAAGGCGCCTCGTAGGTAAATTCGTACAGAAAGGCCGTTCCCCACGCCGTTTTCCGAAACAATAAACGACGATTGAGTGTAAGCATTCTCTTACTCGTAATTTATACCCGTGACCCTACTTTTTCCTGGAGAAATCTCAACACTGTCAATTTTATCTCTTTAAGGAGCTAACGAGAACGCACCTCTGTTCACTAGGTGTGGGTAATTTTGCTCAACAATGTGAGCGATGTTGAGCTTAACTTGTGTTCGGAGATCATCTCTGGGTGCGACAAGCTGAGTATGAAGTGGATAACAGGCGGACAGCCAGATCTCCTGCAGCGATGGGTCAGCACCGATCTCTGCCAGAACTGTAAGGAGAATTTTTCGGATTGAAGAAACATTCAACATACGCATATGTGAAAAGTACGAAATAAATGTTTTCCTGAAAACGACAATGTATTGGTAAGCATTACGGAGTGGAAGTAGCAGTACTAAGTAAGAAAAGTAGAAAAATACTAGAAAAAGTTGTAGTAGTAAGTAAAGAAAATATTTCGAGTAAATCCAACAAATTAAGTGAGTAAACTTCGTAGCGATGAACTAACCGTTAGCCACATTTGGAACCGCTGGCACAGTATTCGCTAATCGTAACAAATCATCCAGCGTTACCGTCTCCACTTCCAATTTTTTCAAAGTTTCCGTAGATTTATAAACCAATGGACATTCCGAAGGAATCGACTGTAGAATCTGGAAATTTTGCCGTTATTTCGTATTACCAGCGTATTTCTATAAAATGAGGACATATAATAAAAAATAGTTTTAGAAACTAAAAGAAGTACGATCTCTAAAGGGTTAAGAGAACAGAAGTTCTATGAAATAAGAGCATTTATAGGATGACAGAGTGAATTTCGTAAAAGAGCGTTCCTTACAGATTTCCCTAACAGGTGACCTACAAAAGAAGTGCACCCGTTGAAAGCATGCCGTTCAAACTTCGACCTATACGGTTGAAAGAAAATCATTTCGGAAAGAAATTTTGGGATGACTACAAAAGATACTTTAAAAAATCGGGAAAGGACTCCAACCCTGCCCGATCCACTACGATCTGATCTTCGGTACGGTGGCATGAAAAAGAGTAGGGCAGTAGTACGGCAGCATACAACGAAGCTGACGATTTTAGGATCTCTCTATGAGCAGATCTGGTCAGTGGATCTGATAGATTACGAGTATAATTGCAACCACGCTCAATTCGCTGCAATTCCAAGCGTGTCTGCCAGCGAGCGAACAATCAATCGCAAGTGTGGCACGTTGCTAGGTGCCTCGTACAAGAATTTGATCGCCAGGACCATTTCCCACGCCGTTTTTCAGAACAATTCAGAAAAGTTGAGTTTCGTTGAGCACTCATAATCGTGATCTGCACCATTAACCCTATTTTTTCGTGGAGAGATGCCAACATTGTCAATTTTTATGCTATGCTGTTTTTAATATGGCATTTTTCTCCAAAAATTTTGCTCCTAGACCTCTTCTTAAACGATTTGAGTCTTTCCAACATCTTCTATCTGCCGGATAGTGTTCAGAAAAGCCATTATAGCCTCAAGCACTTCTTATTTTACTTTTTTTATTATTTATCTGCTAGTTCGTTGTGAGCTTAAAAAGATAGAAGTGTAATTTATCACAGTATCTGTATGAAATTATCTCTACCACATGTCCAAAATAAAAACGTTTAAGCGTTCGTCCAGGAATTTCTTATGCGAGAAAATCCTTCGAATCACAAAATTTTCATCATATCTGACTTATTCAACGACAAAATCGACAACAATATGGAAGCAAGCCGTGATCGGAAAATAGGAATATAAACAGGTGGAAGCAACGGGATTTGCTCACCTGCAGACATCTTGCCACCCTTGAAAGGTGATACCGCAAGCACATGTCGATCTCTGCATTCCCAGTCGCCGTGCCTTTTGTGTCATCATCTGGACTTTCCCAGAACCGATCACTTTCCAGGTACATCTGTTCCAATTCTGATGGATCTATCATTGCGCCAAGTGATTTTCGTCGTTCTTTCATCTGAAAATCGCCAAATATAAAAGAAAAAGGAACTGGGATCTTCTTAAATATGACAGAGCCTATTCACCTGTCGGAAGCGCTTCCCATCCTTACGGCCTCCGTTTTCACCATATTTCTTTCGCATCCCATCACTTGCAAATGGAGAATAGCGCTGTCTGAGCGAATCGATGCCACTGTCATTTTCGGAGCTAAATTTTCATAAAATCGAAAGACGAAATCAATAAATTCCCTGTGAAACAAACTCAAAACAACAGAAAACGAGAAAACTGTAGGTTCGTCTAAGGATAAATGATGCCTAGTAAACAAAAATAAAGGATAAATAAATAAATAAATCTTGAAAACGTACTGTAAATCTCCCGCCATCAATACATTATCGTCAAGTTCTTCACTTGCGGTACTTGGTGTATGAAACAGTGATGATCGTGTTAACGAACTTCGACGTTGACTAGACCTCTAAAAAGAACAATTTGAAATTTTTTAGTTTATTTTCACTCAATAGAAACATTTATTTTCTGTAAAATTTTAAATTTTCTTCAATCATAAACAAAAAAGGTCGTAAACGATCTAACCCGCAAAATATTCTGCCATTGTTTCAATGTTTCCACCAACGATTGTAATTCTGCATATTGATTCGATGCCAATCGATCAACCATCGGCACTAAACTCTCGATCGTCTCCAACATTTCGGTTGAAGAAGCAGATTTGTCGCTACTCGTCTCTGATGGTGTTGTACTGCCAAATCTTAACGTATTAGGGTAGAAAATAGGGACAACTGAATCATACAAAAAATTGTCACCTTTTATTAAACGCTCGGATACTGTCGGGGCTTTCCGAAGGTGTAGCGACAAGATGTGCCATACTTGCCGAACGACGACTAATCTGACGTACAGGACTGACCGATTGAGCTGGTCGTCTCAAATCAAACGTTGACATCTGCAAAATTGGAAGATCTTATAAGAATTTTCCAAGTAAAAATGAAAATAATTAATAATAATGGATAACAATAAGAAATAATTAATGAATAATACATAATAATACGAAAAAGGGGAAAAATTAGCAGAACCAACAGGCAATTGGAATATGGAAACTATATAAGGAAAACTTATGGAAACTTAGATAGAAACAAAAAGTCTGAATAGTGAGGCAGGTCGGGGAACTCAGAACAAAACTAACAGCTGAGATAAATTCAAAATCCAAAGAATAATAAATAAATTGAAAACTAAATTCAAATAAATTAAATTCAAAATAAATAGATAAATTCAAAATCCAAAAATAATATATTTGAAAATTCAAATAAATTCAAAGTGGAGGTGTTTAAAGAAAAAGTGTTTCCCCGATATTTCGTTGTGAATAGTGCTACAGTATGCCGAATTTCTGAGGAAGAAATCAGTAAAAGCAACGATGAAACCAATTACGGTAGTAATGAAAAATTACGGAAATTTAGAGGAGAAAAGAAAAGAAAATGTTCTTTACCCACAGCTTCAACAGTTGGAATCGTCTTACTAACATCCTGATAGATACTATCAAGAAGAGTAGTGGATGAACGCCATTGTTCTTTCATAGCCACTCTGAAAAAAAAGTGAATTAAATTCACAGGGTTCGATTTTCAAGCGGCTGCAACTTCCAAATCCATGGATATCAACTGGGAAAAAATATGCTGAACTAGGATAACTCACCGAGCAGCAGAGCCTCGTTTTTTCTCTCTTAGTACTACTCGAGGTCTCCTCTCGATAGTCTCTGTGTTCGATTCTTCGCCTGCTTTCGGTGCCATGGGTGGACGTGATGACGTGTGGGAGGCAAGTAGAGGTCTAAAAATCAGGAATGAAGGAAAATAATGTCTATCCATTCCCTCACACACCATGTACCTTTTTTTCTAATGAAATAAAAAAAGAGAAACTGCAAATATCTCACTTTTAAATTGGTACCAAACAATGGGACCCCATATACATAAACAGCCCCCCCCCCCCCCCCGAACTTCTCCCAATTAATCCCTTTTCTGACAGTTCACAAAAAGCAATTTCCACGGTCTCACTACTTAATCACCCGCCGACCTCCTTCAGGTGAAACACGCTTCGTTCACAACTGTCACAACATTGACGGGAAAATTGTAGCAATCTCGCGTCACAGCCAGTGTGGAGGCAGTGTTTAACGCAAAAGAAAAAGAGAAAGAAAAACAAAACAAAACAATGGAGAGAAATGCATTTCTATAGTTAAAGATAACTTACATCCAAGTAACTACCAATTGCAGCTTGATGGTACCGATTTGGTTGAGATTCATGGTGACCAGTTGTGGTTCGGAGGAGAACAGTTCACAAGGTTCAAAGGATCGTTCAGATAGTACTTTTGTCTTGAACATTCGTACTTCTGCGACCTATAAAGTTAGAAGTGAGGAAATAATAATTGTAGATAATAATAATTGTAATTAAAATTAGTGTGGGATACGGTATAAGAACTATTTCCAACCAATAAACTCCATTATATTATTATATTTTGATATTACATTTATATTATTTTTTATATCACCGAACCATACATAAAAACGGATAAAATTGCTTCATAAAAAAGAAAATTTACACCATTTGGTAATATCATAAATTGCTAGGATAAAAATTTCACTCGATGATAATTTGGGAAGGGAATTCGTTCCAACCGCCACATACAAACACATACCTTAACCTCAATACTGGCATCCGGTTGGCATGCAAGAATCGCTTGGGATTTCTCCCAATTTTGTGTACGATCCGCTTGTGTTCTGCCTCTGGTTCGCCATTTCTGATTCCCATGACGTACGGTCACCTCGAACACGTCGCCGGCAGCGATCCGAGCAAATCCGGCGATCGCTATAACATAGAATTATAACATAGCAAACGTTATTGGTGTTATTGATAGATTGATTTTATTGATTTTATCACTTTAAATTCCCCTTATACCTTTTATGTCGACAACAATTCGACCCATCATATTTTGCAGCTCCATTTCGACTGCTGCTGCGGCGCGGTCGACCGTCTTGCCGGTGAACGCAGCGCGGAGATCGGTAATGCTAGACGATTTCACTGGAATAAAAAATTCCTTAAATGGTAGACATTTGCTCGTCCATTTGCTATTTTTGAAGAGTTCGAGCGTAGAAACTTTCAAATATTCACACAGATGCTCCAGAACTGCTTACAGCTGTCACATGTCCATTTTCCAAAAGTTTTGTTATCGAAAAAATTACTAGTTGATAAAAAAAAGTAAAGTTGATAAGATAAAAAACACAAAATACACACCAAGGTTGTGTGTAAAGTTTAGAAACCAACAGTTAATAACAATTATAAATGGGAAAATTCTAAAAAAAATTAAATTTAACAATTAAAAATAATAAAACAAATAATAAAACATACACTGTACAATAGAAAACATCTGCGAACAAGCAAAAAATTCTTATGATCGATTTACTATAATAAACACAGCGGCAAAATTATTCCAGGCTTTTTTGTTAATCTCAAGACTTCGACTTCACCAAATTTCTTAATATTTTTTTTTGAAAATTTTTGAAAATCGTACGTTTCTGGTTCAAGACGAAGTAAAATTATGACCGCTTTAGGAAAACGGCAAAAGAAAATCACGAGAACGTTGAAGGAGAGAAAAAACCACAACATATGAAAGACATAAAAAAGAGTAAGCACTAGTCTTTTCATCGGATATTATCCAGAAAAACAAAATTAATCCACTTTTTGGAGTTGTACCAAATCGACTCTGCCGAACGTTTCAAGGAATTTACGAACAGGTAACCTTGCGGAAATAATTAGACGTCGGAATGTTTCGTGAGCAACGGTAGTTGAATGGTAGCATAAGATGCTATATGGGCTCCAAAAAAGAGTGGTCTAATATCTCTTTGTCCTATTGTCTATTATTATCAACTGCATGCGATTACGGTAAAAGAAGGGACAGTAGAGGGGTTCTCTAGCTCTGTTATGATAGAAATTCATTAAAAATAATATAAGGACAAAAATTAACAAAAATTGATAAGGAAATTTAGGAAAAGAAAAAGAAATCATGTACTAATTGCCATAGGGAAAATCGATATCTCACAAGAAACATATCGTTGTCAGGAATTAACTGTGAATTCAGGATAGAATGGCACAGTAGAAAAAGTTCAGCGTAGTTCGCGAGAAATCTTCCAAGTTTTGAATGAGACTTTTTATGAACACATGAAGATGAAGATTATAGCAAGTTGAGATTCGATGGAAAACTATGGACCTTTCCAAAAATCCAGCTAATTTGTTACTTATTGACTATTTACTCACAAAACGATATGAAACTCGGCACAGTTACGTAAGCGGTGGCGCTCGATGCGGTGCGTAGCGGTTACGGTCGAGAGAGGACCTTTTCTTGCACCATTCATCGTTCTAATTTTGAATAAAACTTTTTCATCAACGCAGTGATGAAAATTTAGGCGGAGGAGATCTGATGAAGGACTATAAAGCTTTTCTAACACAGCTAATTTGTTTGTTTGTTTGTTTGTTTGTTGCTGGGATACTCCTAACAAATCTAAGAACGGATCTGAAACATCCGCTCGACAGCAGTCCGAAACAAGAAGCAATACTTAAGCAACCGGAGCCCGCATCCAATAAAATATTTTCCACTTGGATAAACTGGCGGAAAATCTGCCTTGGTTGGATCCATTGCTATCCAATAAAGATTTGCCCGCCGACGCCAAAAACGACACCACGCAACGGAAACACGTTTCCAATTGTTTCAGGGCGGGGAGTTTTTCTGTAGCAAGTGGCTAGGTCCCGCAGCGAAGTGTTGTTGCACGGAGTTCGGGTCAGCAAAATAACCAAGTGATCTCGGACAGCACAATTGGAAAAAGAAGTCACCGATGGTTTTATTTTCATCTTATTTATCCTCTTAAAGGCAAGTATATTAGATAAGGGCTAAGATTATGGGCTAGAATTGCTGGGGAACTTAAGGATACTGGATTTAATGATCATTCACCGTCAGAAGAATCACCTCACCTGGAAGGTTGAGGTAGGTGATGAGTAAATAGATCACTTTGTGTAACGAAATCAATTAATTTTAGTAGTAAAAGTTAATTAATTAGTTCTAGAAAAAAGTGAAAAAAATGAAAGAGAAACGAACTAAAAGGATACTGTAAAAAAGTTAGTTTTTTGAATCACTTAGTTTTAGAAAGAAATAGTAAGAAAGAAGTGAACTAAAAGGAGAAGGACTACTGTCAAGGTTACTGTCCAGATCAACCGAATACGACACATTTGGCTGCGTAATTCTATGCTAAGCTACAGCTAGACTCGAATTACAGTGTGCAAGAATTTATGAGGATAGAATAGCAATTTATGTGCAAAATCCAGTAAAATTCAGCCTTGAAGTAGATTGCAGGAATGCACAGCGCCGACGAATGTGTCGGATTCTGTGCGAGCTCCAGCTGAAGAACGAAAAGGACGAGTTCGGAAACGTTTAAGGACGACGCACACCGCCGGAGAGCTGCGTTAGAAGGCCGTAACATTCCCTTACGTCTAAGTCAAAGAGTAAGTCACAGCAGTCACAAAAACGCGAATATTAGAGAACTTAAAAGGAAAGATATTTAGAAGAAAAAAAAAAGAAAATAAAGCAACGGATGAGAAGAAATGAATAGTAAAGGCACTACGTATAGGTAGGTGTAGGTACGTATAAGCAGATTCAAACTAACAACATCCACACCTCCCTCTGGAATCCACAACTTGTGGTGGTGGGGGAAAACAGGCCAGAAAACAGGTTAAACCAGATTTTCTCATACTAGCATGGGTTTTCCGGCATTTCACTAACGTTACAAGTGATTCTGGTGAAATCTAACGAAGATGAGAGGACACTTGACGAGCACTGGACGTAGTTACGTACCACAAGCTGAACGTCTGCAAGTTCCAAAAAAAGACTTGGTGTATACTTAAAGGATAACGGCGTATGTCCGGCGCTAATCAATCCTCGTGCCAAAGTGCTTCTGCTCATCACCTGGTCGTCACAATATCGTCACAATCGTGGACATCACATCCAAAAATATGTCCTCGGCATTAAAGGACAAATGGATAAGATTCCTCATGTGAATCAATCCATTTGGGATTCGTCAACACGTTCGACTTCAATTCAGAATCCGTTTGAGATCTACGAACATGAGCTCGACCTAAGCAATGACTTCCGGGGGGAAGCCAAGGGGTCAGGTCAGTGTTTTTATCCTCCCAGCCACGTCTAGTACCAATTTATCGACTCCGGAAGGACAAAAGGCTTGGCTAACACTAGGGCGGTTTCGAACCACCGACCTACCGTGTAGTCACAACGGAATCTCTTACAAACAGCGCTAGACCCGCTCAATTTACCTACCCTTAACTTAATTAATTAAGAATTTATTGGCGTTCAACTATGGCGGAGACGGATGGACCGTATCTCTCTCAGGGGTTTTCTACAGGCGCTTTCTTTAAATAGTATATTCGGTCTCGGGTGGTTTCGAACCATCGATCGTGCAGTTATACCCAAACCCGACGGCGCTACACCTGATCCCGCTAGGTGTATTTATTAATGTTAAATAAACACAGAAAAGCAATAATCCCCTGAAAAGGAGACAAAGTTAGCCTATACAAGCGCCGAATTCGTAGACAAATAAACAGAGTTTAAGCAATTTCGGGTTCCCAGGATAATGTGACAATGAACGAGACGTTGAGCATCTTTGACCGGTCGTCGACTCGACTGTTTGCGCGAACGCTAAGCACGAACGAGCTACGAATACGATGCAAACTAGGCTTGTTCGCTGTATGAGAAAATATCAAACAACGAAGTGCATTCGTCTGATGCCGCCATTCCCCGGACGTTAGTGCTCCTATGTGGAAGTCTATCGAGTCCGGAAGCCGGATAACAAAGGCAGAGCGCAATTTCGCGGAAAAAAAGGACAATTTTTTCATGTTAGAGCGCTATAGTTCTCAACTAATCTTACGACAGCTAGACACCTTCAACTACAACGCTATCCTGAATTATATCGAATTCATCAGATCCATATTATTCCTGGGATACAATAACTTCGGGTTTAGGATTAAAATTCTATTTAGCCAAGGAATGAATGCGATGATCCATAACGTCCAGAACAATATTAGCGAATCACAACGATTTAGTGTGTAGCTCTAACCATCGCTGTCAAATAGATGTTCCAGTGGAATGATCCAGAATGATCGAAAACAAAACTTGTTACAACTTTTCATGAATACTCAATTTTAAAAACAGAAAAAAAAATATTAAGATATTTTACAGGGGACTGAAAAGTCGAAGTTAAGCTCAACGTTGATTACTGTATTGGTGTGACTACTGTAAATTGCAACAAAATAGCACAAGATTCTAAAAATAAAATCTAAGAAAGTTCATCACTGCTCCAACTGCTCATAGAATCACCCGCAAACGTGACGACGTTACAGTGTTGTTGCACGAAAATTGAACGCATTGAAGTGGAACAACTAGTATTTTGTTAAAGTTATCGGAAAACCGGAAATATTTCGGAAGTGTTGGTTTTCTTAGACGTTACAACCTGTTGCCTGACAGATTCAAGGAAAGACAGTTGATGCTGAATAGCGTGAAGAAGCAGAGTAAGGACACCCGGAATAAAATAAGAAAACACTAAATTTCAGGAACAGGAAACCGTTGAACAGGTGGCTGGGGAGTGTGTGAACGACTGAACGAGGTGGAACGAGGTCAACCGCTATGTGAAACACGCGAGCACACAAAAACGGACCATGAAAAGAAATTCCAGGATGCGCAGATGAAGAACAGCAATGAGCGGCGCAGAAAATGTCGCTATGTCGGCGACGACGGAAGTTGGGGACTCGTTGAGGACAACACTAGTGGATATGATCAGCAACGCTACATCTAGGTTGCTCTGCATAGGACAACGGAAGGAGGAATGGACTAGGATACAAAAAAAAAAGACAGAAAAAGTACAATGATCAAATTTTCCAAGAGAACAGTAGTCGAGAAGTAGAGGAGGGAAAAAGAGGACATACTCGATGAAAAATCCGTGTTGGTCTACGCAACTGAGTTCGCACCGCCAAAGACGGCGGAGGTGAATGTATCGAATGTCAGGGATTGTGAAAGGATCGACCTCTATCGCTCTTTATTGCTACGATTCTATTCTCATGGATTGAAAATCTCAGTTTTATAAATTCTATTGTACGAAATCAAATGTGTTGAGGAAAAGAAGAAGGATCAAAAAGAGAATGAGATCCTTGCTCAATTAGATATTCCGGTCACATTAGACGAAGCTGGATTTCTGGTGTGAGTGCAAACCGCAGAAATTCCATGAGCGCACTGAACTTCGACCTATATCTAGATTCAAAAGAAGCGATTATAACCTTCGCGTGAGGGCTGTTCGTCTATTTACTTGTGTTTAAGAAAATTGTTTATTTTGAAATTCTTAAAGTTTCTTAACAAACTGTTTAGCACCTCATAATGGTGCAGTGAGTGCAGTGCAAAAAAAAAACCGTCTAGTAGCCCTCTCGAGTGGCAATTATCGAGTCAGCCGAAGTAAGGTCGATTGATGCGATCTGAACAAAAACACAAAGAGGGTGTTTCTATTCAGACACGAACGTTTCGACAGACTTGCGAAGAGGTCGAGGAGTATTAAATGTAATTGAGAAAATACGTCGCGCGGTTGTGAGGAGGTCGGTTTTTTCGGAGGAGGAGGAGGAGGAATAAGACGAGAAGCAAGCGATGAAGATGAGCATGGAATACTATCACGTTTACTACGAAATAGTTAAGAATTGTTAAGAATCAACGAAGATGACGGCTAAACAAACTAGTTACGATAACGTGGTCGTGAAGAGAAATAGGAAGTGAGAAATGTAGCGATAATTCGACACAGAAAAGTGAGGGAAACGACTACATGGGACACACATGAAACGAATGTTGATCGACGACAGAAGGCGGAGAACAAGCGACGATCGAGGAGGAGAAGCGCATTAGCACTCGCTCGTCAACCAAAAAAAGATGTGACGAACAAAACGGAATGAACAGGACGGTGTGCTAAACCAGAAACATCAAGGAACTTCAGGAATTCAGCAATCATAGGAACAAATGTGTTTTCAAATACGAAAAACTCTGTACTGTATGCTAAACGCAGACGCATTATCAGAACGCTACTAATTACAGTACCTAGAATATAAAAATGTGATCTATGTTCAAAAAAAAAGTGAAAAATTTGACATGCACATATTTAAATTCTTTTCTCGTTGCAACGCCTACACTTATTAAGAAAAAGAGTTCTAAAACGATAAGAAAAGAATAAGAAATAAGTATATTATGGGTTAAAAGAGAAGCACTCGATAATCCAAAAGAGTGTCCATCTTCAAAAATGAGTGACCGACCCGATCTCTTTAGAAAAATGTGCGCACATGTTGCACTTTGTGAAATTTTCCAAACGAAAATAGATCCAAACTATTCTCGGTACGCAAAAGCGCACGAGACTCGATTCGTCCAGCTACAAAAATCCAGGAATCCACTAATTTCAAGTAGTTTAATTTTGAATCATAACCTGTGTAAGGTTATGTCAAATTTATAGAAGTTTAAAATAAATATGAGTAGAATATGAATAAAATATAAATATGAATGGAAAAAAAACTAGAATGAAGAATGAAATCGACTGAAATCGACTGAAATCCACTTCCAGCACTGTATTTTTAAAGAGACATAAACTATCATCGCCAAAAACTTGAGTTATTTTGTCGAGGGCTGGAAGTCGAACGAGGACTGAAGGGAGGTCTGACGACGAAGAGAATATTGAGAGAAAAAATCAGAATAATATTTCGAGAAATCCATGAAATGATTAAAGAGAGGGGAAAAGCTAGAAGTGCGCGTTATTTAACAATGGTCGTGCTAAATACATACATATGTATGCAGATCTCGTAGAGATAGATCGCGTTTAAGATCCGATTGACCTAAATTACGAATAAGAAACAAAAAAAAAGTAGCAAGTTTCATGGATCTAGCATAGTTTATGACGTTCCCGAAACGAAACCGGCACAATCTTGTCCCCGGTTCATTCCTACCCTCGTATTGCAAAGAAATGCTCTGTAGTGATTCTATCGATCAGATCTACGACTGGAAAAAAAAAGAAACTTACCCTTCATATTATTATAAGCACCGCTGCGATATTTCTCATAAAGTTTTGTCAGCCTTTGTTTATGTGATTCGTACAGTTGTAGGCTTTCCTCGGCACGGTAAAGCTCCTGGAAAATGGGGATGTGGAAAGAAAAAAAAAGGAAAAACAAGAGAACAAATCTGTTCTCCTCCTCTAAGAATGTGCTACTAAATGCACCAAAAAACAAACCGTTGAAAATCAAAACAGTGGTAATAAATTGTCATTTATTTACATATATACCGCATTTGCCCCTGACTTACAATAGTCCTCAAAACTTAAGAAGGAAAAAAAGCGAAGAAAGCGAAGGGAACATAATCTGAAATTCCAGAATTGTAATCCATGCTCAGAAGGAGTGCCGTGCGGATGAGAAACAGAGGGGAATTTCTCAACGGAACAGGTAGTTTCTGGCCAGTTTTTCGCTTTTTTTCTCGAAAATTGATGCACTTTGCGAGGAAATCTCTATAATCCCCGTAATCGCATCAGAACATTAGCCGCTAGCAGAGCAACACTCTCTTTACTTGGCAAACTTATTGTGAAGAACTTGAAGGACAAAGGAACAAATTCGGTGGGAGGATAAGTTCTTAATGAGTAGCTGAACGCTGCATAATTTTCTTCAGATAATTTAAGCAAAAAGCTTGAAGCTCAAACTTGTCTGCTTACGCCTCGCGCATCGTTCGATGTTTTTCCCGCTCGCATCTTTGCGCACAAATGGTAATTCATTGAGTAAACAATTCGTCAAAGAAAATAAATCGCCACAAACGGATCGTGTGGCCGCGAAGCTGCTGCTGTGGCGCGCGAGGCGAGCGCTTTTCGCGCGATGTCTCTGTCGCTGCGATTGTCTTAAATTGTATAAACAACAGCAACATACGTCATTGAGGCGTTTTAACTGCGATGAATCGGCATCGGTCAGTTCATCACGCAGACGTTGTACTTCGTCGGAATAGTGCACGATAAAGGATCTAGAATGAGAGGAATCAGAGCTAGGGCACAAAAATGAAGTTTATACAACAATTCTAGTAACGTTTCAGCCAATGTGCTCTCCATAAACAAGTAAACAATATTATCCCTTAAAGAATCCGTGACTGTGGGAAGAGAATTACATCGCTTGCGTCTATACTACGTTCTTGAAGCCACCGATGCACCCCTAATAACTTCACTATCGATGATCCTAACGTCTAACAGTAGAAAACCACTTGAATCCAATAAAACAGCGATGTTTTTCCATCTGTTTATCATAGATCGTCGCAGGACCGTGCATATCACATAGCATATATCCAAAAACATGTTCTTGGCATTAAATTATAAGAAGATTAAGTGTCCGCCGCTAATCAATCCGCTTCGGATGCGCCTTCACATCAATTCAGAATCGTTTGAGGTTTACGGACGCGAGTTTAGCCTTCACAATTATTTGCGGGGGTTAGCCGATGTGTCACATCAGTGTTTTTTTATCCTCCCAGACAGACACCTCTGGGACCAATTCATCGACGTCGGAGGGATGAAAGGCTTGGTGGCGCTTGGTGGTAGTTTCGATCCATCGATCGATCATGCAGTCACAGCGGAACCGCTAAGGGATTACGCTACACCCGTCATTCTTGGCATTAATCGAACTGGAACAATCTAAAAACTATCCAGAAACCACAGGGGAACATCAAGAAGAGATTCTTTTAGTATCATCCATGTACTTCTACAAAATAATAGTTAGATAGGCAAATCCAGCAAATATCGCGAATGAGAGTCGTGCAACTTTGAACACCAGTCACTCATTTATTTTGATTATTTATTTATTCATTTATTTATTTATGTTGCACCGGTGGACAACGAGGTATTTATTTATTTTTTAAATAACGATGTCGTGCTTAGATTTGACCTTCAAAATGGTCACTACTAATCTAAACACGTAGAAAAATTCCCAAATTAGAGGCGCCATCAAAGAAAGCTATCGTAGTTTTGTATCAAAACAACCAAAAAACCCTCTGAAATCTCTTCAAAGACGCTATCAATCGCATATGAACTGTTGAAAAAATCCAATTTTGTGCGATATAGCAGAAAAGTTGATGCGTTTCCAATGGGACCTTCTAAAGCAGTGATGAAAAATCAATATATGGCGATATATAGCGCAAAATGAGCTTATCTTTCAATTGTTTGAAATTGTTTGAAACTAGTAGTTTGTTTAATTTACATATTAATAGAGTTCTTATTTTTTCATCTTATTTTATTTAAAAACACCTTCAACATAATGATAGCTGCCTATCACTGCGCTAGAGTGAGAGAGGGTGAACACAATAGAAATCACGGTTACAATTTCGCAACGCGAGGAAGTATAGCCACCACAGCGCATTTTTCGCGCGTCATATTTCTAGGTAGTATAGAAATCCTTCCAAAAAATACAAATTATAGTGTAAGAGATAGTCATAAGCTCACTTGAATCCTTTCGATAACGCTTCGAAAATGAGATCAGTTCGTTTCCTTGCCCCTCCGGTGGGTGCCATATCAAACGCTGATGTGAAAGTCTGAAATAAGCAGTAATCTAATTCAAGGATAATAACGGGAAAAGCGTAAAACAAAGTTGAAATAAGGTTTTTCAAATGTAAATAAAGAAGAAAAACCAGAAGAAGAAACTAACATTAACAAATTAACTCCTTTAAAGTAATGGAAAGAGACAAAGCCAGGTTGAACCAAAAAAAAGGAAACAACGGAATCAATTAGAATCCATTAAAGCAACATTCTGCTATCTAACTCTGACATTTCAGAGGAAAAACATTTCATAGATGACAGAAGATGTGAAAAAAAAATCGTATTTAGATTTCCTTGAAATCTGACCGACGCAACCGACGTAAACATATGTTAATAGTATGTACAGGTCTACGACAGACAGCAATTCACCGTCGTGGACCGCGCCTACTACTGATCGCTATAGAAACCTCGTGATTTGTGGTGGGAAAATAACATAGAAGAAATAATTAGACTGAGAGAAAAAATAGCTCCGCTGATGGAAAAACACCTACCGCTTAAGAAGAAATTGCGATTGAAATGGATTAACTTCAGTAAAGTGTTGATATAAGAATAAATTTCTCGTATCAACATGAAAACAGTCGAAAAACTTGGTTGGGAAAAAACGTTGTTCTATTTCCACAAAACTGTGAATTTCTAATTGATTCAATAGTACTTTTGCCTTATGATGATCAAAATTCGCCGCTCTAAAGCAAAAAAAAAGACCTAAATGTTTTAAGATTGAAATTTAGACTAAACTAAAAAAAACTAAACGTAGCTCAAAAAGTAATGAATTCAGAAAAACACAAATTCAAAAATTTTAAGCCAAAAAAAATTACTTTGCAGTTTTTCAAAGCTTAAAATGCTCCCAAAACCTGACGTTAAAAAAAATCCGCCACTCTTTCTAAGATTTTTCCAGCTTTTTCCAGGGGGAATTCCCAAATAATTAATTTTCAAGTAAAATTCTCCCCACAAAACCATAACGACCGGTAAAACGCAGAGTTTAATGGAGATCAACTGATTAACAGCATTAATATGGGTTAGCAACAGGGTTATGGTGAGCGAATCTCCTGTGAGTGATGCATGATGATGGGATTTTTCCCGATTTTCAGTCCTGGCTAGTACGGTCACGGAATTGCTGGCTATTTTTCTTGCAGCTGAAGAGAATACGTAAAGTTTAGGGAAGCGTAAACTACGAGAAATCCATATTTCGACGAGCGATGCTTCGGAATCCTTATATAGCTTTCTTGTTCGAGGCAATGCAATGAAATGAACAATGGAAGAAGAAGAATCTAGAAGCAAGTCACCGCAGACGGATATACGAGACATTCCACATCGTTTCCGTACATCCACCATTCATTAGAGTACATCAGAATTTTCTGCGGAAAAGAAAAGGACTTTCCGAGAAGACGAATCGTGATGAGGAAAGAAAGAATGCAGTCTCGGTGGTGGTCAGTCAAGCTGCCCCAACTTGATCCGTAACAACACCTCCCGGGCACCCCAAGCTCAATATTTACCCGCACTGTACGCACAACAACAATTCTCAAGTGGAAAATCCGGTGGAATGTTAATGTGACGGACGGTTGATGCTACCACCTTAACCGGTAAAGTGGAGATCCAGCACAATCAAAAGCTTGTTCTATTGTCAGTTCTCATTTCCAATAAAGTGCAAAAACTTCGGATACTGGAAAAGGGGAATGAACATATGTGAATAACTCTTTCCCTCACATTAAAGGCGTCACCCCACGAATCTGAGGTGGTACGGATTTCAGGTGGAGTATTCGTATACGGCGTCGTAGATTATGGAGAGGGATGTGATTCCGTCCATTTCTTCCTGATTCCCGTAAAAAACCGCCCGGAAGATAAGGCTTCGAGCATTCCGGCGCGCTATTTTCTACATCGAGTTCGATTGGAGCGCGCCAGCCTTGGAGTGATGCCTTTAATCAATCCAAGTTCTTTTTTTTTCAAATAAAAGGACCATTTTACGCTGCTATGAATCTATGTGAATTCGAGGCCTGCTTCCCTCGCATTACTCAGTCAGAAAATTTTCTGCGAATAAAAGAATCATTTTTGGCAATCATCATAGTCCATGATTTACAATAAATAATTAATAAATAATTTACAATTTTGGAACGAAATAAGACCGAGAACAAGGAGCAAGAAGGCAGAAAAAAATTTTAAAAAAAGAGAATTATGATCTTGCTGTAAGAAATGGTAAGTCAGAGAATTGTAAGACTACCGGTACAAGGCATTGCTGATCAAACAAGGAAGATAGCGATGTTCGACAACCTTGCCGTGATCCCTAATAATAGGTTTGTCCCTGCTGTAACGAGTGAAAAAACCATCTAGAGCAGATCTGGCGCCGTTCGGATAGCCTTTAGATGGATTACAGTTCTTGCAACAATAGATCATTGCATAAACACAAAAAAAGAAGGCGGAGAATTCCCGTCTCCTCTCTCAGAGTCTATTTTTCAGTCAAGAACATTGTCAAAAACAGTAATATGAATTTCTTGTGCAAAAAATTAGAGTTTTCAAGGTTTTTGAAAAAGCTTTAATCCTTCGAAAAGGCAGAGAAAGGCTAATTCTTTCAGGATATCCGACTTTCCACGAACCTCGACATTATGAGATTCTGAGGCAAATTCTTTCGCGATATCACACGATGCACTCGTAGAGTGGATCCAAAAAAGAGTTTTTAGTCCATCGAGATAACAATAAATAGGATAAATATAATATGGAAATAAAAATAAACAAAATAAATAATAAATATAAACAAATGATAAAAACAAATAAAATAAACGAATAATAAAAATTATACTACAGAAATGTGTGAGAACAAGAAGGAGAAATATTTACCATACTCCTATCAAATAGCAACTCTTCACAAATCTTAACGCTATGCACTCTTACACCATGTCTCAGTTCTTAGCTCCAAAAATCCTTAAATCCCACTTTCGTCGAAAATTCTACACAAAATTCATTAAATTCAAAATTCTTATAGTGCCGGACGCCAATTCTCCGCGAGCCGCTTCCCCTCAAAAACCTATCATCCGAACAAACACCTCTTCTTTTCATAAATGGCACTAGAAGATACGAAAAGAACCAGTCGCTGGGCGTTTTCACTCATTCGTTAGGAACCAGCTTTGTTGGCTTAATTCAGGAGCTCTCCTCACTTAATCCATACCGGATGGATGGGAGTGATAGAGAATCAAATGGCTGGAGGAAGGGAAAATCGGAAAGAAATTGCTGGATGCGCCGGTGCTGTACGCAACGCAATACTCTAACCCTCGTTCATACGAATGAGAGGATGGAGTATTGACTATTGAGGACGAGTAACGGATCGCGAGTGAAAATTAATAATGACACGGATATTCCTCGTCATCGGTATACCGTTCCAGAAATGAAAAAAAACCTCAATTACGTGAATTCTTCCCGAAGCATCCGAATAGAATAAAAGATGATCTATTTAGCGGGTATCGCATCAAATTAACCCTCGGAAAAATCAAACTAAAACACAAAAACAAAAAAAAGCGAAGAGGAGCAATCGCTAACGGGAACTCCTGGAGACAAAACGGAACGTCACGGAGGTACGAACTCACCACAATGTCACATTAGCGCTAAAGGAACCGGCAGGCATCGAATAGAGTGCATGCATGTTCGGGGGGAGGGGGGTCTAAATGTATTTGGACATTTTCTCTAACCGCACCACTGATTAGTGCAAATCCACTACGAAAAAAAAAAGCTTGTCCGTCGACATAGCGTCGTCACTTCAAGAGAATCGAAGAAAAGCGGCGGGCGGTTCGCAGGTGAGACCGTCGAACGAACGAACGCCTCTTCCAATAACAGAAACAGGATAAAAGTGAGCGAATGAGGAATAGAAGAGCGAAGAGGCGGATGGAGGTAAGAGGAGGGATTCATATGGTGAAAGGAAGTTCGAGAAAAAAAAAACAGTTAAGAAACTAGAAAAGAGGTGAGAGCGGAAGAAGAGTGGAGTATTGAGCTGACAAAATTCAAAGGAAAACTTCGAATGTCATCTGATGGATCAACCGAGTGGTCATCTGAAGCGACAGTTATGACGGTGATGAATCAATGTCAAAGCGGAACCCAGGCCACTATAATACACAAATCGCCGATGTAGTGAATGTCAACCGAACACCGACCCCGACTCTGATGATGATTCAAGTCCGATTCGCCGCGTCAATCAACGTTCGCGCCTTCAAGTCAACTTTAGCTTTAACACACATCGGGCAGCAACAAAAGTTGCGCCAGGACCAACAGCAAAGAAAAAAATCGAGTCTAGTACAGTATACTGTAGGTAGATGAATAAGAAAACTGAAGAAAAAACCACAACGGCTTAGCTTCAAAGCTAACGGTGGAGGTTACGCGGGAAGAAAACGTATAAGCATACATACACGCGTTTCCAGTCCGGCACTGCAACCGGGCAGAGACCGGATAGACGGTTGCATGCAGTGCGGCGGTGGCTCGGTTACAGACAACTGCTCCATACTCAAACACACTTACGACAAGCCTAGTGTGTCTGTGGAATGGCACATTGGGACCCATACGGAGGTGTTTAGCTAGTTCAGTAGAAGGATAATCCCACACGAACAAGAAAAAATTGAAAAACAAAAAAAAGCTTGAAAACCCGGTTTGCATGTACTCCTTTTCAACGCAACATTTTCTGATTACTGTAAGCGAGCGTTGCAGCCGCGCAAATAACTATAGACTACTATTAAAACTACAGTCTACTACAATGGCAACGCTGAAATGTAATTCGCCCCTCATATTTTTTTGCTCCTTTTATTCTTTCAATAATTCCCCATACAGAAGAGCCGGTCCATAGCAGTGGGCGCCTTTTGAGATGACCTCCAATATCGGAAAGTTTAAAAAATCGAGGATTATAGTGAAGTATTGAACAAGAGTGACATAAAAACTCATCATGTAGAAAATGGACATAAATTCAACACTTCGAGCGCAGAAAAAAACAATATGTTTGACTTTCATACGAAATGTCACATGTATTTCTTGAACTGATAACGTACTTTTGAAATTTTTATTACCTGCACTTATTTTCAAGCGATAGAGGAGTCATATGTTTTCTGTTGTCATGAGAGTTACCTGCATTTTTGCTGAGAACATCAATAATTTATTCCTAAACATCCACCACTTTTCACCTTTCTGGAGGAAATTCCATTCGTGACTTGATGAACTTTTTATGTTTTTCTCTTCAACAAATATTGGAGCACGTCTCCAAGCACACCTCCTATTTATAAGAAAATTTAGGTAAATTTCAGCTAACCGCAATTCCCCAAAAGCAAATTTAAACCTCACACGATTCCTCACACGAATCATTGGTTACTAACGTGACCAAAGTATTGCAGTAAACCGTCAATTTTATGTGTCCAAAAATGATAATAAAATAAAAGATAAAATGATTTTATAGAAATGATAAGATAAAATGATTGAATTTTGTTGCAGGACCAAGGGTTAGAGCAACGTTCAGAAAGATCTCAAAAATGAGGACAAATCTGTGTCAAAATTTTAGATTTCAACGTTGGAGACCATTACAATTAGTTTTTGTCTTTGTGACCCGTTTTGAAGAAAAGAAAAACGTGCAAGAAAAAAATATAAGGTAATAGATAATATTCAATTGAAAAAAGAAATTCGTTTAAAAAACAATAACCACTAAATAGCCTTCAAGAAGGGATTTAGTGGAATTGCAGTTCTTCCCAAAGAAAATTTTTCTCATTAATAAAGATTTTAACTAGTCAAACAGCTTTGCAACCAAGCACAAAAAAAACCAAAAATTGAACAAACCATAACAAAACGAGTTGTACATATGCTTCCTGTGTAGACTAAAATATTCTAATTTTCTCCTAGTGTTCATTTATTCTATTTGGTTCTATTCATTCATTCCACAAAAAAAAAAACCACAGTCTTAAAAAAAGAAACTTGGAAAGGCAGAGAAGCGAAGCGCAGGGCCTCGAAAAATTTTTAAAAAGGATGTAAAAAAAAGGTCGCAGAATAAATAGAATGGTAAATAGAATTCGAAGTGAAAAAAGGGAGGAAAAGAGTGCACCATCAGTTAATGCCCGGCGGGGAGAAACTGAGGATAAATCATTGTAGGAGGGATTTAATAGTCACAAAGGCTTACATGCTACTGAAAGCACTTCACAATAGAAAGAAGCAAGAATCCAGAATAGAGTCGTAACCGGTGTAAGACTGGTATTCCTATTATATATGCACAAAATTTGCTTAAGTATCTCCTACTACATAGTTTTTAGAGGCCTATCTAACTACTAGTGACGAGGAAAAAAAAAACACCGATATACGAACTGGAAGCAGTTCCCCCTCAAAACGTAGATCAAACACACTTTGCAACATAAGTGTCCGAAAAGACGGATACACGAAGAGTACCGGATAAGTGGCACGCGATAACTCGATACTTACGAGAAAAACGAAAAACTACTCACTCTACGATCATTTTATAAATGGCTACTACGCTATTAGCGATACGATCTAGCAATTTAATATCATTGTAATATGAATGAGGATGTGTAGGAGGGGAAAAAAATCTCAGCCGAGGAAATCGATGCAGTTAATGGAGGAAAAATAGCAGTCGCGGTGAAATCGCCAAACATGGACGGTCTCCTTCAACTAGGGGAAGATTGAATTGAAGCTAACTAGAATTCATCGAATTCAATTTTGGAAAAGAAAAATAATTTGAATTATTCGTAAATAGTTCGAGAATTAAAGGATGGAACAGAAAAATTCAAACATTGAAAAGAATTCGGTTTTTTTAATTGACTTGTCGATCTCCGAAAATCCGAAAAGTTTTTAGATTGAGTAGATGGTAGCGGTCTGTTCGCTAATAGCGTAAAATTTTCTTCAATCCAACCAAACGCTATGGACGCACTTAAAAGGTCACTTTGAGCGGACTCGGATGAAAACGGAGAGAAAGTGGTGGCGATGGAAGAAAACGCTGCGTATTTATTATTATGTGCAACTGTTCGGCTTCAAACATCCATCAATCTTCTCAAAGCAAAAAAAAATATGGAAATATCCCTATCTTACGAAAAAAATTATATTGCAAACCGAGATTTAAAATCAATATCATTTCCAGGGACAAACAAATATACTACATAAAAAGTGTAAAAAGATTATATTTGCTTTGCCAAGGGAAATGAAAAGAAATTGGAGTGAGATGTGTAAAAAAATTTCGATTATTGATTCGATTTTTTCCCAGGAGGCGATAATTTAAATAGACGAAACGACAACGAACTCGAAAATTTATTAGATCAAATCAACGTGCAAATAATTTCTAGGAGATAAGGAAATAAAGAAAATAACCTAATCAAAAAGATTTCCCCAGACCATTACATTTAAATTTTAAAAAAAATCTGTTTGGACAAAATTTGTGCTGTAGAGACGATAGGGATATTAGAAAAGGATCTTGGGCCACATGGGAATGACGGAGAAAATAACGGGAAAGTATGGATGAGAGAAGTTAGGGATCACTAATCCCGTGGAAAGAAAAATCCACGAAAAGTAAAAATGGTAAAGGGCCGCCCATAAACAGTCTGGATCCTACAGAAGATATTCCTAGAAAGAGAAGAATAAGGCTGAATGTTGAATTACATGTAATGTCCCTTAAGGAACAAGGAATGAGGTCGTGGCGGTCAAAAAAAGAGGAACGGAGCCGGATAGAAGGTCCTCCAATGAAGTTTATTGGAATGTTCCAGTTGTTGCCAGTATTTCAAATCGTGCACACTTCTCTCTATGACTATTCTTCCGAGTTTTTAATTCATCACCGGCACGAACAACACTTGTGGTCATGCAGCAGGAGGAGTCATTAATCGATTGATCAAAAGGATCTCGCCAATCCTTAGGTTTAGCTACCAACTCCTAACTCATTTTTGAATGGCTAAAAGCCCAACAAGTTGCCGAGAGCTATTTATGGGCTAAAAATTCTAGGATAAAAATATAGGAACCGTTAATCTGCGATGGAAAAAATGCAGTTTTCCATGGAATAACAGCGGCAAGCTCTGTATTGATGGGTGCGCTGCCATGGAGAGTAACAGAAAATTTCCAATTCACCGCTCATGCCCAAAAATTCCTGAGCGGCCCGTTCTCGAGCTGATTCAGCAGATTTCCCATACATTTGTAAATTAGGGAGGGAAAAAAGAGGAGATAATTCTGATCATATCGAATATCGAACGCATAAAAGAGTAAAAGAAAAAAAACATCGTCAGCTTACGGATGACTAATCACAAAACCAGTAAAACTACCAGCAGAGTCGTTCTCAGTACAATCCCCTACATTATAATTGAGGAAAAAAAAGTTCTGAAGACTCGTTCTTTCACAATTTCAAATAAATAGAAGCGCATCTTTGTGTTTACACAAGTAATAAGGGAAATCCTCTAAAATTAACAGCATGAGAACCGTACGAAAAAACCGGAAAAGCACCGAGGATTCACACGCGAAAAAGCTGTGTAAAATCGCGTAAAAATCGCGCTGGACTGCCTTTCTCGTATCACCTCCCACACCACGTTGGTGTAAATCTTCATTTAGAAAAAAAGAGAAAGCGTGGAATTAGAAATGTTGTGAAGAGAAAGAATGACGAGGAGAAAGAGACTGAGAAATGAACAGTTGCAGTCGGACTTAAACCGTACCTACCTACGAACCGAAACGGATCAATGGATCAATGTGTCCCGCCACTGGGAAAAAAACCATTGGACAACAGGTCTGAGTCAACAAACTTTTCTCCTGTGCAAAATCCAGGTAGAAAACTCGTACAACTCGAAGAACACAAAAGAATTCATTTTCGTTTATTTTCAGTTCAACTTAGAGAGGATTTAGTGTCCTCCTGGGGAAACCAGAACTCTTAAAACGAAGAGAGGAATTCCAATCGTATCCTAGGGAGACAGGAACGTTGTCGTTGACTGTTGAAACAAAGCTTAGAAATTTGAAAAAAAAGAGAGAGAGATTCTCTACAAATTGCGACAGATGTCAATCAAAACGATTCTCGGCGCGTCCAGATCATTGCTTGGATCAATGCGTATCGAACAGGTGTTATGGTCTCCTTGCGCCTAAGCATTCGAGAGGTGCGGGGCAAAAATTGCCGAAAATAGCCAAAAGTATAAGAAATCTGCCTAAATATTTGCTGAACGTAACGAACTTCACGTGAACGATGCAGAATGATGAATGAGCTGTAAACGAACACCTTCACAAACTGAATCAAATTCGATACGTTTTCTGTTCGTAGGAAAACAAGCTGCGCGCACGATTAACCTCTTGTGAGGAGTGAAAGGATGGATGGATGGGTGGTTGGTTCGCTAGTAATCGTGTTACCTTCGCGCTAACTAACCTCTAGAGCAAATAACGTGCACAAATTTCTGTACAGGAGTACAGGATCAAAGTTAAGGGTAGCGCAAGGAAACCAATGAAACTACAAGTTCCCGTGATAGTAATAGCTAGCTATCCTAGACGGTTGCGCTATTAAAAGAGTGGCCGAATATGCAAAGATGGTAGTCATGCATATCTAGAAAAACGCTGTCAAAACGAGCGATTTGCAAGCGCTTACAACCTGGAAAACCGGCTAGAAATCATCGAAGCCGAACATCAAAGTATTCGTACAAATTGCTACCTCCAGAAATTCCGTGCTACATCGAAACTGAGGAAATACGAAAGTTATGGTTATGGCCGCCTTTATTGCTGAAGCATACACTTATCGGAAACAAGAACCGTAAACAGGAAAATCAAAAAAGAAGCACTGCAGTCTAAATACGAACGAAACGATTAGCTCTGAAGAAAAACCTTAAGAATGCAGTGAGCTTAAGAAAGGGCTATTTAAAGAGCGAGTTACAAGGAATTAGCGGTTGAGAGTGCTAATCAAGCAACGAAAAAGAACAAAAACACTTTTTTTTTCCTCGACCTCTGCAACTATGGATCGAAGGGAAATTCCGATGTCCAAAACGGTTCAAACGTCGAACAATAGAAGGACGAGAAGATGAGTGTTGCTGCATTTTTCAGGGAGAAATTTTCAATTGCTACAATTTCTAGAACATTTAATATTCATTTTAAAAAAAAATTCGCAAGGAAATTCGTCAAATCGTCAATTGTCAGCAGAAATACCTTGATTATGCAAGAACAATAATCAATAATTTGTAACCAAAACGGAACAAAAGCTCGTTCAAACCTTTGAACTTAATGTATTTGCTTCGTAAAAGGAGAATATTCCTTTACAACACACTAAAATAACTCCAGAACGTTCTAAAAAGGAAGAACTGTTAGGGATAAATTAGCAACTTTCCCTTCTCTTCTCAAAAAAAAAAAATAAAAATAAAATAAAACATAGTAAGTACAGTAAAGTACAAAAATAAATTAATAATAATAAAAATTAAATTAAATTAATAATAATAAGGTACAAAAATAAATAATACAATAAATTGTGTAATAAGATGATAATAATGATATAATAAAAAGTAAAAATAATGATAATATAAAAATAAATAAAAAAAGACAATATAAACATAATATGAATAAAAAGCTATCAGATTCTCTGATGGATAATCCAGAACAGAACCACCCAAAAGTGTGAGGCAGGTGCGTTGCGGAAACCAAGCCGCTATCTACAGGACAATTATAGTTTCCTAAAGACTTTCAAAGCAAAATTGGCCACTGCTGTGCCGCAAAGGCGATGCGCATGTAATTCGCCATTCTTAGCCGATTTTGCAGCGCTAATAAAACCTGCTTTGATGTTTTTTTTTCCCCAACTAATTCTAATTTACAGCTAGACGAACACATGAGACGATTATTCCATCCGTAACGAGTTCCACACAGACTTCACATAGAACGATTATTATACTACCATATGTCCGGTTCGACACGTTTTATGGGTGATTCTGAGGTTCAGGAATCGGCTTTTGGTTCCTCGAACGTTGCAAGGAAAGAAAATCCCCGTTTAGTTGTCATATTAACGAGATTGCGGACGACAAGAAGAACGTGGGAATTCGCCGTTTTTGCTGATTTTTATTAGTTCCGTACTCGTTGCTGGTTGCAGCAAGAAAAACAATTGCTGTTGAATTGCCGAATAGATAAAATGACAAAGTAACGCTGATTTCAAAGGAAAAGTGAAGTTGTTTCCGATCCAAGAAGTAGCGTTGGAATTCAACCAGTCACTATTCAAATTTACCTCCAAAACTGAAAGACAAACAAAATGGCGGAAGACCTTCGACAGTGAGGGAGATTTCGACGAGGAAACCACTCAAGCAATGAATCTAAGTAATCGAATCAGACGTCCACCAAACATGGTTCGCTTTGAATGGCTAAGAACGCCAAAGAAGGTCATCGGACGAACGACGATGACACATTGCGATGGTCAACCTCCACAACTGGCTTTGCCAACAGCTGATCTATCATTTACAGGTACGGAATAAAATTGGAAAAAAATACCAGGCGAAGAAAGGGACATTTGTAAAGTACTGCAAGCAGATTCCAGAACCGAAATACATGTAAAAGAAAGTGGGAAAAAATTAGAACATGAATTATCCAAATTTGAAGGACGGGAACGTGAACTGAAATGAACTGAAACGAGAGAATTTGGTTGTGCCTATAAAAAAAACTTTCGAGCGCAGTTTTTCAGGCGTTTATTGATTGTTCTTTCCATTTTTCAAAATTAAACAAACTATCCGTCGAAAAAAAGAAAAGAAAAAAAAAAGAAAATAAAAGAGAATCTCACCCATGTAGCTAATGGAACCTTTCTTCATATAAATTACAGATGGCCTAATTATTTCCCTATTCTATCGCTATAAGAATGTGTTTTGCTAAAAGTTTTCAAAATGACTCTGCCTTAAAAAATCTCATGTACGTCCCATCAGGGCACGTTCAACATATTTGTGCTCTATTGTAACTTTGTCAATTTTCTAAATTTAAACTTCATTGACAGTTACATGAAGAAACTGTGAAGAAAAAAGTTCATAATCAGAATTTTCTGCTACTTGAAAGGAAAAACAAATTAATTAACTTGTACTTAGAAGCTGGTAAAATCCAAAACATCCAGAAGAAATTGAGAAAGACAATGGGCATCAAATCGTCACTTCACATAGATGAGGTGTCCACGATTTTTCGCTTGAAAAAAAATCACATGTCGGAGAAGAATGTGAAGTAAGTACTGGAAAATATCCAAAAAAAAATTGACAGTAATCCATGGGTGACGCATTGGAACCAAGGACACAACAATAGAAATCCACTAATATACCAATTAATCTCATCTATTGGCGACTAAAAAAAATAAAAATCAAATAAATCCTGGCTGAATGACAGCCTTGACAGCTATAATAAGCTGCTCATTACTAGGATAGGTAAACACATACGTACACACACGCAACGAAAATTATCGATTTGTTGGCGAATCAATATGCAAGCGAACAAATATGGGGTGAGCACAGGTGTAAGAGGCCGCTATGTAATTAGCATACGAACAACGGTTGGGAAGCGTTGGCATGGGGACTCGTGAAGGAACCACTCCAGAACGCGTCAGCTCACCTGGCATCAGCAATTCAGGCGTTCAGATGAGATTAGCCCTAGCAAATTTTAGCCTAACTCTCAGATTCTAAATTTTTACGTTGATTATTTACCTATTTATTCACCGCCATCAAAAAAAAGCAGCCGAATTTTTACGAGACAAACAAAAATTCTACCATTAAAACAAAAACATTCAAAGATTTCTTCACCTAATTTTTTCTTTGCAATGGAAAGTGGAGCACTCATTCTCGTGGCGGGTAAATTGGTTGCTCGCCTATTTGAAAATTATAATAAGTTGAAATTTAATAATTTGAAAATTTTCAATAACAAAGAATATCCTTAGGGAAAAAGTAATGACATCTTGGTCAGCGTTTTTGTTCACCTCAAACAAGAAGCGGTATAGGCGCGCAGTAGGCTGAGTCAGACCGGTTCCACCACGACCACTACAACTCTATTCCAATGGCATCTAATTAGGACCGACAGAAATCGAATGCGTTTGCGTTCGAAGCGTAGCGCTGCTATCTGTAGGTCTGCCTGTACAATTAGAGAACCACAATACAACCATATGAGGAACCATGATCCATGGGAATTACTTCGGTCGTCGGTGGCGGCACAATCCCGACGTACCTTCGGACCAGTACAGTTAGTTACAAGGGGAACCGTTCTCGTGGAATAAGCCGAGACGAGACGAGGTGTCGAGGGTCAATAGAGGGATTCTAATCCAATTATGTCCCTCCATTCTTTTGATTTGCTTTCATGTGCCACTACGTAACACGTGAACGTGCTTGCACACATCGTCTTTTTCATCCAGCACTGCATTGCGTCGCGCACATACCTCATGGTTGCACGTAATAGCACGTGACAGATACAAATCAACACCAAATCCGAGCTGGAGTGGGATCAACACCGATCTAGCTTGACACCTCAGACAAGCAGACACACCGTACCAAACGGCTACAGTACTGCTGTCTACCGTACTGAATTCTTGGCAGTCAGAAAAGGATTTTTCGAAGGAAATAACTCCTCTGGTAGAAGCATTTTTCTAATTCTTTCAAAAATTCCCATGTGCACAATCCCGGGATGAATCAACTGCAGCAGAAACAGAATTATTTAAAAGCAAGGGAAGTCGTTTCTGATATGAAACGCCTCAACCGCTTCATGAACTCTTTCTCGGAACCTCAGTGAAAAAATGTCAATCCATTGCTTATTAGAGGCATCACCTCACGAATCACAGCTGGTACGGATTTCAAGTGGAGTATTTATATACGGGATCGTAGATTAAGGAGAGGGGAGTGGTTCCGTCCATTTCTTCCTAACTGTCGTAAAAAATGGCCCGGAAGATACGACTTCGAGCGTTCCGGCGCGCTATTTTCCACGAGTTCGACTGGAGCGTGCCAGCCGTGTGCACACACCGCATCTTCCGGACCGTTTTTTACGACAATTAGGAAGGAATAGACTGAATCACTCTCCTTTCCATAATCTAGGACCCCGTATAGGAACTCTCCACCTGAAATCCGCACCACTCCAGATTCGTGGGGTGATGCCTTTGAGGGTTTACGAGCAAGTAAACACAAACAGTAAGGGGTAGGTGCGTTGGTAGCTCAACCGTAACCTTGATGGGTTATTTAGGTAAACAACGGCTTGAACTTAGACTAAATATGCCAAGATGTAGATTAACACCTTTAACTTATGCACTAGTAAAGACCAGTAAGTGTGTTTAGTTTGATTTTAGCAGATAATTACATCTATTTATGGATTACAACGGAGTTCGGCGAAGGAGTGCGGATGAAAGGAAAACATTCCTGTCATTCAAATTATTGGTAATTACGTGGCGATAAAATAGGTGCAAATTGAGAGACGACGAGAGGAAAAGTGGATCCATTTAACCGCAATAATAGAACATTTTAAAAGAAAATAGTTTCTAGACATTAACGAGAAAAAAACGAGGAAGTTTGAATGAGAACAAAAATAAGGGGGGAGTAAAATGTAGGGAAACGGAGAGAAATGGTCGCAAAAATCCTGCGCTGAATAGCGTTACGCTATACGGAAATTGTCGTAGACTCCTTTGACTATGTCGGTCTCACGTGCCCAGACAATAAAATGCGTATGATATGTCATTAGGTCTAGGATAACCTTGGAGGCCAACGCCTGTAATTTCGGATCGAGATGACCTTTCGTAGGCAAAAAATGTGGGCAAAAAAAAAGGTTCTTTGAAGGGATGGTTAAGTTGAAAATAGCCATAGCGGACGCGGTGACGGTACCGTTTTCCATTTATTCTGAATACAGCTCCTATTCAGTGTAGTGAAACGAAAAGCATAAAAATTAAGGGCTGAAAGTGTTATTTCACTATTAAAAAACATTTTAATAAATTTAATAATTGAATAAAAATATTAATAAAAATATGATTATAAAATTAATATTATTTATTACTTAATATTATTAATTAGTAGTAATATTATAATAAAAATTTAAGATGTTAACCGTGAATATTAATATTAAAAAAAAACTATGATTATTTCTGTAGCTTTTTTCTTATTTCATATTCTTATTATCATCTCATATTCTTATATTATATTATTATATTATATTTTTTATATTATTTTATATTATTATATTACTATATTATATCTTACATTATATATACTTATATTTCTTATATCTCGAGAGGAGAAAAGGAACCCGCAGAATTCTGATTACTTTTTACTTACAAGGTCCCTTATTTGATCACGCGGTTCTCAGGGTAATTTGTGACTTGAGAAAAAAAAACTAGATGAAAAGTGGCTCGCTCCGGAAGCGAAAGTCTGATGGGACGTTTTTTTCCAAGGAAAGAAAGTGAGAGTAGATGTTATGCAATCAGATGAAAATTGTGCGCTGAGCATAGACAGATGAACCTGTTTGCGCCGCAATTCACGCAGCATACCGTTGTTGTCGCACAAAACACGTGTGTTCCAAGCAAACGTACGACGGTGGTCGCGAAACGCAACAATACGTATGGCTTACCATCAATGGAAGAAAAGCAGACGGACAGCAGTAGGGCAGATTTATGCCCGGAAACGAAAGAACGAAAGGAAAACATTCGACGACAGTGAAAAGACTCCGGAAAAAGTGAGAATATGTATCCTTTGGATAGGAACACATCTATAATCAAAGAATCTCGTGGATCCTCCAGTTGGTTAAGAAATCATCAAATCATTCCTCCGGGTTATGAACAACTTCATATGAGGCTTAAGGAGCTCCTTTTGCTAGAGTTTAGCTTGTTCAGCTCGATCCTTGTTCCTCGACCACCTACATCTTCATCTTCTCAACATTTCGCAGCTGTTTTCCATGTATGTACCTTCTAATGCTAAATTTTTAAGCTTCAAACTTAGAAATCAACTGGAACGTTACGCTCGTAAGGATAAACGACGAAGTGTTCTATGAAGAACAATCGGCTTAGTAAGCGCCGTCGCCTTTGACTTCAAATCAGGAATATGGAGGTTCGTGAATGTGTATGCATCCTGACATTGACTCAGGAACTGCCAGAGGCACAAACATAGCGTGCTGCTCTTCGCAAACACTAATACACCGACTCTGGGGGTTGAAGTGCTTGGTTGGCGCTGAACGGCGTAGAACTATAAACGGAGCATACGTAGTTAGAAAGCGCCGTCCTCCTTCGACTTCAATTCAGGAAAAATATTACGGTAGCACTTCACCTGTCCCAACCATACATGAAACCACGATCAAACTGCTCACGGTAGACAAAACCGAGTAAAATCCACAGCGGTCGCTCCATCGCTCCAGGTGAATGTTCGTATGTGATGATGGTGACGTCGCGCATTTGAAGCACGACGCTCCTTCAGCATTATTTGCGCAGGGATGAGCGATGTTTGCATTCTATCACTGAATCATGCCAATATTATTTCGTTTTCGAGCAAAATCACCACACATCATCACAATATGGAACGTTCCATAACGCTTACAACTGCTCATGTCCACTGAATGCCTCCGAGGGAACCAGCAAGAAAAGAAGTCTTGACTAAAACCCAACTAAAAACCATTTTTCCTTCTTTTGCCAGTTCTTAGTCTCCGAAAGCAAACTGAAAGTAAATTAATAGATAAAAAATAATAATACAACAATAAATATGTAATAAATGCTAATAAATAATAATTAATAAGTAATATTAATAAATACATCCAAAATGACGTTTTACATAACCTTTATATTTACATTTATAACGATATTTATGACGGAAAAAATCCTTTAAGGTGCTATTAAATGAAGTGAGAGATAAGGAATAAATTCCAATGATCAGGATTGATCAATCTCTTTCGGATGCGCGCACGCGTTCGACCTAAGTTCAGAACCGTTTGAGGTTTATGAAGCCTTAAAGTCTTAGAACGACTTGCGATGTTTAACCGAAGTGTTTATGTTTTTACTCTTCCAGAGAACTCTGCTACCAGATTATCGACTCCCGGATAGACGAAAAGCTTAGTTGGTACTAAGGCGGTTTCGAACCATCCATTGTGCAATGAGAGCCGAACTCCTTACCGTCCGCGCTATAACTGCCTACTCTGTCAAATAAGACATCAGAAATTTTGGTCCTCTACCTTAGTGCTCAAAAAGTTGTGCTACTAGAAAGCTTTTGAGATAAAAAAAAGAGGTTGTAACAACAAGATGACGTCACCAGCGTTGTCGCATCGCCAAACGTTTGTTTCGCCAATATTGGCGATTTTTAAAAATGGAACCATAAAAACGGGAAACTATGCATTCGAGAAAAAACGCCGGTGATTCTGATCGGCGACCGCGAATGAGTGAGGTGTGTATCAAAGAAAATTGACGATGTCAACTAAAACAAAGGCGAGGATGAAGCGAGTGATAAATTTAATAGAAACGTAAACTTTTCGCGCTGCCACCTGCTGAGACGAAAGAGAAAGTGGGATCGAAAGTGTATGCCAAACGAAAGCACAGATCGTGTTTTATCGTAACATAATGAGAATACGATAATGTATGAATGTATAAATTTTAAACAAAATTCCAGTGATCTCTGTTCTTTCTTTTTTTTTTGTTTCATGGGCAACATATGGGTGTTTTCTTTGATGAAATATTTAAATAAACAATGATGAAGTATTCTGAGACCCGCTAAGTTGGCTTCACCCGCCGCTCACGCTCTGAACTGCTAAGAAGTTCAAGTGTATCTTATTTTTGTTTTACGGAACGCCTATGTATTCGGAGTTTTTTCTGGTGAAATAAATAAATAAGTAAATAAATAAGTAATAAAGAAATAAAGAAATAAATAATGGAGGATTCTGAAACCTACTGAGTAGCATTCGTTCGTACCTTTGTAAATGCCCTTGCACTCATTATTTAAGGAGCTCTGCTCAATAATCTAATGGATTTTTTTATTCGTAGAATTACGAGAGATTAATAAATTTAAAACGCTCAGTTTTCACTATCCAGGGAGCTCATTATTAGAAATAAGGTGAAGTACGGTAGTCGCGGAGCGGCGGAACTCCGTTGTACGTCTATTCCGCGAAGAATAAAGCTGAACATGAACTTCTGTGATCCAGAGGATTTCACATACGTAGTGAGGTGCACCGACATCCGTAGAATGTCACAATTTCTCTGAATACAGAACTGAAATGAACTTTGAGGACGAAAAAAAGACGATACGGATAGGTGTACAGCAGCGGTAAGTGATTTCGCAGCCTCCGTCATTGGTCAATGGCTCGACACCGCCCCAGGTCAACCAAGGTTCCCAAAGAGGTCAATAAACGAAATAATTATCAATTAATTATTATTAAGTACAATTAACAAATACATGAATTTAATTCATGTACTAGATATTATTATTAATTAATTAATAATAATTAGACTTGTTTGGGATGATTCCAAACAGAGGTCGAACGCTTCTACACCACCTACTAAGAGGCTTAATCGAGGACAACACTTTATCCCTTGAAAGATCATAAATTCAAAACCCCTCTCTCTGTGATAATTGGTTAGAAATAGAATTATATACAAATAAATAAAAAAAAAGAAAATGAGATAATAAATACAATAATAAATATGTACAATACAGAGAGCACAGTGAGGTTAGAACTGAATTTTTATTTGGAATTTCTTTCATTTTCGTAAGTATTTCAACTTGATTCTTCATATGACTTTCTAAATTGACTTTTTCAGGATGAGTCTAACACCTTCCAGCTCGGAATTCACTCGGCACGGCAGTTATGTTCTTCTTCGTCGTTTCGGAATGACACATACACCGAAAAAAATGATGCTCTCCAGGCAGCTGTGTGTCCTTTTAACGAGGAAATGACAAACGAGTGTAGTTAGACTTCAATGACAAAAAAAAGTCGATGTCTTAGAAAATCGCCACGACCACGTGTCACTGAACGATGTTAATTTGATACAAAAAAAAGTGGAATTGCTCATTTCCGCCTGCAATGAGTGTAGGACAACTGAGTCACTTCGAAAACGACACTTAGGGGAGCTTAGAAATTGCCCTTCAATTTACTACGCTGAAAAAAATGGAATTCAACACACCACGAAAGTTGTGTGTGTTTGCGTGTTCCTTTAGGGTTTAGAGGATTCTGGGATGAGATGGCAGGATGATTACGGTCAGTAGCGATAAATTTTATCCAGACTACATTCATCGGATGGTTTCTCAACTGCGTCATCTTCTACATCTGATCATCACAGGAAACGTTGTCACACCGTAACAATATGGTACATACGTAGTAACAACGTATTCATACGTATACAATCAGCCGCTTACTGTTCAAGTCCCTAGGAAAGGGACCCTCTGTTCTGTTGTTAAATACTCAGGCCTACGAAGAGTTCAGAAGGAAGATCATGAATCTAGAATCACGATCATGATCACCGTCAGCTTCTGGAGCTAAGCTCACTTCACAGGATAGTCTATTCGCATTCGTGATTACCTAACCCTCCAAGCAAAAAAAAACCCCGAGGTCCCATCTCTCTTCATTAGCAACGTAGACAGTCTGTAGAGCTTTTTAAAATTAACAGGAAAATCACCACTATGTAACCTTTAAAAAAAATGTCCGGAGACAGTAAAATTCATTTCTTCAGCAGTGGAGGATGGATTAAACAACCTGTCATCCTTCATTCACGTCCTGGTTTTCGACTTCTCGAAAAATAAAACTTTCTAAATTTTCAAACGTTTCTCAAGTGCAACGCCCATCAATTACCAATTCCTTTCTACTCTGAAACCTCAGGAACTCCACTGACTTCACTAAAAAAAAAGAATGCGGAACGCATTTTCCAGGAGTATCAGATCCGTATTTCGGGAATAGTAATTGCAGTAATCATGTCAATAGAAAAAAAAGAAGAAAGAAACGCCGAAGAAACTGTAGTAGCGAGCACTGACAGGATTGAAGGAGATGGAGGGATCGATATCGATCAAAATATTTCTTAAAAAAATAAATCTCAAAATCGATATCTCCGCATGAAAATGAACGGTTAGCCTATACTGATCTTATAAAGTATAGAAAAAAAAGCAAAGAAAAGATGAACCAACTCATACGGAGACAATTATACAATCAAAGTGCACGTTATGGATGTTGTCGAAAGCGAAGGAGCAAGGTGGGCCTGCTGCTGTTAGGGGCTGAATTTCATATTCTAAGCAAACATCGGGAGGCAATGTTTGACGAAACACTGCACTGAACGCTTCAACGATTCCAATTAGAAATAAGGAACGTGAATGGTGGGAATGAGAACAAACACGGATGAATGGACGATGGAAAAAGTAGTGGGGCGAATATAAAACAACAGAAATCCCCCCACAAAAAAAAAATCACACATACTCGTCCAAAGTACCTGTGATCGAAGTCTTGTTGGAGTATCACCACACGATTTTACCGTACCGTAACCGTTATTCCCGTCAATGTAGATTGATGTGGCACGATATCGCCGTGCATCGCTTGGTTCCATTGTTGCAAATCTTCTAAAAAGGGAAACATGGAAAAAGTAGTGGAAATGAAATGAGCGAATAGGATCGGCTACGGATGGATATTAATGAATATGACATTACGCTTTGGAAACTATGAGTAATTGGCTTATGAATCAGTTTTGAAGCAAAATGAGCCGTATGTTACTCATATGACTGCCGGCATTACGAACGTACGAACGAACGAACGAACAAACGAACGAACGAATGGAAACGTGGCATTGTTTTTTGCGTAATTTCCGTTGTAGATTTTTTCATTCACAAAATAAATTTAAAAAAAAAACTCTGTGGTCGCTATGATGTAGTTTTTTCTACGACGAAAAGCGTTAGATGAACGGAAAATTTATCTAATTTTCAAAGAACCAGAAAGCGAAGCATGTACTACACGTACCGTATGTGTAAGTGGAGTGGAATCAACACTTGGACGACAGCGAGCCGCACACTTTTCAGTGGTCGTTTCGTATTTCCTATTTCTATGATTTTCCTATCATAATTTCTATGATATTCCTTTCCTACGATTTTCTATTTCTTAAAAGTTTTTTTTTTTTTTGTAATTAATGGACTTGTTCACTTCAAATAATATTACACACAATATGCACCAAGAAACTGAAAACATGGACCCTGCCACCATGCCAAAAAAGTGCCCACTCATCAGCAAGAAAATTATTATTTAAAAAATAATTTATTATCAATTAATTATTTATTATTTATTTAAATTATTATTTTAAAAAATATTTCACCAAAACGGAAAGAATCATTTTGAAAGTTTGCAAAGAAATAGAAAAAGGCAACTCTTAGCAAGAGGATCCTACCGTACCTGTCTAGAAACGGTAGCATTATTTCATTATTGTAACATTATTTCAGTTTACTATTCGATGTCATTACTGTAATTGTCTTTACTTTAAAGTTTTAAGATCTGTGGGCGTTTCCTTTCATGATTCAATCTTAATTAATTCATAAACCATTAACTTTACATTAATGTGAGTATGAATAAGCAGGCATATGTATAAGATAGAAAAAAATTGTTTAATTTTTTTTTAAAAAAAATAGAACAAATGTTTGTTTCGTGCCCAATCAACGTACTACCGTATGTTGCAATTAATTCTTGGAACTCTTAAGTAATTGATAGATCAAAAATATTAAACTAAACCCTAAATTCTAGTGAGCTCTTTTCTTTCTTTTTTAATCTCATTGCACACGTATAGGAGTTTTCAAATAAACAAATAAATAACTTGTGGAAAAAAAAATAGTCGGAAAAGCCTACCGTCTTACTTCAAATAGAATTAGCGTAAAACTCGAATAGAAACGAAACTGTACGCTAAGTGGTCTTACAATAAGTCAACAGAGTAAAAAATTAATTTTAAGGAAACACAGTGCAATGATTACCACCAAAAATTATTGATTATTGATTAGAAAGTCAGAGAATACATCTGGAAGTGACGTTTCCAGAAAGAATGTAAATAGATTGACTACAACAACGAAATTCGTCGAACATTTCCCACGTTGCAAAGTGGCACGTACACGCTCGGTTGCCGAACTTTTTCTGCACGAACATTTTCTCGGTGCTGAGCATTTCAGGAACTATCAAATTTCAGGAAAATATCTTCTTGGAGGAAATATTCGCCTTATGTAACTATGAAACATTTTTTAAAGCAATGTCAACACCCTACCATACTCCTACTGAACAACCTTTGCTTCTAAGAAATTGGCAATATACTAAATTGTTCGGAGATCAATACAGCAATATTGAATATTTTAGTCATAAAAAATTTCTTAGGGTTTTTTCAATTGAATACATGACTGTTATGTTCATGGAAAAGTTTTTTTTTTCCTGTTCTATCGTTTTATCTGATTAAAATTAAGTAAAGATTATTTTTTTAAATGGGTTTCATAGACTAAAATTAGTTCATCTGTATCTCGTTGGCAAAAATAGCTTTTATTTTGATTCATAAAATTCTCATGGTTTTTATTTTGACTGATAAAATTTACTAAACGTTTAAAAAATTTGTCTTGAAGATATTGATCGAGAACCTGCACTAATTTCCGAGCGACCTTATATAGATAGCGCTCTGTTAATGCATAAAATTGCCTTCGAAATTAAATAGACCGTTCAAAAATAGAAAATAAAAATAAAAAAATAGTTGTATCTCTGAGCGAAAATGTATCCGCTTCGGCCACGTAAAGCATAGTCGAGCACTGCGTTCCAGAAGTAAACAATAAAGAATCATTGGAGATCTTTTTTTTTTCTCGTGCTGAAAAGCCGTCGAACCATGACGACGACCATTCGCGTAAATGAGGCGTTTTCACTTGTGTCGAAAAAGAAAAAATTGCGGCTGCTGATCAGCGGTCACCTTTCAGCGATGACTAAGAATTCTGATAAAATATTTGCACTGGAATCAATCCAAAGAATACCAATTACAGAATATTTCAAGCGTTCTCTTCGATGGAATGTGACTCTGATGCATTAATTGGCACGTTTTTCCTCTTAGACTGCAGAAGTTTCTCTCAAAAATGTCTCGCACTCCATCTGCACTGCAAAACTGATGGAAAACTTGAAAATTGTTCTTTCTAATATTTTTCTTCTCGTTATGCCGAGGTTTCAGCGAAAAGCTTACAATATAAATCAATTCAGTTCGTAACGCCGAGGTTTCAAGAAGAGATTTACTCTATTTACAAGAAGAGATACCTTATTTTTGTTGATTTATTGAGACTTCCGAATAAACATATGAAACATTTGTATTTGGCGATGATTTTGTTTCACCAGCGATAAGCGCGATGAGTTTTTGACTGCTGCGGAAAACTGAGCAGAAGGAATGTGAGCCGCACAGAAAAAGAGCGTGGCGGTCACCCGGTTCATGACATTCAACGTCAAGTGCGTTAATTAACTTAATTATGTTAAAATTAATACTTAATTAATTGATCTAGTAACATTTTTTCGTACATTTGGGTCATTAAAAAGGATGATCACGTTAGTGGCACCCTCAGAAATGTGACAAATGCTTCGCTGAGTAAAGGATATGAAGAAGAAGTTCCTGGATTCAGTAAATCTTGGTTTTAAGTGCGTTAGCAGCTCTCAAATATATTTCAACAAACTCTCATCAAAGAGTATTTCGGTCCTTATCTTGAGTGATTCCTCACAGTTTTTCCATTACTGCATCATATTTTACCACCACATATAGCACCCGTCTCGTCCAAAGAAAATTGTTCGGATTTAGTTTTTTTTTTTAAAAAAACAAGCTTCCTCTTTTCTGCTAAGCCCTAAATGCATCCGGACTACTTGAAGCGAAACTCTCTCAATTACATCCGGAATTTTATTCGTAACATGAATACCGGATTCTTTTTTTCACGACTACACTGAAAATATATTGCTGAATTACCTTCAGAAGGAACTGGACACCAATTTTTGAGAAGGGAAATTTGAGAAGTTTCCGAAAAATTGAATTGGAGCAGGTAGCATAAAAGACGTTTGATGTTAAAGGTAGCGTATAACAAAATTGTTGTTTGTTTTTGTTAACAATGGTTGTTTTGTAGCAATAAAATCCTGGGATCTGTAAGCGACAAGATGAGGTTAGGCGGGTCATCCACGAATCTGAATTGGATCACGCTGAAATCCCCTAGTAGTCCAGAAAAAGTGTATAAAACCGCCTTTTTTGGACTTGTGCCCTAAAAAACTTATTTACGGAATAGGGAGACAAAAATCCACAACGCGTCTCGATTGTGCAAGCAGGTGGAGCGGCTTCTGCTCTTTGTCTGAGCGGTATTACGTGGATTCCGGACTTGTCGTGGGTGATGATGACGGGGAATTTCCCACGTTTCACTGCTAATAAGCTGCTTCGTTAGGGAAACAAAGTCACACACACAAACACACACACACACATTTCCTGAATAAGCAAAGAGAATTCTGCTCAAAACAGACAGACATAGGGGATCACTTGTGAGGAGAACGATAAATTGTGAGGTTAGTGAAAAATCACTTTTTATTTCAACAACAAAATATGTAATTGTTCGATTTTAGACTCACTTTCTTGCAGGTGTAGCTAACATTGTTATAAAAGGTCTTAGAACATCTTTTCTGGCAGCTATTGATCTATGTTCTAATGCATATAGTCCACAATTTCTCTATATCACAATATGCTTGCTAAAAAAAAAGAAGACCCCTCATAATACAATATTTTGCAGTGTAGAAACCATAGAGCTCAATGAAAAATCTTCCGATTTTTTTTTAAAAGAATTTTATTGGCTCGATGAAATTGAATCTCAACAAATATAAATGCGAAGAACAGATATTCGCGCATTATTTTAATATTTTCGACGAAAAACGTTTTATGATTCTTTGTTGGGAAAAAGATCAGCACCGACTGAGATGCCGAACAGATGACTCCGTCCTGTCAGCTGAGCTCAGCGTGCCAGACAGTTAAATTATGCGATGATACTACACTTCTCAGGGATTATTCGAATATCGTGGCTTTTTTTGGCTGAACAAAGAACAGTGACCGTATGACGCATATCTTCCTCTCCTAGATGTTTTGGCAGAAAATTTCGGCGAATCTTTGATATACAACCCCTCGGAATACTGTATCATTTGGTTATATAGATAAATCCAATCAATTTCGCACCACATTCTAATTGCCTATGCTAATTCCTAGATCGTACTAGATAATGTTAAGTTAGCAGCAATACTTCTCCCATTAGTCGCATTATTATTTAAAATTCCAAATAAAGGACAATGGATGAAGCGAACGGGGTTGATCCATCACTGCGGGGGATGCGCCCACGCGTTCGACTTCAATTCAGAATCGTATGAGTTTTATGAACGCGCGCGCAGCCCCGCAATGACTTGCGGGGGCGAAAAGATGAGTCAAGTCAGTGTTTTTTTGTCCTCTCAGACAACTCTGACACCTATTTATCGACCCCGGGGGACGAAAGGTTTGGTTGGGGCTAATGCGGTTACCAACCAACTGTCGTTCAGTTGCAGCCGAATCCGACTGTACTGTACCCTTTCCAATATTAAAAGTGTGCATTAATTAATGTAATTATTAGTTGTAATTAATTAAAAAAACAGGTAGGAGTGAAATTTCCGCGACGGTGAACTACAGTATATTCGATTACGATTTGAAAAGATACTTCAATCTGAACAGTCAACAGAATGATTGCTTTGTTTTTCTTTTTGTAATTTGCTTACTTTATTATTTATTGTTATTATTATTGTTATTATTTATTTAATTTGTTTATTATGTTATTGTGTTGTGTTTATTTTTTTTATTTTATTTGCGCCCTTTGATAAAGACGAAGCTGTTGAGACCACAGGGCATAAATAAAGTTTCACCAAAATCTCGCCGGCAAAACAATAAAACCATCAATCAATTAATTATTGGCTATTCACCCGAGGAAAGACAATTTTTCTTTTTTATGGCAACAAAAAACTGGAAAAATTTTTTTCCTTTGCTCTAACTCATAGTTCCATCCTCCAAGTGAAATTCAAGAAATCCGTACAAATGTGGTATCATCAAGCGGAGATTTCCAGGGCAAACACATAGTTCTTAGTCCTACCTGTCATCCATCATTGGTGTATCGTATAATGGCCGAATTCTGCCCACAGTTGCACAGTAATCAGGATTGAAGAAATGATTTTCATATCTTTGTTGAGAAGCACCTTTAAGAGAAGTTTTAACGATTGTTTTCTGCTTAGTATTGAAGCGGACCTACCTATGCTTCTCGGTAACGTGAGCGCTTCCATTCGAATTGGATTCATTTGGATTTCAACTTTCTCTAATGAAGAAATATCGTTGTTATCCTGAATGACTGTTTTTAGCTCGAGAAATATGAGAAAAAGCCAAGATTCCATCTCCTAATAGAGAAATAACAAAATCTGAAAAAAAAAGTGGAAAATATAAGATGAACCTGTGAGAAATTGCTGCAATTGTTGTCAGATGAAGATTCTGACGAGCTGACCAACTCCTGGCCCAAATAAGAACCGAGCTAAAAAAAAGAAAGGTGACAGAAATCTTAACAGGAATTCCATCACGCGAAATTATCCAACTAATTTGAGATATGCATTTGCCTATTTTCTTATGAACCACTTGTACTTCTACCACATATTTGTTTGCGCATTTCCGAGAAACGTCTCAGACATTCCGTCAATTTCATTAGATTTTCCTCAGCTCACTTTTTAGGCTGCAAATTAGAAGCGAATGAAATATTCATTTTGAGAGATATGTTGAAAACTGCATAACTAAATGCAGGAAGAAATCCCCGATTGCAAGGAACTAGTAAGAAAACCGCTTGTCTGATCATTATTTGTTTGTCAAAGGCATCACTCCACGAATCTTACATGGTATGGATTTCCGGAGGCCAAAAACTATACGGAGGCGTAGATTGCAGAAACGGGTGAGATCTTGCTCATCTCTTCCTGCATCAATGTAAACAGACGACTTCAGAATGCGGTTTCTTAGGACCTTCTCTGTTGGAAGGTGCCACTCTTGCGCCCCGCCTCCGGCTGCGATTCGTGAAGTGAGATGAACTGCCCATTAGGGAGTCCAAATGGATTTTCGACGAATCGCAGGCGGAGGCGGGGCGTGAAGTGAGATGAACTGCCCATTAGGGAGTCCAAATGGATTTTCGACGAATCGCAGGCGGAGGCGGGGCGCAAGGGTGGCGTATTCCAATAGAGGACGTCGTAAGGAACCGCATTCCGAAGCCGTCTGTTTATACTGATGCAGGGAGAGATGAGCAAGATCCCATCCTTTTCTGCAATCTACGTCTTTGGCGTAGTCTTTGGCCCTCGGAAATCAATACCACCTCAGATTCGTGGGGTGATGCTTTTAACTCAATGAGAAGGTCAGGAGGTGAGTTGTCGAAAAATGGGAGATCGAGTATGCTTATGTGGCTCAATTTTAGCTTCCGTTTCAAGATTATTGGAAAGATTGGAGTGGTGTCAAAGAACCTTAGTAAAAATGTGGACTGAGCAAGAAAAACAGAGCTAACTAGGAAACTGTAGCAAATTTTTCTAAAAGAAAAGTATAAGTTGATGTCGTAAAAACTAGTACTAGGTCAAGTGAAACGTCAAAAAAGTAAACGATAGCCCGATTTGAAGTGAAAATGACTGTGCACCCAAATTTTCAATCTGTTTCTCACTCATTCACACTCGTTCTCGACTGAAAGTACGTGTCGATTAAAGGTAACATCAACGCGCGTAGCGAAAATCGAGTAAAGTGCATAGTAATTGAGTGCACACATCAATTTATGCGTTCCCCAAATCCTATGGCGTATATTTTTGGCACTTTTACCTACTTTTTTTTGTTAATAGTGTTCTTCTGGATGAATTATTCTAGTCTAAACGTCAAAGTGACTGCAAAACCGAAGTATTTTTCACCTTAACACACATCTTTTGATATTAGAACGCTCTTTGCTTCATAGAAAACTATGAATTCCAAGCCAAAACCATGAGAAAAATTATCTCATTCATTTCTTAAAAAAAAAGAAAAGAAATATAAACTACTTCGCCGCTGTTTTTCTCAGAAACGGTTTTTTACATGGTTATGAAGTGCTTCAGAAATAAGGAGAAAAAAAAATCAGAAATATCACAAAACATATACGATGGATTCCAAAAGGGGTAAGATGCGAATTTATTCTCAAAGCGGCAGAAATTTATTATAGCATAACGTAAAAGAATTGCTCTCACGATATTTGTGAGGACAATAGAAGAAAATCGGAGAAAAATAAATGTTTAAGGATTCGTTTAAAAAATCTTTAACTCATTTGTTTCTTTCATTCTAATTGAACTCTTAAACAAATGCTCAGCCCACTATTGAAAAGCCAAAAAAAAAAGAGAAAGTGCTGCAGAGAAAATGTCGCATGCATAAATTTCAGGCAATTCTTACGTCGATTCTAAACATAAACATGGATTTTTCGATAGAAAGTACCCTATTATGGAAAAAAACTGCATATCCTGTCGCCTAGGAAACTGCCAAACTCAGAAAATGCATCAGGGAATTCCGAAGCGCTAGACTTCTATGATGGTCCCATTCATTTATTTCATAACTTAGAAATAGCTGTAAAAAGAGAATAAAGAAAAGAAGCTTGGATCAAACAAAAAAGGGGTTTTTTTCAAGTGATTTCGAATAATGGGAGAAAGAAAACGACCAAGGAGTACTGTTTGACGCGTATACACATAGATGGAACGAATGAGAGCGACAAAAATTTCCCCGTGGCTCGCTGTATTAATAATGAAGAGAAACGAGCGAATAACATTCGCCAGGACAATATGGATTGAAATCAATACGGAAATATTTCGTAACATTTATTAAACAAACAGAGAAATCCGTATGGGAACTTCAAAGTTGACATTTTATTAATTAATGAATCATGGACAAGCAGCAACAAACTCAGCATAAAGGTTGTTTTGATTTATTGGGCGAAACTTTGTAGGCAGCGTCCAGTGAGACGTGTTTTCAACAATGCGAATGTGAAGGTAAGAGTTCGGCAAACTCTTTCTAGATTTTGCAAAGAGCGCAAGAAAACAGGAAAACCATTTCCGAGCAACTCCCAGGAACAAGAGCACAAAAACTACCTACAGGTATCAGTTCTTCCTACGAAACAACTCCTTACGACCAGCAGCAAAAGATGTGTAGTGAAATAATGAGAACACAGAGAAAAGCTGGAACATCACTTCCAAGGTGACTGATTTTCTACGCAATTCGTATTCTACAGCAGTGACGACAGTAAGATGCTTTCATTTCACCATCCCACCTACGTAAACAGTTGCTTCGTGGGGCAAACTGATTCCTCTTCACCACATTCGCCCTTTAATTCCTAGATTTGCTCAGTTTTTCCTGTTTCCACTATAGTCATAGCAAAACATTTATGGCCTAAAATCCGGTCACCACTAGGTAAAACTCAGAATCAGAAATTTCCTCCTCCTTTTAAAAGAGTATGGAAATGATGCTACTGGAATATGTAGCTGCTCGAAGAAGGCACGTGAGCTCGAAGAACTTTTTACAGTTTTTCTACCCTATTCAGGGTCATTCCTAGTGAAAAAAAGCTGGATGAAAGATCCTAGGTTGCTGCTTGAATTTTCAATTGATAAGAAATGCTCGACATTTGATATTTAAGTTTTTAAATCTAAGTGTCAGTCAAATATCCCTCTAAGAAACAACAATTAGTAGAAGGTCAGAAAAAAATCAATCCAAGAACACTTCACAGATTGCAAATTAGCGTAAACGTAAGTTTCTGCCACAAAAAAAAATTAGAGATTTTCATTAATAAGGAATCAAGAAGCCTTACATAGCAACTACCCGCCTCTTTAGAAGACATTTGAAAAACAGAATCGTATCGGAAGCGATCTGTTGTTCCTCCTTCGAAAATTTGCTGATTCAACTTGTCTGAATACACCGTATAAACAACAATACGGCTAACAACATTGGGAACGGTCTCGAAAGGGAAATGTCGATAATAATGAATAAGCAGACAGGTAGAACGTGAAACCATACGTTTTACGACACAACGCTACTGTACAGCTGAAAACAACGTGTACGTATGTATAACGTGGTGGGAATCGAAAAAGTGCAGGAAGTCTTTACACCCGCTTTTGCTTTAAATCCTCTAAAAAGATAAAAGAAAAAGTAAAAAAAAAATAGAGCATAATACGAGAAAGAAAAGAGGAAATAGAAAATAGAAGGTAGAGAGTGAGGAGGTGGAGGTAGCCGAAAGAAAAGAATAAAAATAAAATATAAAAATAGAAAAGTAGAAATGAAACAGAACTGGCGCATGAAAGAGAAGTTCGTGAGGAGAAGTAAATAAATAACTTGTACAATTCAAACACATTTTTTAGAACGGAATAAAAAAACATATATAAGCACAGCCTTATTATGAGCTCGAGCTCAAAGAAACCGTAATTAAAGGTCGAGGAGCTCCACAAAGAAATGATTGATTGTAAATTACTGTAGATAGATCGAAATGTTAGTTTTGCTAAGATTAAAAGTTTACGGGGAATGAATTCTGAATGTGCAGAAAGTGGGATCCATTAGAGAGCTAAGCTTCTATGTAGTGTTGGCGAAACCGTTGCTTCTTAAAAACCAGCTCAGGAAGCATCCCGTCTGTTGACTATCTCTATCACAAGTCATAAAAGAATAGGAAAGAATCGGAAAGCATCACAAGATATGCAAACAAACCTTTAGTTCTTTAAGTAAGGAGCTCAACCTGACTAGTGTTTGAAATTTGTTCGACACACACACGCAAAACACAACCATTCTGCATTTTTAACAGAAATTTGTCATTCCGGGAACTTTGCTAGGTTATCTACCCCTACCTAGGTTTGTTTTTTATTTTTAAGAGAAATTTGTCATTCCGGAGACTTTGCTAGGTTATCCACTCCTATCTAGGTTTGTTTTTTTATCTTTAGGCTGTGTATTTATTTATATTTTTTTTTATTTTTCATACGGTGTTACTGGGTACACTTGTCAGTGGAGCTATGAGGAACACAACACTGAACCGCAGAGGAAAAAAAATGGTACTAAGGTTTCAGTCTTTCATATTTCATTTTCTTTCTTTTTTTTCATCCTTATATTCTCATATTCGACAATATTTTGAAAAAATATATTGCAGAACCAATTGCCAACCCAATTTATTGAGCTCCGTTCTTGAGTGCTCATAACTAAACGGATTAATGCTCCTGGTAAAAAAAAAATTAAATGAATGAATAATTACGCGGACTCTTAAAAACCCAGGAAGGGACAACAAACCACTTATCTCTGTAAGGTTAGGAAAACTAGAAACGAAACTTGACCCCTCAGGCACAGCAATTAGTTTAGCAATGTACTTTTCAGAATTTTGCGTATTTTTTCAGTTTTGCGAATTGGCATACAAAAAACATATGTACTACTTTTTTGCTAACCATTTCTCACAAGATTTTTCACCAAAAAAAAAAAACTTTTTTTCTTTTCAAGACCACATTGCACCGAGAAGAACTTTGGAAACGATGACGATGTTACAGTAACGGGCCTACGTAGGTGGTCCGGATGTTAGATGGACTTCGCTATTTCTGGAGCTGCCATCAACTATTAGTCATGTTTGATAAAAAGTGCAACGATCGTTAGAAACTACGGGAATGGTATGGTTACTGTTATTGGTTCATACTGTACTAACCGAAGAATGCTCGAATATTTTGGAATGGAAAAACAACAAAAAATATAGATGTTGCAAATTTTCAAGGAAGAAGCGAAAAAAAACTGGAATCAGTTTTGTGTTTCTGTACTTTTTTCTAATCAATGCAAACCCGAACGGATGATATCTGATAAAGCAGTGAAGAAACTAGTGAAGAAATAAGATTGTCAAGATTTTTTGAAAGAATGACGTGAAAAACTTCCAAATTTTTTCAACAAAAAAAAACCGACCCTCAGGGACCAAGTCGGGTTTTCTTACCCTATAGATAATAGAAAAGAAACAAGTAAAGAGTGACTAACTTCCGTAAACTGCATAATATGGATATTTTTTGCTTAAGCAATGCATTAGGAGTATAGAATCCCACAAAAACCCACCCTCGCGAAGAAATTTATTCCGAATCTTGCGATTCTACACTCATAAATCATAAATATGTCATAAATTTCGAAAAAGAAAAGAAAACCAGAAAATATCGGAGGTGTAAAGTGAGAAACCAATCAGGCAACCGAAGACATTAAGTATAACTACAACTTTCTCCCATGAAGAGTAAGCTTAATCAAAATGTACTGTATTTTGCCATCAGTACCTATTAGAAAGTTTAAATTTAGGACAAAAGTTCCTTTGCATTGCCCATGTTCGACTGTCTTTGAATCTCGGCATGTTGAAACGTAGTTTTAACTGATGCCACTGTTTTCCTTTGAATTACCCATGAAGGGAGAATTTTGAATTTGAAAAAAAAATTGAAGTAAAAAATTCCTTTGATTGGCACTTCTCAAAATTTAATGAAGGGAGAATTTTGAGCTGAAATCGAGGAAAACTTCGAGAAAAAAGCGGAAAAAAAACTACAAAGCTATTTCGTAGGAAGAATATCGAGAAAGTTATGCGTCATGTTACTAGTTTGTTAGGTTGTTTGCGTTGCGAAGAGAGTTGCGAAGAGAAACAAGTTAGACCAACGACACTGATAAAACTGGTGGATGGAAATGCGGAATGAAATTCTCTTTCAATTTTTGAAACTAACACAATCGATACGTCATTATTTGAAAGGAGAAAAAAGAACAATTCCAGCCTAGTTCAATGGATGAAATAGAAAACACATTTGTCCTGTAGTAGAAGAACGCGCAGCAAATCAATTTATTCCTAAAATGTCAGCTGGATTCGATTTTATCTGTCCACCGGAAAAGATACATATTGGAACTATCCACTATTTTTCCGCCATTCAGCTATCCTCAGTCACCGCTGCTGACTCAACCGTCAGCTGATCGAGGCATTCCGAAGTGTGAGGTGTCCCCGGTGTGCCCTCCACGGTCTCGTCACCGTCATTTGCTGATCTTTCTTCCTACGCGACGATCGTAATTTCACAAAGGGATCATAAAAGAGGTGTGTCCTGAATATTGTCATGTACTCCTCACTTAGTACTTCAATTTTATGGACGAAAAGAATTCGATAACACACTTCTTTTACGAGATAAAAGCTACATTTTATGGCTTTATGTACACAATTTGCGCATTTTCAGTACAGTAACGATGTAAACTGTCGAAACTGTTCAGTGGCTCATCATCGAAACGGACGGCAAGAACAAAAGTCACTAAAAGTCAGCAAAGTAAAAGATTCCCATCAAATGGCCGTGTTCTAATCGAAGGTCAACGTTAAAGTTCAGAAAAGGCACAATCCCGCAATAGAAGCAATTTCAAAAAAAAAAAAACAAAAAAAAAACAAAAAGAAATGCACAAGGTCAAATGACCATTTTAAATTATATGGACCGTAAACGCGAAGCGGTAGTGATGTTGTCTCACCGCATAACTCAAATAAACCTCGATTGTTATCAGACAAGACATCTAATCAGCACAAATAAGGTAGGCGGAATTGTTTTCGTCAACTCACTCATCGTTCGACACTTACACATAAACAATGTTTCCCTAAGAACGAAGGAAGGACGGGAGGAAAAATAAAATCGTAACCTTAAGAAGGTGGAATTTTCAATAATTTATTAGCTGTGACTAATTGGCAGTGACAGAATACTGATATAATTGAACCACACCTACGCCAGATAGATTACTTTCGTAGATAAGCGCAGTAACCAGTAAAATTTTATAAACTACGGTTTTTTTTTCTCAAAACTTTGAGAGAGTATGGTATCTATTACTGTAAAGCAGACATAAATAGCTTAAAGGCAGCATACCACGAATCTGGCGTAGTGAAGAAATCCGCTGGAAAATCCAGAGTTAGGCTTGTAGATTCCGGGATCAGGGATGGTTCCGCTCATCTCTCCCCTGATCGTCGAAAGAAATGGCGTGGAAGATGACTTCTTTCTAAGAGGATTTCAATTCCAACGCCACCTTTGCGCACGCGCCACATCCAAGTGCGATCGGTCGAAGGTCAGTGATGTCTTCTCATGAGCCTATTCAAGTGAAACAAATGAATAGGCTGCTAAGGGGACCGGAACGAGTGCATAGAGGAACGTTCTAACGTTCCTCGTAGGAACTAAAGCGTTTCCCACGCAGTTTCTTACGACAATCAGGGAGAGATGAGATGAACCATTCCTGATCCCGCAATCTACAAACCCATCAGTGGTATGCTCTACAGTGGTATGCTGCCTTTAAAAAAAATCTAATTTCTGTTCTCTTCCGGAGTAATCCTAGCTCAGTGCTTCTGAGGTGAAAAAAGTTCCAATGAACGGTGAGTCTAGTGGAATCAGGAAATCAAGAAAACTAGACTAGTAGACGTATAGGTGAGTAAATTGCTGATCGGTGCTCCTGTAAGATAAAAAAGCCGACTTCTGCGATGACAAGCTCCAAAGGTCGACATAAGTTTGTGAATCTAAGATGAGATTCTACTCAAAGAATAACCAGAACAAGGAGAAAAACTAAATGACATAAGAAATTCAAATAAAAAAGGATTTGTTCTGTTTCTACCTTCGCACAAATCACATTTTATGCCTCTTTCTCGATGACTCAGAAATACCTAACGACCAACATACGTAAAACCGAATACCCTACAACAGTTTGACACAAATTTTCAAGCGTTCTTCGTCACTCAATCCTTCACCTCTGTGTATAAATACGTAAAAACCGTTCATACAAAAAAAAGTAAAAGAGAAAAGTAACCAGCTCAAAATCATTAGCGATTAAGTTAACAACTATTTGAAACGAAAATATGTGAATTCAAACATACCCAAGCAATTCGATCTAAAGTGGCTCCCGGTTGCCTTGGAACGTACTTATTCGTTCGGCGAACAAGCCGAGCAGACTGAACGCCTTGTGAAGTGTTATTTTTCTGAAAATATGTTATTATCAAATCAAATGTTATCAAAATTCCCAGGGAAAAATTCAAAACACTAAATAATGTCCATGAAAAATCCCAGCACGTTTCTATTAGAGCAGGACAGCTCATAATTTTGAGGGGATCATAGCGTCCACCTCTATTACGTGAGTCTACGCGAAACAAAGGAGGAGCTCCATGAAATTCTTTCATTATCTCGCAAAAAGCAAAGAGAAAATGGTTCCATTGCCCCGGAACAACAAAATAAACGAAGCAATACTTAGTAGGCATCTCATCAGAAAGGGAAAGTTGGCGAAAAATTCCAGGAAATAGTACTGTACCATTTTTGATAAAACTGTTGCTGATTTTAGGAGAAAACTTGAAAATGTACCAAATCGCTATCATTCCAAAATAGGTTTAAAAAAACGAAAAAAAAAGCGCCAAAGCCAATAGAAAACGGAAATAACCACGGAAATTTGTTGATTTTCTGAAAGAGGGCGGCATCGAAGTATTCAAGGAATATTCTTATGAGATCTCTCCCACTACACGACAAAAACGAGAACCTTCTTCCATCACCATCTGAGAATACTGTTGCTATCGAATGGGTGGGAATGGGTGTGTCGCACAAATACCTCAGCTCATTGCATATTTTCGAGAAGAATCAGGAAATGTATGGAATTTCCTTTATAGAATGAGTCATAACTTTTCGCCACCTTCATAGGAGAATGTGGTTGGTTAGGATAAAACATCAATAGATGTTGAAGAACAAAGTTGAAGAGTCAAAGAAACTGGTTTATGACGTTTAGTAGAAATTTTGGTTAGTTATACGGTATTGCAAAAGTGTTCTATACTTTGTGTGCTCTTAAGCGAAACGTCAATTCATGTAGAAACTAGAATCCACAAAGAAAACGAGAATAATTGTCGATAAACGAAAATTCACATGAACTTGGAGAAGTCGACTAGAAAACAGTGTGAGATTATCCTTTGAATGTACTTTTCCACACTTTTTCGGATAAACTGAACACATAAACAGGCCAAAATTTATTTTAAAAAAATAACTTCTGTTTCTAGGCAGGTACCTCTCTTTAAAAAAAATTAGCCTTTGGAAGTAATTGGAAATAACAGGTAATAAGTAGTGGTATATAAGTAATGCAAAGAGCCAATGGTTTAGTTTAGTATCGAATATTTTGCTGGAAACAACAAATTCCAGAGAATTCACTCCTTTTGTAGGCGTTTCTGGATGGAGAAACTTTGCCGCATTAAATAGCAATGATCAGTGGCCTGAATCGTTGCGCATCGCTAAAAAAGGCATCGGAGAGACGATACATCAAAAAAGAGAGGATTCACACTTTCGCTAGTGTTATGTTTGTTTCAATGAACATGGACATTCACCTGGAAACTTTCCTCATAAAATTTCGCGCGAGTTCCTGTAAGAGGACCTACTAGCAGAACTAACTTTTCACTTAACTTCAGGCATAATAAAATAGCCATAGAATCAGAAAATGATGTCAAAATAGGATCGAGAGTACCAATTCTGAGTAATGAGAACGAGTGGCTTCAGTTCGTAGTTTATAGCCACCCTGTTTAATACCGTTTATTAGAAAATCCGTACATGTTTTCACTTCTCGATACGATTCTGCGGGCCCTACGACCTCTTCGGTGCGGTGGTCGAACATGTTTAGAAACTAAGTCTGAATTTTGTGCTTAGGACCACTTGACTCACAGTTTCCCAATGCTCTAATCCTCTTTGTAAGGTATACCAGAAGTTATTTTTCCTCATCACTTCGAGAAAAAAGGATGTGGCACACCTTACAGACCCCAAGACAAAGTCCCTAAGTGGCAACGTTGCATAACGTGGCTCAGACGGGTAGGTATAATTAAAAATCTGCATGTACACTCCTGCTCAGAACAACATTGGGGAACACTTCTCGCTGGTAGTCCATGAATGCTCAGGTTTCGCTTAGACTTTTGAATAATATAGTGATATATAATTATATTAAATAATAAATTAAATGATAAATAATGATTAAGTATTAAATAATATAATATTTCTGAATATATATTGAATAATATAGTGATATACATAAAAAATGTAAAAACACCCTTTCCCAGATAAGAAAATCTCTGATATAAAGCAGTCACCGAGCGCTGCATCGTTTTTATATTCAATTAGAGATTTAAGTTCTCCAAAAGAACAACAAAAGATCGGAAATACACTTGAACACCCTCTGGTAAACAATAATTGGCATAAATATTTCCGTCCTAAGTTTGTATAATAGACTCTCAACGATTTTTCCTGCAACTACCACTTGTTGATGCATCAACGAAATAAACAAGTTTGTTCGATTTTCTTCCCGATCAACTCATGAAAAAACTTATTATTATGGAGTACAAAACATTTTCGTTTCCCAAAATTCCTTTAAAGAACAGAACAGTAAAAAATCCAACGTTATGATTTAAATAATGGTCGACACTCAGAAAATTTAGGATGTTGTGTGGTGTCATAAAATTTGAACATATCATTGCAGTTTTTCGATAGCACCAGACTTGCCGAGAAAACATAAATCCGGAGAGGTTTCGTGTGGAATGGAAACAATTGATGAAAATCTAATTAATGAAATATTTTCCAAATATTTTTCCTCGAAAAAAAAATCATAATTCACCTTCTGATTTAGAAAATTTAGTTCGTCTATCTGAAGTGGAACTAAAGTTTGAAGACTTGTGAACACTAACCTTGCGTGGTCCAGAAAATGTGACGACCTCGTGTTTTCGTGGCAAGGTGGTGACACCAGCCGCTAGCGGCGACACACCACGATTCAGTTCAAATGACGGACCAAGTTCTGGAATACAGATGTCATGGTGCGGATTTCAAGCGAAGTCAAACATATTAGTCTGAGTGATTTTAAAATCTCATTCAAATTCACATTCAAATTTTTTTTCAATGGTGGACATAAATTCCATCCCCTTCCCTCGTACTCCCCGCCGCTCACTCATACCCTCATGATTCAGATTAGCATTGAACCGAGTGTTCGTAAACAGATCTCTACAGCTCCGAGGATTATCACTCGAAATCAGCATAGGATGTGCATAGAGAATGAAAAACATGGTGAGAATGAAATTCATGGATGGTATATTTCACCAGAATTAGAACATACGTCTAAAAGTTGTCAAATACCGGGTACAACAGAGCATTTACGTGAATTCGTGGCTTTCAAGCACAAAATTTAGAAGCACAAATCTCGTATTAAGTGAAGAAGGAATAGGTCTAAGCAATCGAAAACTGCCGAACCACAAAAAAAAAAAAACGACGCTGATGACAGTCTGGATCTAGTTCGATTTGATTAGAGACGACGTCTATCGTATCGTTGCACAAAATACGCTGTCTTTGTTCAAACAAACAAAACGACTATGAAGGGAATTGGCGAGAATTCCTCAGCGAAGTGTTGTCAATCAAGAAATCGCGCTCACCAATAGGGCTCGATTTCTCGCCGCCATGCAACTCATTTTTCCTACATCCAAACGGAACCCGTCGTTAGAAGACAAAAAAAAAGTTAGAAATCTTCTGTTCCTGGAATTTCGGACCAGATTTGGTTCCGCTTAGTTTTAGTCTACATACTACATAGTTCAAAAAAAAGAACGTAATTAGTGGATTCGAGTAATTCGAGCAAATTTCCAGTAATTTCCACCTCTAACGTGAAATTTAGCTCGAATACGACCTGAAGATGCGAAAAAAATATAAATAGATCCGCTGTTTACGCAAGTGAGACGATCAATCGGTGTTTTCTACTTCAAATACAAGATGAGAACGAGTTCTGCCAATTTCAATAACAGAAAAACCAGGATAATTTCTATCTCTTCCTATTAACATATGCACTTTATGATATGCCAGACAAAAAGGCCCAGCAAAAATTTCTAGACCTCATGTAAGTTTTTCAAAATGATGTCTTTTGGAAATAATCCAACGGTTCTCATTGACGTAGAACATTTTAGCAAACATACACCTCCAGATTTCCTTTAAGGACATAAATGATGGGATGAATCATATTTTGTGCGAAACTCAACTCTTTCTGTCCGATGGCGTCAGTAAAAATTGTGCGAAACTAAACTCTTTCTGTCCGATAGCGTCAAAAAATCCTGAGAAAGTTCTTGTTTTGTTTCTGTAAACTACAACCTTTAGGTTCAGATCTTGTGACGGTGGGGACCATGTATTCTCCGTCCTTCCCGCAAAGAAATAAGGTAGCGAGGGAAGAGTTAAGGTCACTCATTCATTTCTGCTCCTAACTATAGGCACCAAGATTTAAACGGCGATTCTACAGCAACCAAGCACTCTTTGACGTCCGGGGCCATCAAAGTAAATAACAAGCTTGTAAGCGTGGCACAAAAAAAGGACTTTTTTTTGTTTTCCCTACTAAGACCTTAACTCTATATGTCGTGTCGAAATTTCATTAATCTCTGGGTTCTGATTGCGGTGGGCATGTTATTCAGTTATTATATTATTATATTATTTATTGTATTATTATTTACTTTATTATTATGTACCATTCTTTGCTATATTATTCATTTATTACACCCTAATTCTTGACTCTCATCTCATCTCAGGATACTTCAGTGCTAGTTCAGCACTAGGTCTTCCGGAATCTTTCAAATCCACCTAGCTACATTTTCATAGACCACACGAAAACTTATTCTTTCTGCAGCACCCCCAAACAGACTTTTAATCCTTCAAAAAAAAATTGTACTACAAATTTCTTTTGAGAGAAAAATCCCTCGGACTACTGTACTGCGCCGGAAAATTGTAAAAATTTCCAAATGTAACACCATGTTTGCAGTACCGTTGCACAAAACCAAGACTACGCTTTTTGTTTTCACAAAAAAAAGTGGAGGATCAGTGAAACAACGTTATAGGCTCTTAGAATTTCGTTATTTCAAGAGTATTTAGGGAAAAATCAGATTAAATTGGATAAGACTAGAATGTAGAATTACTAAGTAATTACACTGATGTATGAAAAATTATTTCATAGGTTAGCATGGAATCATAGCATAATTTTGTGCAGAGAAGGTTAGAATATTCTGTTGTTCCTGCCAAATGTATTAAAAATATGATAAAATGACTTTTCGTACCCAAATGGTTCCAAAAGCAAGAACAAGGCCGACTTTGTTGTTAATTTTTTGTTCTTTAACAAAAACATTTCTCAGAATGCTGTGACCACGCACAGTAGCCTCACTAAAAAAATTTCAGAACAAAAAAACCTTTTATCCGTCAAATCCCAACTATTCGTTCCAAAAGTCCAGTTTCCAGAAAGTTCACACCGGCTCTAAATGCTGAACCTGTTGGCGGTGTTTCAAAAAAAAAACCCACTAAGAAAATGAAAGCGGCTGTGACACGACGATGCCGGAGGATAAAACGAGATATGTGGGAGTTTTGTTTTTTCGAAGTAAATTTTAGCTAGTTTAGCTCTTCAGTTGACAGTTGATTGATCTTTGCGTTTAATTGCTGGGACACACGGTCACGAGGAAGAAACAGGAGGATCTCAGAAGAGTATGAGTTTTTCTTAAATACGAAATAATTAGAGGTTTACTGCTCTATTTACATATAAAAATCATAAAAATAAGAATACAGTACACGATAAACTTAAATGATACAGTATACGATAAACTTAAATAATACAGTATACGATAAACTTTATGTTAGAACGCTGGAAAAAAAAAACTTTGAAACTTTTTCTCTTTTTACTATCTCCTCTTTTACTTTTTTTTTACTTAATAGAGTTCCTCCGTATTTTTTTACCCTTTTTTCCTACTTCCTTCTTTACTTTTTTTAAATAAATAGAGCTCCTCCGTGATTTTTTTGTTCTGTAAGCCCACAATTCTGCACAAATAATATTCAAATTCAAATTCCTAGCACAAGCCATGACTATCTGACCCATGCAAAAATTATATTACTTGATGAACGATGAACTTCATAATAAACCTAGGTCTGAACTGGTAAACAGCGATAAAGGAATTAAAAAGTAAAAATCGCTCAGCTATTCATTTCCTTAAGATTTCGCGGAAAATTTTCAGCATTAATGCAGCAGACGATGCGAAAATGAGGAAAAACCGGTGAAATTGAGAATGGCAAGCATAGAGACGTAGCCCAGACAGACAACGAGCGTGTTTGATTGGAGATGAAAGGAACCAAAAAAGTACTTCTTGAACTGAGTGACGAAAAAAAAAAGAGAAGAATGTTACAATGGACAACATCACATGAATGTTGTTCAACGTTTCACAAAAAGAAAACATATAAAGAATCTGACAATGGAAAGACAGGAAAATTCCAATAAAAATGAAAAACAACAATATAATTCTGAAGTGTTCAACCTTTGTTAAGCGCTCGATCTCGAAACGTTCTTGCGTCGATGTTCTGCACGTGAGAGCACAGAGGATGTCGTGATACGTCCGCGGTCGCCAGGTTGTGTGAGCTGTAATAATTGGAACTACATATGGATAGGCCGGACAACGTTTATTTTATGGATAAAAAAAGAAAAGTGTGGCTAGGTGGAAAAACTCCAACTCGAAGTTATTCGAATGGATGAAAGTCTTCGTAGTTAGTTCAAAACTCCAACAGTAAAACAAAAAAAATTACAGAATTCAAAAAAAAAAAAAGAATGACAGGTAAAGAGGAGGAAAAGTGAAACAACTAACGAGAAGCACATAGTGAAAAAGTAATGCCATCCATTATAACCTACATCTTTTAGACAAAACTGAATAAGCCGAGAAAAAAAAGAGAATCGTCTTCATTTCGTTCCCACAAAACCCTGCGTTTTTTTTTTCCTTCTTTTTTAAACCATGAACTGGAAAAAGTAGTGATGTTAGTTGATGTACATAACATCGCTGTCCCGAAATAAGAAAAAAACTAGATTTTTTTCTTTGGTAAAAAAACTGCAGCGTTTGAAAAGTTTGTAAAAACTCCTCGTCTCCCCACATTTCACAAGAAAAAAACAAGAGCTCTGAAAATGTGAAGGGAACTACCAATTCCGAAATAGGAATGAAAAGGTATTTATCCGTTCTCTAGTGAAATATGGATGGCACAAACCAGTTTCATCCTTTTTACCATGGTCTTCAAGTGAATTTTAGCTAATTTCTCGGAACTGTTAGTGAATTTTTCAGAATAAGTGGTTTGTCTGGTGTTAAATGGCGATTACGTTGAAAGAACGAAAGATTTAGGAGCACCAGAAAGCGATCAAAAAAATTTTAATAGCTACAAAGAAAACCAATAGGACGTTAGGACAATTACTAGTATAATTATGCTAGCCACTCACACTGATCTTGAACTACTGAAAATAAAAGTAAAATAAATCCTAAATATGTATAAATCAAGAAATAAAATAAATAATAATAAATGTGTATAAACCAATAGATAAAATAAATAATAAATACTAATCCCTAATATGGACCTAATTTTTTTAAGCTTTAAAACGACTCATTGAAACGAAATTCCAATCTTTTGGTAGAAGTTTTAAGCAAATTTCATATTTCGGGACGTTCTGGATGGTTAGAAAACCAGTGACGAGGAAACCTCTTCGCAAACAATCGCGTTCCCATTAAAAACCATGAGAAAACATAACCAAAAAGGAGTGCAGCCCGAGCAGCAATGGATCCACTTTTCCACGATATCTATGTACAAATAATATGAAAATATTGTGAGTGTGAGACAGTGACCTCGGCGCGATAACCCGGACATAGTCATAAGCGGACCGACGATTTATTGTTGACACACACTACACGAGCTATGCCATCAGAAGAGATTATTCGATCACGCGCATTTCCTCCCACAATCGAACGCTCTACGGGTTTCGTACGGGCGGGTAGCGTTGGTCATACGCTGGCTGAGATGGGCACGATCAAGAAGAGGCGGAGCCAACTTGCACAAAAAAGAAACGTGCGCAGCGCGTTCTCTATGAAAGATTTCAGACTAGTTTTTTTTGGAAACAGGCAAAAAAAAAGACATTTAAAAAATAAGTGAGCATTTTTTTGCCTTCTAGCGGTGCTACATAAAATTACTTTAAGAACACGAGCAGTGTGAGGCGAATATGAAAGAGAAGAACCGCCTACGAACACATCCAAAGCCAGTCTTTTCTAATATCCAAACAGTAATGGAGTAGTGAGATTCAGCGAAGAACTCTGAAGAAAAAAAACTAGTTCTGCTTCATAAAGTATTAATTGAGGATAGAACTGCATGTGGATCAGTGTCAAGACAACGGAGGATCGTGAGAAAAAAACCGGCCGAGTCGAATCGTGAAACCAAAACCGGAAGCCCGAATTGAGGGCTGAGCGCCCAGTGACAGGGCGAGGATCACCGGGCGAGAAAACAACGCTTAAGCGAGAAACCCCTTCATCAGTTGAAGGCGATGTGATTCGGAAAGGAAATCGAGCGGGGAAAAAATACACGATGATTATGTGTTTCGGGCCAATTCACGCTAAAAATTGGTGTACATAGGGTGGCTGTTTGGGCACGATAACTGCCTATAACCGTCGTTTGAAACTGGTATAATAAGGGGACGGTCGAGTGCACAATTATCACTGCGCTCGACCTCACACACACACTACAATAAGCGCCATCGAATACGAGCGCCCTGTGCCGTGCCTGATTGCGTCGCTGATGACAATGTGTCGACGGTCGGAATGCGGAGCCGCCAACGCCTGTGTTCGGTGATCGCAAGGTGAGCATGGATCTATCAACGAGGGAGAGGGAGAGAGGCTGATGCAGGAAATAAGCAGAAGACTTTGACCGAGTTAGAAAAAACAAGAAGGCATAATTAAATTTTCCATAATTATTTCTTTAAAAGAAAAAGAGAGAAAGAAGCTGTGCTGAGAAAGAAGCGAATTTTAAGTTTTCTTTTCAGCTGAAACTTAATTAATTAATTAATTAATTAATTTGAAGATGAAGCTCTTCTCTAAATTTTGATTGGTCGCCGGAAACGATAAAAGGTAGCCGCAGAAAAAGTCTGGACTTCTTTTAATACCTGAAGAAGTAGTACAGTCTGAAGAAGTTCAGAATAGTAGTAAAAAATAATCAATAAGATGGTACAGGAAATGAGGCAAAATATTAATTCTGAAAAAAAAAATAAGTTAGGAATCTCAGAGCTCTACTCAGAAAAGCAAGTTCCTGAAATGATCAGGAAGATGAGCATCGTTGGAAGATTTGAATCAGTAATCACAAAACGAAGAAAAAAAACTTTTGCTTTACCTGAAAAACTTCAAGTTAAACAGCTCTTCATCTCTCTCATACAACACATATTTTCTTCGTTTACAGATACAAGAGAAGAAAAAACATTCACAATATAAAAAAACATAATTCTGACTCCAAGCCTCGTTTCTTTTAACTACTACTTTACATTTCTTTCAGAAAATTAAATTTATTAATTATTATTATTATTTATTCACTACTGTTTTGATTTTAAATTACATTTCTTCTTCAAAAAAAAAATTGATGTTTCGAATTGTACCGTAGGCGAACTCCTCCACATTTTTCCCCCTTTTACTCTTTTTTTTTCAGAATCTACTGGAGAATTCAAATTAATCGTTCACAACTACCTAACATATGTGTTCCTAGTAATTTTTGCATATTGCGCATACAAAGAAAATGTATAGAATAGTTCAGAACAAACTTTAATAGATGAAAAAGCCAGAATGAAGAACATCGCATGAGAAGCAGATACTTCAAATTGCAAAATTCCACCACGAGTATGCGGGGCTTTGCACATTTATCCCTGCGAATTCAATATTTATTTTAGCAAGTAGAAATAGTGGGTGTGGTCCTCACGGCGCATTTCTTGAGTATCATCGAGTAGAGGTATTTTTTAAACAAAAAATTGAAGTAGTGGACAAATTTTCGACCCTATTTTAAGGAATTTCGAGAGTTTATCAAATAATTTCAAGATTTAAACATGAATGCAAATTTGAGCATTCAGAAATAGAGAAAAATCTTACAATAAAGCACCTCGTATTGGGTTGTTTTGATTTTTGAAGAAGTGGAATTTGTGGATGGTAGGAAGCAGGCAAACAAAAATTCGTTTTGTTTGGAAAAGAGATTATTCGAGTGAATTCGGGCTATTCCTTTCAGGTTAACGTGAAACCTATGTTGATGTGATGTCACGGTGAGACGTAACGATCACAGTGACCGCCGTGTGTTTCATGGGCAATAAAGTCCATACTAATCCCAGGGAACGTGGGAGCCAATGGAACGCCCTCCTATCCACAGACACTCAATCTACCAACAATCGACAATGTAATACGCTGTTTTAAAGAACACAGATCCCCGTAGGGAGGTACCCCAGTGAATTTATGTTTGAAAAATACTATCAGACAAATCTTTGATTTGTTAGACCGGGCAAAGCCAGAAAGTCGCTAGTTGTGTTAAAGGACAAGTGATGAGAGCTAGCGATCGTTCAAGTACATCGGTAAATGAATCACGGCACTTACGGGGATCGGCCTTCGCGGTCAAGGAGACGCCAAAACAATGACCGTTGCATGGCCGTTAAAAAAAAAGACACTAACATCACTTAGTGGAATGGATGGTGGCAAATTCCTTTTATATAAATGCGGGTTTTAAAAATTTTTGATGCGAACTTATGATGTTTTATAACTTTTTTTTTGTGAATTTTTGATTGCAATTAATTTATTTTCTAATCTTTTAATTTTTCGTAATTTTTCAAAGGTGAAAACTTCTAGATAATTGTCATAGTTTCAAGGTCCTGGAAATTAACAATTACTGAGAGATACAGTTGTAAAACACTGGCTTATCAATAATATGTCTTCTAACTGGTCTTCTTTCCATTTTTTTTTCCCTATCCCTCTTTTAGGTATCCTACAATTTCCCGGCTACTAGTTACTAGTACTAGTTTTCACTATTTTCTATTTCTATTTTTCTAAAATTATTATTAATTTATTATCGGATTTACCAACCATCTGGAATCGAGAGAATCGCCTCCATATAACATATAAATATATTTTTCTTCTCCAGAAAAAACTCAACTGTTCGAGTGGAAGTGAAAATATACAGTTGACACTAAATATTCATAATCACATTCAAGGCGCCCATCCACCTTATACCCTCCTGTGCCGTAAATAGACAAATTTTCAACATAATGATAAAGATTATAAAGTACTCAAGAACTAAACAAGAATTGGAAATAGAATTCCCATCATTAAATGACAAATACTTATAATGAAGTATGAGAGTAACTAGGGCTGGAATTTTCTCAAAAAAAAAAAATTGGTTTGGTACTCGTACTTCGATGCTCACGCTTGGACTATTGCTGTATGAAAAACGACTGGGAGAAAACAACCAAGCAGGAGAAAAAATAATGAAATCAAAAGGTGCTTGAAAATGAGGAAGAGAAAAGCAACGAACGAGGCAGGTTTCTTAAAAGGAAAAAAAAAAACTTTAAAACTTAAAGTTGAAGATGAGAGGAAACTCTCCTCCCTGCATGAAAGTCCCATCTCCTCCTCTGACGTGGTCTTTTTCTGTTTCCTCAGTTCGCTTTTAAGGATCAAATTATGACAAGAAGTGTGAGCTCAGTGTAGTAGAAAGAAAACAAAAAAGGGAAAAAAAGTCTCAGATAGTTGGCTCTGAAACCTTTGGTTCAATGGACCCACGAGATACTTCCTTGTTAACCCCAACATATGTACAGTACAACGCTAAGTGAAGGAAAACTTCTACCATTACAAGTGGACAGATTGGAATGCCATGTAACTCAAGAATAATTGGATGTGGAATGATTAGCTAGGAAGTGATTAGCTGGGGGATACTGTGCGGAAGCAAGGTCGACTTGAAACAGCGCCGAATTGGGTCGAACATGATTGAATGTGCTTTGATGGACCATTGCGTAGCCAATAATCAGCTGTACTAGATTCCGCGTTTTTGTAACTCTCGTAGTTCTTCACCTCACGAATAAACCACTCGAATGTGTGACGGAAACCCTTAAGAACGCTAGCACGGCTACCATCAAATATCATAAATATTATGCGAAAGAAATGTGAAAATAATTAGCTAAATCCCTATGAAGGATGAAATACGAAGGTTACTTCAAAAAAAAAAAAGGATTTGCTGACCTTATGTTGGAATGAACTTCTCTCAACATCTTAGAACCGATAAATAAATAAAATAAATTTGGGAAAGGAATAATTTTAAAAATAGCCGGGAAAATAAACAATGTAAAAATAAATAATACTTAAAAGTAGTCGAACCTTTGAAAATAAAAAAAATTCGGGATTTCACTTCTTTTTAATATATCATAGATAGCTATTAAGGCCGATCATTCACACCAATATCTATCTAAGACATCCTCGAATCTATGAAAATGACATTAAGAAGAGCGTAAAATCTACAGAACAAAAGAAATCACAGAAAATCCAAGGGAATTGTCCACGTATACTGTGAAAATATTATTGAGGATGTGATTTGACCTCAACTTGTACCCACCAGATGAAGAACTGGTCCGCTTAGTCGCTTCAAACGCAGCAGAAAAGAAAATCTAGACCTGTTCGTGGAGCAACAAACAAAGATGGCCGTGATTTAGATTCATAGCAATGGATGCGTTGATCGTTATCTTCCTGCCATGTCCAGGAGAACAACACCAAAGAACGGCATTAAAGTGCCGGAAAAAAAGAAGTCCAACATTTCCGGATCTGAAGGTGTTGGCCAATGGGAGTGGGAGGAGCGCAGGTCCACTGTGAATTCCTGGAGGATGAATTGATCTGAAGTTTCTGTTCAAATTGGAGCCGTTACTTGATCGGAAGGTTCGGAAGGTTCGTAATTAAATAGTATTCTTCAAAGCAAAATCTGCTACTTTGGTAGCAAGACAGGATTTCAGAAACTATGTACATACTCCTTTACGTATGGAAAAATCTGAAATTTTTTTAATCAAATACTTGAGGAGAATGATCATTGAGAACGACGAACAGAATGTAATTAGTTTTCAATTAGGGTTTCCATACCCTAAATATTTTTTAAAAAATAATATTTACTAGTCGAAATAATTAAATATATGTACTTTATATACATATATTTTTATTTATTAATTTATTTATTCATTTATTTTATATTTGTTTCATTTATATATATATATTATATATTTTTTATGACATTATGAAACATCATATTTATCGTTAAATTGTGGTTAAATTCAAATTAATGTTTCATTTTTAAGAAATTAAACCAACTCAATGTATTACAAATTAATGTTCGATTTCTAAAAATTTTGAATAAGGCGTTAGACCTTGGATGTGCCTGAAAATCTTATATTATTTCATGTGAACCGAATTTCTTATGAGCAACTTCAAATGAAGAGTTTAAGAAATAAAGAAGATGATATAGCTAGAAATTAAATATTTTTATTGTATTTTTATTTGTTATTTATTATTAAAATATTTTTTGAAGTACCATTGTTCTTCAGCCTTATCACAACTGCATGGTTTATTCAGAAACATATTAGGGCATAAATAAAAATAAATAAATAAAAAGGAGTCATAACAAAGAATCACAATGAACTCTATGGATTTCGCATAGATCGATGTAATTAGCAGGTAGGCGATTTTCGCGATGACACCAACAGAGAAAACCGCTGCGATATCGTCGTCTAGTCAAGGTCATCAGTGTGTCCGAAAAAGCGACGTGTGGACAGAAATGCGCGGGGAAGCGGGCTAATATTTCTGGGTTGCAATTAAATACAAAACGATACAATTTCGATAGAGGCTAGGGGCTACTGAGATAACCATAACTACGGTTTCGTTTGAATCTCTGCTTCTCTGTCACAATGCAAGTAATTTACTATCTGGTTTTGTTTTTTATTCTTCCAAAACTAATGTACTTCCAATCACTTATGCCTCATTTATATAAACTACCGTCGTTCGGTGAGCTTTCTGCCACTTTTTGTCGGTCCTTCGTAGAATGTCTATGGACATCCTGTGTGAGGCAGATCTCTAAATCCTGTGCAGTTACTGCGAACCAGAACAAGTCAGAATTGCTCCTCTGCGTTAGTTGATGGTATCCTTGTCAGACCGGAGGTTGCTGTCAAGATCTAATTCTGTTGCTTTTAGTAGTCACATAGGAATTGTAAATGAAATGTTGAAAAGTTGTTGAAAAGTAGAGCTCATTGTCGCTGGTTAAAGGCAACATATCAAGAAACTGAAGGTGGTTAGGTCCAAATATAAGAGTCCAAATATAGAATTCCTTTATCATTTTGAAACCGGCTTTTCCTCCTACGAGGTACATCCATGAGCGAGTGGTGGAAAATTATTGAGGTCTCTTCAACAGCCTATTCAAGAAAACCAATGAATAGGCTACTGAAGAGACCGGAGCGTGTGCAAGGATGGCACGTTCCAACGTACCTTGTAGAGACTAAGACCGTTTCCCACGCCATTTTTCAGGACAAGTTGGGAAATTGAGTGCGGGCACATTGATACCCGTAATCTACACCCCAAACTCTATGTTTGCCTACAGTGACTCCAACATCGTCATTTTCGTGATGTGCTACCTTTAAGCATCAAACTGCTATGTATTGTATTTCTAAGGGTATGGATCTCAATATCTCCACCACTGAAATGCCTATCCCACTATGTAGCTCGATTTACCGTGAAATTGTGAAGTCATAGAAATTAATTTTCTACGATAAGTGACCATCTTTTGAGAAAAATGTAAATTTCGTTCGTTACTCGATTACTTATTCTATTCATTCATGCTTGACATGTGTAGGTAAAGAAGAAACGAACGGATCACTTACAGAAGTGAATCCTGGCTTAAACCTACAGATTATTCGAAACAAAAATTGAGAAATATGTTGAAAGTGAAGAAAAACCCGTGTAAAATTTGAAAAATATCGCCTTCAATGTTCTAGATGGAAAAAATTTGTCGAAAATCATACTGGTAGTTGCAATACACTGCAGCTTGATGTTCTAAAAAAGAAACTTCTGCTTCTATACATTAGTGGGCGTCCATATTCTGTAAAATATTTTTAACCAATTTTTTTCAGTACGTGTCGTTAGACTACGTAGCTTTGCAAGCGTTCTAGAAAAGCGTACAGTAGAAATAATCTCACAGTTCCCAGAAATAATCCACACCGCTTAACCTATTTTCGTCAAGTTCAATCTCGCTCATATATGTTGTCGTTTTTTCATAATTCCCAAAATCAATCAGGTTTTAGAAAAAAAAAACTCGAAAGACTTTGAGATTTTGATCAAAATTCTCCTTATGGTAAAAAAAATGACTTGTAGTTATTGAGACTGCAAATAAAATGGATTCTATAGCCGAGAGAACTGATACTGAGGATAAATTTAATTTAGGATTGGAATGTTCCTATTCAGATTCAAGGTGATAAATCTGAAAGCAGCGCATACATACTGAGGTCAATCTTATCAAGAGACTTAGTGGTGACATTAAAAAGAAGGGAAAACAATCAGTGAATACCGAAAGTGTGTGATTTTTGAAAAAAAAAGTCGGAATAGCTTTCTAAAGAATCTACTACAATTGAATATCAGGCAGAAGATTTTTGAAGGCTACCCTGCTACCTTTCGATTCAAAAGTGGATGAAATTCCTCGAAGTAAACCCGGACATACTTTTCACTTGGAACTCTTCCAATTTCACAGCATCACGCTAAGAAGAACTAGTTTCCGTAGGAGTTATGACCGAAAACATTGGATTAGCAGGATTAAGTAAGTCAGAACCAATAAAATTCAGAACGACTCTTCTCAGTTGGGGGGAGGGGAGTAATGTCGAAATAAATCTTTACGCAACTCTGAACAATACGTAATTCTTTCTAATAAAAAAAAAAGGAAATTGCCTGTAACTGGTAATTATTTGTAGAATGATTTATGATAAAATCTTGAAAAGTACATCACAATAACCCTGCGAGTACCAATCGAAGAGTGTCAAGGGGTAAAAAAGTTAGGTATACATAGTTATATCATTCAATGTTGGACGTAGTTTCTATAGTAGTGTTTATAGTCCAATAAATCCTTAAAGGGACAGGTTTTACTGCATCTGGAGCACATAATCAACTTTTTTTCTCAGATTTTTCCCTGCGAATATTTTTCTTCCATTTTCACCACCATATTTCTTCAATGGATTGAACGCAGCCAAGAAATATATACGGAGATAAAACAAAAAGGGAGGAAAGTGTGAATGTTGGCACGAATTGTGAAAAATTTGGTTGGTAGCGTGGAATAAAGCTGGAACCACGCTTTGTTGAACGAATTTCAAAGATAGAGCAGTTTTTTTTTCAGTCGTGGCCATTCCTCATTCACTTGCCCCATATGTAGATAAAATTAGATATAATGGCAAAATATTATATCTATCCTAGCGTGAAATAAAGCTGGAACCACATTTTGTTTTTTTCAAACTTCGAACGAATTTCAAAGATACAGCAGTCTTTTTTTTCAGTGGTGGCCATTCCTTGTTCACTTGCCCCATATGTAGATTAAATTAGATCTAATGGCAAGATAGTATATCTATCCGTTTGATGTTCATTCGAAAGTTGGATGGCTCCTGTTGCCTCGTCGATACGCCAGCTATAATCAGTAAGCTGCATCAGTTAAAGGCACCGTATCAGGAAATTTACGTAGTACGGAAAGTCCAGGAAAAACATAGAGTTTAAGGTGTAGATTACGAATATGAGCGTCGCCCAGCTCAGTTTTCTCTAATCGTCCTAAATGAAAACGGTGTGAAAACCCCTTAAGTTACTGCGAGACATGTAAGAAGCGCTTTTATAACTGATTTAGTAGAAAAGAACGCCATCTTTCACGTTTTTCCCACAAATATTGGTTGGATATGGCGGAAATTATGACATTAATAAGTGTTTGATCAATTCCTGTTGAGACTGTAACTACATTAGCTACGGTTCTTCTCTAGGAAAGAGAAAAAAAACGCGGATTCTCATCTTTCCCCCTTTTTTCTGGCAAAGAATTACTGTAGCCACAGTAACACGGCATATGAACTTTCCTAAGAAACTCGCGAGCAAATGGAACTTGATAGGATTAAGGCTCAAAGCGCAGAATGGAAACACGCTTAAATTCGGCTCTTTAGCCTAAGTAAGGGACTTTAGCCTTCACCTCAAGGTTTTTGCATCATAGAAAAAAGGTTTGCTTTTACCCGTTTTCAATTTATAGTTGGAAAATTCCATAAAGTGAGAGATTTCGTACGACCAAGCAAAAAAAATCAATGGATTGATCCGTAACTTCTTTGCTCCGCATAAGTTACAGGAATATTCTACAGTAGGTTTCAAATTCCAATCCTAATTAGTATTGGCGAGTGAAAAAAATTATCTCTCCATTATTCTTAGTGAAAAAAACGCACTTGACACTAAATACTGCCCGTCACGGTTCCTAATAACAGAAGGCAGAAAACGAAGTCTCGGCCACTTTTTCTCCGTCCTTCACCTACGAAACACATATACCCGGTATGGGACATAAATTCTTAAAACTGCGTATGATTAACCTCCTTTTAGAGTGACCTAGTCAATTCAGCGATTATTTCCAGAAGTGAAGGGGATTCTTTAAAGAAGGAAAGAAAAACAATCGAGTAATTACCTTCCATAGTAACGTTGTCTCTGTCTTATCATCGCTTTCGACGTTGTACCCAGCTTGAAGAATTCGACAATTACCGTAGTAATAGCCCGAGGAAACTTCAATGAGAAAATTGTGCGGAAGAAAAAAATGAAGAGTAGTAGAACATTGTATGGATTCAATACGAGTAGCGACAGCTGATTTGAAATGTGCGCAAAAAAGAAGACATAAAAAATCAGGAGTGCAAAACCTAACCAAGAAATTTTCTGCAGAGGTTAAAAGAACCAAAGATTAGGGAATAATTATGTGAAGGGAAATATTCGATGAAAGATCAGCGCAATTCGAGCCACTTCATTGAGTGCTCTGAGAGAGATTATAAACAAACTTGAGCTTTTTGCATCGCGCTTCGAACATCTGCGCTAATAGCAAAGATCGGTTAAATCATAGCGCGAACGTCTTTTTTCAGGAAAAAATCCAGAAAAAAAAGGAAACAAATAGCGCCAAAACTAGGATTCAAAACTTTGAAAACACAGAATATTTTAAATGAATATAAAAATTGCGGAGAACGTGAAGATAAAGATGATGACTTGATCGCCAAAACCGTCTACGCACACATCCAAATTATGGATGAGACAATCGCTTGTGAAAGTATCGAAATCTCTGAATCAATAGGAAAAAAGCTTTTCGACCACATCACGGATCCAAGCAAACACAAAGGAATCGGCCCGACAGCTCACCATTATCCGAACGACAATAGCAACAGTGCTCAATTTGAACAATATCGTCATCGATATCTTTAATGAAACGAATATCATTGAGCTAGCTCACAAGAACCATCTGTACCTTTACAAAAACTTATGAAAAAACAATGCATAGGGTTTTCTTTTTTTGTTACAAGAAAAAAAAACAATTATTTGCAACGATGAGTCACAATATTAGGTTTTTCAGTCAAAACTACTACCATTTTTCTTAACGCTTGCGCAAATGCCAAAAAAGAAAAAAATGAGAGGAAAAGTTATCTTCAGGATCGATGTCTACTTAAAGGCTCTAAATCACTAAATTGTTGATGTTGCGATCTTCACACCAGTAATGAGTGCCGTTCACGACCAAAAATTGCACTAAGCTCAATTTCTTTCACAAATCCAGAAAAATCCTTGCATATGTAGTAACGTTGTGTGTTTCCGTCTCCCCAACAACACAACTTATTACACGAACAACTCTGTTGTCATCCAATGTCCGCAATCCGCAACTAATACAACGCAAATAAGCAACAATAGCCAGTAGTCAGACCCATGTTATCGCATACGCGTTGCGGATTGCCTGCGTTCTATCACCCGTAATAAGTCGCATCGTATGGAAGGGGAAGGAAAGATATGGGGATGCTATACGGCGTTTTTCTGAATTTTAGGAGGAATTGAGGGTGATGCTTAGTTTTTTTAGGGTGTCGTAGTGCCTGAAAACAAGAGAAAAAAACCACCTCAAGTGAACGAGAGATAAAAAGGATTTTTGACGAGAAAACAATTGTTGAATTGCAAGACGAAAAGATGAAGATGTACAGTAATTAATCGCTTGGAATTCCTGGATTCATGAAACAATCCTCCAAACAACTACCGTTATCAAAAGCAGCAGCATCACATAACAAAGAGCACACGTTAGTGAGGGAAAATTTCCTCAGGTTTGGCCGGGGTTTTGCTTTAGAACTGTAGGAGCCGGACAGCATTGGGAATAAAGTAAATAATTTAACAAAACCATTTAAAAACCATAAACAACATCATAAATATCACTAGAGAACCATAAGCTTTGATTGCTACCAGCTTAGTGGACGTAAATACGTGGATGGATTACCGTACCCCCACGATCTCCTGCAGCGATATTTTTGATGCTACGGTAGTAGTGCGATTAATTCAGCAATGGAAGAATTATATGCTAACTTATTTTCATACGGCTTAATATTAATAAAAGTGCATTTAATAGTAGAAGGGCTTCTAAGGGATTCTCTACAAAAAAAAACAATTTGCACCCAATAAGAAATTACCTTAACTATTTATGCATGTATTTATTTATTTGTTTATTGAAAACACATGCAGGTGTGCCATGAAAGAAAAAAAAAACTATCAGTCGGAAAACATGTGCTGGACTAACCTTTTCCACTTTTTCTCCTGCTTTTTCACCCTTGTACAGCTTAGGAAGAGGAACATTTCCTCTGAATAGGGGACAGAGAACAGCTGCTTGGGTATTGACGGCCGGAAGGCGGTGCTTCGGAAAATTTTCCGAATCCGGGTCAGGGTGTTTCCTTTGGCCACTTCTCATGTTATTCATGTTACAACATGCGTTCATCTTTTGACGAGTGTGGGAACGGCGGGGACGGATATCGTTTGAACATCTGGGATGCCATAAAGCATATGTTCCGAGTACGGTGCAACCTATGAGATGTACGCTGGGAATCGAACGGATAATACGAATTCATCACATTTAAGGAAAAATAATTTTGTTTGTAGAAATTTCTAAAGAAACTGCATCGTACTTTAGAACTACAAACATATGCAAGTTCCATTTATTTATTCTACATGATTTATTTCGTACGTACTTTTTTTTTTAATTTTATGTGAATGTAATGTAGCCAATCTTCTGGGAAAAATGGAAATTTGGTGTAAACTAGATACAAACCATATCGCACCAATAACGGTAGCATACAAATGTTTTTAGAGCCATACACTGAAGAAAAGTGAGCTAAATCCAGAAAACTAGTCAGCAGGACTAAAAATAAAACTCCAAAAACTAGAAAGAGGTTTGAAAGAAAATGGAAAAAAAAGATCCGAAAAACGCCATCTCAGAAGCTCCGGATAAGTAAAAAAAAAAGAGTGCTCGCCGCCTGCTTCCGCAAGGCACAAAATTCCGGCTTTGAAATGGAGCCGGTATATTCAACCTCACTAAGCCTCTTGAGTTCCTAGAACTAGAAAACTCCTCGAGTTCCAGTAAGTTAACAGGTAAAACAACTACTTTTACTGAAAAAGTTGAGGTATTTTACTGTAATTGTCGAAGAGTATGTGATCTGTCGCGCGATGCTCAGGAACCCAGCTGGGAATCTAGAAGTTTCTCAGGAATCCTTCCCTGGTTATAGTCCAATTAGCATTTAAAAGATAGAAACTTTTGAATGAGTGAAAAGAAAACACTTTTTCTTCTTGCACTTAGGTGGGTTTTTCCAAAACATTCTCCAAAACAAAACAAAAAAATTCTCTTACTTACTCTCACAGATGAATTCTTCCATCAAGCTCATTTACGTCGAACAATTCCTAGTTTTCAGTGAATTTTACTCACAACAATTAAAGAAATGGTAGGTGCCTATTTCAATATGCCACCTCCTTTAGTTTGTAGACTGTATCCTTGAATTATTTCAACTGAGCTACCGTAAACAATAAATCCTGTACTGAGCCATAGCCTCAGACCCTTTTCTTCCCCTACCCACATCCTTCTGGATGGTAAAGTTAACGCTACTTACGCTAATTCGTTACTTCATTCAAATACATTCTATAGTGAGCGATAAATTAAAGAAAAAAAAGGCAAGGTCGACTGCAATTCTGGTTATGCTTCTAGAGTATGGATGGCACTGTTTCAACATGCTGGGAGGACAATTGTTGCAGTCCGGAAATACGTGGTTACTTCCATAACCTACTTTTCAAGGTAAATCTCAATGTCAATATTTACAGCAACCACATGAAAGATTAATTATAAGAATTCTGGAAGAAAATCTCCTGGACATATCCCAAATGTGAACGCTGAAATGGGTTGAAACCATTGATCACACTGATTCCCAGATCATCAGTTTCTTCCAGCGAGTTAATTAGCGGTCGAAAGCTGGTTTAGGCGAGATCTTGCCGCATTGGCCAAGTGCCCACTTGAGATTGCGAACGTGCTTCGACGGGAATAGCACTGGGGTCCGGAAGCTCAGTAATTTTTATGGAGAAAAACTTTGAGCGAAAAACTTTAAACAAAAACTAATTAATATCAATCAGTGATGAAGTGTTTTCGTCTCTCCAAACAAATCTAGAAACAAAATATCGACTTGAAAGGATGTGAAGACTTCGGATACAGATTACAGTAGTAACCTACTATCTCTACGCTACATACGCTCCATCATTATATTACTTGAATTATTTTAAAGAATTATATTCCAAAAGCAATCAACCTATGGGTAAAATGTAGTTGGGGGAGGGGCATTCAGTGGCGCCCTTATTTCTCGAAGTAAATAATCAAATCAATCGGGGCCCTAAGGCCTAGAGATTAGTTTTAGAGGATCTAAGAGATGTTAACTAAAGTTACTAAGAAAAAAAGTAAGTCAGAACGTTAGGAAATAAGGACGCCACTGAGTCCCCTCCTCCCCAACCACATTTTCCTCCAACCTATAACGCTTATGTTGAACGCTTACCCAAAACCCTACGGCTCAAAAAAAAAACCATAGTTCTTTGCCTTGATGTCGCTTTTTCACACAAAAATGTGCTGTGGTAAGAATAGCATCAGATCAGATGTTATCGTGCTGTGAAATCGCTCTTTAATGTGACAAAAACTACAGTGCTATGCGCGATGAAAATTCGCGATGCCAGTACTGGGACAAGTGGAAGTATAGATGACGGACGTGGACCGAGAATGGTGAAAGTTTGAAAGTTCAGCCAGCACACACACACCTGCCTATTGCACTTAAAGATTCGTATAACAATGAAAGGTATTCATAATCAGAATACCTACATTATTTCTTGGATTCCTAATTGTTTGCTTATTTGTACATCCATTTATCTACTAAAAAGGAGACCGAGACTTAATGGAAAGTCGCGAATTAGCACGAAAGGAATTGGCTAAGGACATTGTGTCAAAGGCAAAAAAAGATCTTTTTAACTCAATTATCTAAGGAAGAAAAGAAAAGTTTTCATGTAGCGCTCCACCCCAAAGATCAATCACGTAGTTCCTTTTCCATGAAGAAAATGAAAAGTCTTCTTACAAGATCTGTTCTCCAATATAAAACAGCTTATATTGTATTTCATCAGGGGTTTCCAGAACCCAATGCGAGAAACTCCTAGAGGATTCAGGACAAACAGAGAGGAAGAGGGGCTTATGCATGGAAGTTCACCTACTCTCGTTATCTTTGGTCGAATAACCATCACTATCTAAAAAGAAGAAGGGTCAAATAGGGGTCAATGCATCAAATAGTGAACTAGAGGAAAGGTGATAATGGAAAGTCGCGAATTAGCACGAAAGGAATTGGCTAAGAGCATTCACTAAGAAAAAAGCTAAGGTAAAAGCAACTAAATATATAGTTTTTAGATTCATTTTAAAAAAATCTACTTGCAATTGGTCAGCGAGTTATTGTCCGGGGTCTTCGAAAGACATCGGTCCTTCTTGAGGTTCATAGAGTCTCTTCTCCCAATATTTTTCCCTTACTTCCTCAGAGATGTACAAAAAAGATTAAAAAGTAAGTACTATTTTTTTTGTTTGTTTATATAAGTTGTTCTCTCATAGATAAGTTTTCGAACCATTTCGGAGTCTAGTTATAGGGGAAGCTACGTTCACTTCACTCCAACAATAATCTATGGTTCAATTACCGAAAAAAAAACGACATGAATGAAAGAGAAAAAGTAAAAGAAACAACAACAGAAAGTCGCTAAGTGAGAGAAACTGGTTCTAACATTATGATTAAAGCGAAAGATTACGTGGTAACTCAGGCAGACTTCAGAAAGGAGTAAACTAAAAAGTTCCAAATAATTCTATATACTTGATTTCAGAATACTTCCCCAGAACTGTAGTGCAGAGGACAGTTTACTTTTAACAAAGGTATAACGAGAAATCAAAAAGGATCAGCAAAGTCGAAGTGTTTTACTATGTTCAGTGGACTGGATTGGTGACTACAGGATGTAAATTTAGGGAGCAAATGCCGTAAAAGTCATGCCCTGTATAGAAAATTCGTATACTTCCGAGGATTTTGAGATGAATGTGAAAAGAGAAATCTGAGGTACGACCTCTTTGAATAGATTGGTACAGCTGCACAGGCCGTTATAAATCAAATCCCACAAAATTATAGCAGAAAAGAGCAGAACGCAAAAAAAATAGCCTAGTTTTCTTTAATTGTTCACTGACTGACCACTATAGTAGAAAAAAAGTACTCCTGAAATGTCCAAACGAACACATCCGGAAGCTGATAAAGGTAAAATGTTACTTAATTGGGTAATAAATAGTAATTCAACATAAAGCTTGACAAAATCTCAGCAGATTAGTAAATTAACGACAAAAGAAAATCGAATACAGTAATGAATTTGTCAGATATTAAAATGAATCTTACCTCTTCTGCTGCTTCTGTCGCAGAATATTCTTTCTTGGCGTTTTTGTTCTTTCACGTTGTCTCAATGGAAGTGAAGCAAACGGTGAAACTAAAGAAATCGGAACGAAACAATCCTGGACGGGGAGGACACATCCGTAAGGAACGCTAGGCGCAACAGGAATCAGCTGCTGGCACGGAGCTGGAAGTGGTGGTGGTGGCGGGAATGGCATCCAAAATAATGGACGCCATGGCATCACACCCGTTACCTGGAAATGTCAGTGCACTTTAAAATTTCAGAAGTGTGAATTAAGCGATTACACGGTGCGAAAAGCGAATTTAAGGACATAGAGCAGGCACCTCCTTATGACCTTGAAGATGTCAGATTGGCGCCATACAACACCCTATAAAACAGTGTCTATAAAATGTCATTATATGGTCGATGGTGTGGCGGTGATATAAACTTGGACAGAGAATGGAGTCGCTGAGAAGGAGAAATTTCAAAATTAGAGTAATAGGTAATTCGCCACAATATATTAGTTACTGTATTATGTTATAGTTTTACTCCAGTATTTATTTTAAAAAAATCCGAATCGTTTTCCTCGAATGAAAGCCAGGAAGCGAAGAAAGGAAGAGAAAAAAATCAATGAATGAAAATCAAATGAATCAAATGAAAATCAAGATCAATAAAGAAGGATCAATGAAGGAAGGAAGAAAGATCACGATTGAACACTGAATTAAGTTAGGTGGTTCCGCAGCGGCTGCCCAGTTGATGGTTCGAAACCTCCCTAAGCCAACTAAGGTTTTCATACCTCTAAAGATGGCATCACATTTGCCTGGAAGGATAAAAACACCGACTTCATAAGGTCGGATCAAAACGACATGAAACTCGGTGCAGCTGCGTGCACTCTTGTTCCCAACACTCATCGCTGTACTTCGAGAAGGTCCCATCACGATCCGAACCGCTACGCTCCATCGCAGCGTTTTGATCGCAGCCGCTTACGCAATTGCACCGAGCTTCATGTCGTTATGTACCTGATTTCTGGTGCAATTGCGTAAGCGCAACTTTGTACGCAATTTCACCATAAGTCAGCTCATTCTGATCAAATTACAAACTATAACCTCAGTTTCTTCAAAATGGTAGATGGGAAAAATAATCTTTTGAGATAGCCACAATTCAATTAAGACATTACAGTTCACAGACCGCAAGATGTTTACAAACACGGTTACACAAAATGTCACGAGATTTCCGTTGCGCTGTGTTGAAACAAACGAAGCAGGGAAGCGCCGTAGTAACTGGACAATGATGTTTTCTGATGCTTTCGCTAGCATTCGCAAACTTCAACGCGGGTCTACGCAGAAAAACCTTCCAACACTGCTGAAAATGAATCAATCAGGCGGTTTGTCTTGATTTGTGCGTATGATAGGCAGCATGCGAGCCGAAACTATTTTTAAAAAACTTAAAAAAAAAACCTACTTTTGTTTACTTATTGTGTATGTGCTTATTTACTCATTTTTGCGCCAATACAATATCACCGAAACAACCGTTTTAGCAAATGATGAGATATTAGAGGCCTACGAAATGTGCACCACAAAGCGAAAATGTGAAGAAAGATGAAATAAAATAAAACAAAATAAAAATAAAATGGAACAGCTTCACTAGCGTAATCCTACTCTGTTGATTCAGTTGTGCATACGTTACATGTGATGGCATCAACCTCAAAAAAAAAAAGAAATTTGTGGCTTTAATTTGAAACATAACATCATTACACGTAAAAATTCTGCCAAAAACGAGCTGCTGGTCTTGATTGGATTAGAAATTCTCGATGATTCCGCTACATTTCCATTCGTTGTACACATCACACGGAATTATTTTAATCGGTAAAGCATTTTCTCTGACATACGGCTGACACGGTAGTAAATGAAAAAATAGTTCTGAGTGAAAACACAACATTTTTACACGCAAAAGTCTTGTCAAAAATGAGCTGTTGGTCCTGATAGGATTAGAAATTCTCGACGATTCCGCTACAATTCCATTCATTGTTCACACCACACGGAATTATTTTAATCGGCAAGGTATTTTCTTTGACACATGGCTGATACGGTAGTAAATAAAAAAAGAATAATTCAATCAATGTCAATAAAAAGTAAATGAAAAGTCACACCACACATAATTTACGAACTACGAGATCGTTTCAGGAAGCAATTGAGGAACTTGGGATGAAGAACCGTACAGCACAAATAAGTGGTGAGTTGTGTAAATTTTGAACACTTCAGAAATCTGCTTTGTGTCCTTTGTAGTCGGGAAGCGAAAAACGGGTGAGCCCAGGGGAAAAAAAATCTACAACAAGCCCGAAATCACAAGTGCCGCCGCCGCATCTGGAACGTATTGGCGCTCGCGCTGTGAAACGAGAGCCAGAGCGAACATAGCGAAAGGTTGTGGAAACAGCTGAACGCATATGGATCCATATAGATGTAAGAGATATGACGGAAACATAGCACGTGATCCACGGTCATTGTTCGACAAAAAAAAAAGGAAAAAGAAAAACAAATCGGGAACTCCCTTTCTTCGTTTATAGATGTTCTTTGAGAACAAAAGGTCCTGTAAATAAAAAAACATATAAGCGTCTTTTCGAGATTCCATCGAAAATGGAATATTGGTAGGATCTAGATGATATTCTTAGAGAAAACAGAGCTGAAAAAACACAAAAGAAGTGTAGGAAGGGACTTGGTGACACCCTCATTTCTGAGTAACTAAATTAATCAGGACCCTAAGACCTAAGCGTTAGTTAGTCTTAGAGGATCTATGACATGTAGTTTGAAGTTACTAAGAGAAATAAGTAGGTCTGAGCGTCCAGAAATATGCATAAACAACAAAAACAAAACAACGAAACAAAACAACAAAATGAAACATTCACTAGAAGCAAGATGCTGTTAGAGAAAATCGATAAGCAATGAAAAGATCATAAGAGATCAAATCGCTACCGAACAACTTTCTCTTATCCGTTAAAAGCTGCAGAAGCTTGTTTATGGAGGTTGAAGAGAACTTATAATGTCAGGGTCAATGAATCCTTAAACGCAACACATCACGAATCTGTCGTTGCGAGGGATTCCTTGAAAAAAAGGTTGTAGATTACGGAATCCGGCATAGTTCCGCTCATCTGTCGCTAATCGTCGTAAAAAAAAACAGCGTGAAAGGCGGCGTTTTCTTTACGATGCGTTCAGTTGCCACCCATGTGCACGCGCCGCATCCACGTGCGAGCGATGGAAGATCAATGAGGGCTCCTCACCAGCCTATTCAAGCAAAAATCAATTAATAGGCCGCTGAGAGGACCGAAGCGTGTACATGCAGGAGTGTTCTAACGTACCTCTCATAGGAATTAAAGTTGGGATTCCCACACTGTTTTGTTTACGACAATTAGGGAGAGATGAGCGGAACCAATCTCGCATTCAGCAATCTACAACCAGCTTTCTAGCTTTTCCCACGGATTCCCTCACCACGTCGTCGTGGTGTACTGTCTTCAATTGTCCCACGGACGGACAGGGATACAATTTCTGGCCACTTGCGGTTGCTTGATTTGCCACAGTCTTCGTGCGATAGTACCTCGCTGCGAGACCCAGCCGCTTTTTAGCTAAACATTTCCAATGCCAGGAACGAGTGGATATGTATTTCAGCGGCGTCGTGTATTCATCCATGGACAAACATCAGTTGGATGCAGCATATCCAGTCCAGACCCATTTATCCGCCAGAGCGCAGTTACCAGATGGATAAATAACACTGAATACGAGCAGTACATCTCCTGAACGCATGAAGACAAAGACGACGACAAACTGGAGACGTAGAAGTACGCAAAATTGTTGAGGAAGGACAAATTCTTCCCTTAGCCATTCTTCTGTATCTGACATAGTCGGGTCGAAACAAGATGAACCTCGGTGCTAGCGGCTGCGCTCGAAGCGGCGCGATCGACCAATCATCGCTGCAGTTCGCGTTGGCCCCACCACGATTCCATTCCCTAGCTTCAACGCCGCGTCGCTTCGAGCGTAGCCGCTTACGCAGCAGCAGCGAGCTTCATGTCGTTTTGACCCTGCAGTCCCCATTGTCCTTGCGGACATGTATTGGAATAGTGGCCTAATCACCTTTGGATTCAGGAAGTTATCCCATTTACGGTTTTCTTCGAAACCAATAGAAGCTTACGTAGAGGTAATAGAAGTGTAATGATATGTTTTACTACAATCCAGGCGATGAAACGTAAAGAGAACGAGAGGTGTGGCCTTTAAAATGAGACAAGAAGGAATTGCAACTGAGGGGATGGGAGGAGTCTCTACGGAGTACATATATGACCGAAACGAAAACAACCATTCAAAGAATTCATAAACTATTCTTCTTTTAACCATAGACAAATTTAAATAAGTCTATAAAACACAACTATTGGAACCGTTCCACGATAAAATGACAATCGAATCAAATGTAATTATCGAAAGAACACTTTACAAAACACAGACAACAGTTGCACGGAAAATGCTCTGCTCTCTTCTCCTCCAGTAGAAGTCACTTTACAATTCACGTGGTTTTTCATAATATTATTATTGGATTCACAGTTATCATTGACAAGAAATCGAGCGGCTTTTCTGAGAAAAAAAGGGGTCCTCAGACCTAGGATATTGCTGTCAGGAAGCGGGATATCTTCTGAGAATTCTATGTAAAGAATTTAGAGAGCGGGCACTATCACCCAACACCTGCCCGATCCTGAAATTTCATGGCTGCTAAGTTAATTTGTTGCACGGTCGAATGTTCGCTCAATGACTTTAAAGGCGCGAAAAAACGTAGACGCACAAGAAACATCAATAAGGAAGGAACGGTTTCATGGCTGTAATCATTCGAAAAGTTTCCAGGAAAAAAACTCTTTGAATTAGTACGTATCGAAGAGAAGAACCGGACCATCTTCAAAGCAGTTCGATTTTGGGAAAAATCTTCCTGGATGCAGAAACTGCCAAAAATCACCAGATCTTGTACGATCGCACTAAATGACACGGACAGAGTGAGAACAAATAACTTTCAAATTGCGTATTGCTGAAGACATCACATTGTTCTTCTACAGTATTTTCTTAAGTGTCTATTTTTTAATGGACCAAAAATCGTCGTTAATTTTCGCAATTTTTGAGTATACTTATTAAAGCTTATCCTACTTTTTGGGAACTTTTCATTGTTTACATCTTTATTAGTTGAAAAGGCAGTGAAGACTAGATTACGGAAAAAACTAAGAGCATCCACAGCAAATATGGGTGTGGTCCTAGACTACCGATTGCAACATAAAAAGCTGCTCCAGTTCCACTCAACTTTTCATTTTTATCCTTTTTATTTCGACTTTTTAAAAGATTCTGACAAAGATTTTAATTATTCGGTAGGCTTCTGGGTGTCATTAGTAATTATTCTTTCGCACTTAGGCATCTGCCTACATTTTTTTGTGGGAACCACCCTTCCCATTTCTTCGAAAACATATTCCAGCACATCCAAGAAAAGTCACTTATCGAATCCTACGAATTGTGAGCTGTGCTGATCTACAACGATCTATAGAATAGTAGTTTAATGAGCACTAGAACACAGTAAAGTGACGCAATCCCCCTTTGCTATGCGCCAAATTCAAAACATTATCAGAAACTGAGTTATATATGTGCGAGAATAAAGCAAAGTAGAGATGTATCAACGGAGCTAACAGCCTAATGAAAATAAAGTAAGAACAAATTCCTAAGTGTGATCTTCTTTGGACTTTCAGTATTATAGAGTTGAATAGTGAACGACGACGCCGAAACGTTAGCCAGAATAAAGGTCGATAAGAAGCTGGATTCTGCTCAGTAAAGTAGTACACAAAGTAAGAATTACGATTTACGAGTTCTAAAACCAAAAAAAAAACTAAGACCTAAAACCATTGCGTTCTCCGTTCTCCATATAAAATTTCTCTTATAATTCCTAATATATTATATTCTATATAATTTCTTATATATATATATATATATATATATATATATATATATTGGTTTTCCTACTGCCTTCCAAAACGCTTCCACTTTACATGAATACAACAATGAAAAGATAGGAGAAGAATACAAAATAAAGCTCATTACCACTATAGCAGAAAAGTCATCCTGAAGCACTTTTGGCTGTTCTTTCCTCTTTGAAATATACCAAAAAACGAAAATAACTGGAAGAAAGACGCAAACTCCAAACAATAACAAGGTTTTGTTTCGAAAGACTTTACAATGTGCAGAATTCAAAACTTTGCACTATTAAAAACCGTGACGAGTGTTCGTCGCCAATGGAAATGAATAAAACAATCAATCAAATTTGGAAAGTAACAAGAGTTGACAAAGTTGCGTATCACAAGTTACAGTGATAATTTGAGAGAACAATCCTCAGAAAAAAAAATCAGGAATTCCACTCCAACATTTTTGAAAACGAGGTGGAATTCGCAAGCATGTCCAAAAATTCTGTCAGGGAGTTCTTTGGGCGTAAGGTAATCCATAGATACTTTTGTAACTAAGGCATTCTGCAGATACCAGAAGAATTTCGTTAAAGTCAGCACACCACGAATCTGACGTGGTATGAATTTCCCATGGAAAGTTTCTATAGAGGATTGTAGATTGTGGAAGTCCAGGAGGTTTCGTTCATCTCTCCGTTGTCGCTGTAAAAATCGGCCCGGAAGCCGCAGTATTTTTAAGACGGCTTGCATTACAGAGCCCCACCGTTGCGCACGCGCCGCATCAACTAGCGAGCTTTCGAGGGTCAATGAGGTCTCCTTACCAGCCTATCCAAGTTAAACTAATGAATAGACTGCTGAGGGGAACAGAAGGTGTACATAGAGGCGCGTTCTAACGCATCTCGTAGGAACTAAAGCGGTTCCCATGCTGTTTCTTACGACGACTACATGAGTGGGATCGTGTGGTTTTCCGCACACTGCGACCCCGTACGGAAGTTTTCCGAAAAACATGGTATGCTGCCTTTAACGTATCCGAACGAATGAAGAAGTACGTAGCGTCGAGTGGGCTCCCATAAATCATTCTATACCTTGCGTCTCTGTACTCGAACTTCGTCGCAGAACCTGAACATGGAACCTACAGAGAAAAGGAGGTTTAGGTTTAGGCTTAGAAGAATGAAGTTTGGAAGAATGAGGTTTGTGAACGGAACGGGAGAGAGGCTTGGAGGTTGTCCAGGACTCACGGTGGTTCTGCTCAGTAACAGCAGCACAAATCGCTTTTAGCGACACATGATCGGATTATGTTCGAGAACCACTTGTAGACCTCATGTTTAGGGGTCCTGTTCAAGTATCTTCGGGATCCTTCGGTATGGTGGGATCATTGGGAACTGCAGCGATGGATGTTGCTAGCGACGGTCCCCACCCGATCTCTACTGTTAACCAGGCTGATGAGGCTGTACACACATTTTCACACTCGCTCAACAAAATAAATTATACAGTTGTAGGTTTCAAATTTACTACGTGAAACCTAATTAAACAAACACAGACAACGGATGAAACGAAGAGTTACTAGTTAAACCATCCGAGACTGTTTCCATATTCACACTTCAAAATAAAAATAGGAGTGATGTCGGAGCAAATGGATTTACTGGTAACGAAGGAATGTCCTTTGATGGATGATCATGATGAAAAAGCCGTTCCATCTTGGGTGGTATCGCAAATATTCGCGTGATTGATAAGAGTAGGAAAATTTGTTGTCTCTATTCTTGGTTGACAATATATTTGGTGAGTTGAGTTGCATTTAGAATTGGGGAACTCCTCCCTTGTACGAATAAACGGATACTTTAAAGTAATCCCAATTTTTGCATCCTTCAGTAGTCTTGGATCTCCTCACACAGCGTGAAATCCACGTAGGTTAGCATGAAAACTAAAAAGTTGTGCGAACCCAGCCGATTGAGGGTACACAACTAACTAAAGGTAACGAAACGAATTAAAATGACTACTAGAGAAAACGAAAGTCAGGAGAAAATTAACCAGAGTCATTTCCAGAGGAACAACTTGATTACATAAGGAACCGAAAAGTCAGTGGACATTGGAAAATATGATTATTCAAGCTTATATATCAAATCCCTCTTAGGTTAAATGGCCTTGATTTAATTGGTGGACCAATCAAGTACTGTAGTAGGTCATCTGGATGATTTTGAGCTGAAGCCCGTATACTGAAGCTGTGTAAGAGAAATAAATAAGGAAATAAGATAAAATAAAAATAGGAATTAAGATTTTCGCATCTGAATGGAAAGTCAAGAAATAAATAGTGAATTCAGGAGCTTTTAACCGTATTGATATAACTTCCTTCCAAGTAATAAAAAGTTTTTTTTTTTAAGTAAAGAGGAGAAGCAATAAAAATAAGGCAACGCGCGATTTTTTACTTCTTCTTTAAAACTAATGAATAGATTAATTTTTGGCAGTAAAACATCTGGGAGGACTAGAAAATCTGAATTGAAAAATAATATCAAACAGGTAAACTTAAGATAGCAATTTAGGACAATAATTAATAAAAATAATAAATAATAATAACAATAACAATAATAATAAAAATAACAATAGTAATAAGAATACTGATAAATAACAATAAACAACAAATAATAAATAATAGTAATTTAGCACATTTTTTTGAGAGCACAGCACCGTTGCACGTTTAAGCTGACCGTGAATAAGTGAACGAATGTTCTGTCTTTGAAATAGTCATCTTAGTTTTATCCGGAGATAAGGTGCATTTTGCAAGACCCGCAATCAGCGGAATTTCTGTTGTGAAGTGGGAATTTCGATAGTTCATATATCAAAACCGCGACTCTCTTGTTCTTTCCATCACTTCAATAAATCTCCTAAACTGGATCTGCTTATTCGAGCGTTAAGCCCGAAGAAGACTGAACATAGCAAGGTGACTTTGAGAAATATCACCAATTTAATAACACCGTTAATTTTGCTATGTTGTTCCAAGCGGATGAGCTTCATTTAAAGGCATCACTCCCCACGAATCTGAGGTTGTGCAGATTTCAGGTGGAGTATTCGTATACGGGATGGGAGACTACGGAGAGGGGGGTGATTCCGTTCATTTCTTCCCAAATGCCGTAAAAAAAACGGCCCGGAAGATACGGCTTCAGGCGTTTTGGCGCACTATTTTCTACACGGAGTTCGACTGGAGCGCGCCAGCCTTGTGCGGCGCCGCATCTTCCGGGCCGTTTTTTACAGCAATTAGGAAGAAATGGACGTAATCACCCTCCTCTCCATAATCTACCATCCCTTATAAGAATACTCCACCTGAAATCCGTACCACCTCAGATTCGTGGAGTGATGCCTTTGAGAAACTAAGCTCGAGTAACAAAGTTATGGAAGAAATAAGAAAACTCATGACACGTATAATCCACAACTAGATGCTATGCGAGATGAACGACAATGCTGAACGATCTGGATTTTTGAAGTTGACTATAAACAGATCGATTTCTAGCGGACTAACTTTTTGGTGGACACTTCAGAGAAACGAAAGACTGAATCGGTCCAGTTCCAGTTCTTGCAGGACCGTTGTATTGAATTTGTTCTTTGGTTTGGTGGGTCGATTTCTAGCAGTCAATGACGAGTTGAGTGTTTATTATTTCAAAAAAAACGTATTGCTGAAATCCCATTAAAATACGTGAACAAGGTCCGTAAGAGAGTGAAACAAAAACAAGAAAGTGAACAAAATATGTACAGAAGTGAAGAAAACAACAAAAAGCGATACTCGATTCAACTCCACAATCCCAAGACTCAAATAATGTCGAACTTGGAACTTACTTAACGAAAATATGTACAACTTTCAAAAAGGGATACTATATTGTCTACAACTTACAACTATCAAATTCACCATCGCATAGTCGGGTCAAAATGACATGAAGCGCGGACAGTTGCGTAAGCGGCTGCGCTCGAAGCGGTGCGGTGAAGCGTAGCGGTCGGGATCGAGGTGGGACCATGAAGAACTGCAGAAAGCCAGGATTCTTACACGATTGCAACCGCTACGCTCCACCGCACCGCTTTGAGCGCAGCCGCTTACGCAACTGTCCGTGCTTCATGTCGTTTTGACTCAACTATAGTTTCAACGATTATAACATTAACAAACTATTAATTTCTAGAAAAGCAACGAAGACATGTCAATGGTAGAAGTTCATAGTCGCTTTGTGTACATTTGATGACAAGTTTGACAGAGTTGAATCCACAGATGACTAAGGAGCTCATATAATACATATGACCAATATGAACACGAGGATGGTACGAACAATTGCATGATCAGAACGCCGATTGTGACCCTATGCATGAATCAGTACGTCTTTTCCGGTTACAATCCTCTATTGCAGTCATGAATTCAAAATTCTACCACTTTGAGAACACTGACTACTGCCATAGGTGCGATATTGAGGAGCCGGACCCTCCTCAGGTGAGTGGGGTCCAGCGTAAATGGTGAGAATCCCTTCCCCAATCGTTCAAAAGTGAAGGGGTCCCTTCGGCAATCGCCCAAAAGTGAAGGGGGTCCCTTCGACGACAGTACAAAAGTGAAAGGGCTTGCGAGCACCGGGTCCGATTATCGCATGTATGACTTCCGCAAACACCAGCGCACAGATTTAATTATCCACTTACAGACTGTTCGAGACACTTACAACCTTGATTCATGGTGCAACATCGCGTCAGCGATTGCCCACAAGACGGCGCCCCTTTCAGGCGCTCGTGGGTTGCGGCAGGGAATCTTTTCCAGCCAAGCCAGTCACAGGCTGCCGGCTCGTTGAAGATTTAGATAAGATTCTCTCCACCAAGACCTCTATTCTAGATCCACCATCATTTTCCAGAACTTGCTTTTGCAGGCATCCTGAAAACTGACAGCTTCAATGGTTTTTGGTGGTGGTGATACGCTGACACAGCTGTGTCATATCTGGAAGAGCCCTTTCCCAAGTTCTCAAGTCGCAATCTTTAAAGGCATTATACCAGAAATGTGGCGTAGTGAGAGAATCCCAGGGAAAAGCTATAGATGAGGTTGTAGATTGCGGGATCCTGGATAGTTCCCCTCATCTCTGTCTAATCCCCGTAAAAAACGGCATGAGAACCGCTTTAGTTCCTACGAGGTACAGAAGAATGCACCTCTGTGTACACGTTTCGGTCCCCTCAGCAGCCTATTTCTTTGGTTTCACTCAAATAGGCTAGCGAGGAGACCTCATTGATTCTCGACCACTCGCACGCGTGGACGCGATGCGTGCACAGGGGTGGAGCTGAAATCGTCTTAAAAAACGGCGTTTTCCACGAGAAATGAGCCGGACCATTTCACATCCCGCAATCTGCAGAATCTCTAGTTTTTCCTCTTCGATCCGATTCCCTCACCACGTCGTATTCATGGCATGCTGCCTTTAGGTGTTCAAAGGGCGGATAGGGATACAATTTGGTGCCTTTTCCAGTAATAGATAGAGCGTTTTCTCGATACCTACGACTAAAACCGTCTACCCATTCAATCAGATCCAGTACATCACTGAAAACAGACAAATGAGAAGTGTCAACAACCTTAAAAGACCAGTTTCTAGCGTTCCCAATAGTATTTCGCGGAAATATCACATGATAGGTCTGGAGATACGCGTTCAAGTCTTCAGACGATTCTAAAAGTTTCCGCTGTTCTAGTTTCATATATTTTCAATAAAATAGAAATTGTTTGATGGCGGAAGACTTTGTCACTATCCTTCTTCATCATTTATTTCAAGAATGTTACAACCTTTTCTCCTAGTCACATGGAAAAATTTTAAAAAAAAAAGATCGGATTATATAATAGGCACAAAATATGAAAAAAAGAACGATAAAAGGGGAACATATTGGGAATTGCTGGATATAAGCAAAAATCTGACTGAGCCATAAGCGTCTGGTATTTCAAAAGACGATTTTCTTTACTTACTCCTTACTTTACTCTTACTCTTTCACTTATTTGAATAAAATCTCCTCCAGCCGGTAATGCTGAGTTCAAGAGCAAGAACCGCTACCTTCTACATGTCTAAAGAAGAAAAATATCTTTAAAAAAACACTCCTGTTTACAACTGTTTCAATCAAAGGACCTTCTCAACTTATATTCTTAGTAGAACTAGTCCTAAAATTCGTACAAAAATGCAAAAACTAGGAAAATCCAGAGAAATCACGGTGAGACCCTTTAAAAATCCGAATCAGAATCCGCTCACTTTTCAAAATAAAAAAAAAAAACGTGATAAATCAGGAAGAAAATGGAGAAGCAGAAGATCCACTATTAATGAACTACGGAAACACGCTGATGCTGATTCTTCGAGGGATATGGTTCGCGACTGTCGCACTTCTTGAGGAAATTCAAATAAAGCCGTAGACAGATGGTAAACATGAACGCCAATCAAGGAGTATATGTGCACGTGCGCATAGACAGAGCAAATGGTGGCGTTAGAGAAGGGACAAAAATTATATCAACCCTCCAGAAGGACTAGGAATGCACCAAGTGAAGTCTGGTGAAGTGATCCAGAAAATTGTGAGCGTGAATAAGAATGCTAAATGCAAGTAAAAACTTATTACTATAAATTCAAAGAAAAAGCAACCCATATATTTTTATATATTTATATTCGTTTGTATTTTTATATTTTTATATAAAAAAATAATGAAAAGGAAGACAAATTCGAGAGGCAGGTAGCGATGTAGTTCTGAATAATGTTTGTTTAGAGAAATAATAGAGCCTCGTCGAGTAAAGATCGCAAAAAGAACGTTCTTGTCCTCCCCGTATAGGTGTGCACTGGCCTCAAAAAGTGAAGTGAAGAGCATAAAAAAACTTCATTACAAACCATGAAATTCCCCGCAAGGGTGGATTGAAAGATCATAAACAGTGCTATAAGTGATTTCATCGCAATCCAATTTTTCTTTTTAATTTTTTGTTATGTGCCGTTTTTATATTCATAACGGAAATGTTTGTATTTCTATCGAGGGTGCACGATTGGTTGCATTTTTTTTTAATTTCTATATTGAAACATTTTCTGTCTTGAAGAAAAAATCCAGCAACAATATTTGGATCACGTTAGGAAAAGGACTCCTCACTACTAATAAATCTAATTTTGTAATTATAATCGAATTTTTCCAAAATGCGCGCTCCGAGTAATTCTTTTTGAAGAATCTAGATGAACAATGTATAAATTCCCTAACAGTGAACGGGATTTTTACGGAAGTAATCCGGATAATCCGAGAAAAATCAACCAAAGTCGGATGAATATGAAAATATTCTGACTGTGAGTAGCCGAATAGTTCCAACCGAATCCGAAGTGAGCAATGATCAGTTCTGATCTGTTCCTAGTCGGACAACATGCCCGACGATCACTTGAGTGTATGCTCACGGCACTAGAGAACCAAATACCAACAATAAAATTTCCGGTAATGTCTCCATTGTCCCTGTCTTTTTATGCTTTATTATTGTATGAGAATTGCAGCCTTCTCTAATGAATTTAAAAACATGCCGCTCTACGTTTTCATTCCCAATCACAAATGTCTTCGTTTTTTTGTTTTTTTTTTGGGTTTTGTTTTTCTCGAAATTTACGTCACGTCAGGCACCCACAAATTCCTTAGAGAGTACGGTATCGTGATCTAACAGGCAAATCTGTCCCATCAGTGATTGCAACTTTTGCGCATTTACGGCCACATCTTATTTCCATAAAGAATCAAGAACTAGAAGTAAAGTGAATCTTCATATGAATTTTAGATGTGGAACCAATCCTCAGTGGTGATCGTTGTGCCCCATTAGTCATGTAGGTAATCATGCTCAAAATAATATTTGAGAATTTTCGTTGTATTCGTTAAAATATGAATCGTGGATAGGAATTTTTGGTCTATGAATCCATTCAGTTCTCGGGGAAACTCCACAGAAGATGAGCCCCAAAACAATCTAGTTTGATATGCTGCCTTAAAAGACACCCAATGACCCACCAACACTAAAGCTACATTTTTAAGAAAAGAGTGAACAAGTGAAAGCCGCAAGTAAAGGATTCTACACAACATTCCAAAGTGGCGAGAAACATTTGCCCCGGCGATCCCCTGGAAAAAAAACCGCTTTAGAAGAAGCGGATATTTACCGTAAGTCACATTTCAAGTCAAACATACTCGTGTTCAAGTGCTAGCTTAAAAAAGAACAAAACTAGGCATTTCATGCCGAAGGAATTCCGCACGCGTCTCATCTGCTGCAGTGCACTGCTACGATCTGTACAGGTTGCTTACCTCATCTTCCACGTTCACATTCGTAGGGAAACTATATGTGTCACTTGACTACAAAAAATCGTCTCACCCGATTAAATAGGTCATCAACTGGACTCGAAAATTTAAAAAATTCTCTTCTACTGCCACAAAAAAGACTTCACAACAACAATAGACAACAGAAACAAATGAAAAACCGGTAGAATGACAACTGCAAGAGGGCATAAATGCCTCAAATAAACATTCTAAACAAACAATTAACATTACAAACAATGAAAAGGCAATGGAAATGGAAATGGCAACAATGAGAAGGAAAATTACTCTGCCGCTTTCGTTATTTTGCATTCATTTTGACTTTTGCGACCACTCTTCATCCAACGTCCTAAGAATCATTCATTATTGGAATGAGAAGTGAAAAACAGAGTTGTTGCCAACTAACCGATAAGTTGTATCCTCATCGCAAGTCAAAAACTCATCCGTAACCTCAAGCAATTCCCGAACTGCTTCAATTTCTTCTGCTCCTTCTGCGGCCTCTGAACGAAATCGGCACTCAGTTGTTGGATTCACACTTGTATGGGGATGTCCAAGATGACCGAAACACGCTACAACTTCAAAAGTTCCACAGTGGCGTTCACATATCTAGAAACGAAGGTTTTTATCCTAAAAAAGGATCGGTCTAGCGAAAAATTGAACTTGAAATAAACAACTATAACAAATCAAAATCGCATATCATATGGGATTTAAGGAAAAGTGAGCCAGACTAAGGGTATGGATCGCCAACCGTAAAGCAACCTTGCCCCTAATCTTGGGATTTGGGGATGGACTTCCTACAGTGGGACCTTTGGCCAGAAGCTTCCAATCAGTCGACTGCGAGATGCAAAGAGAAACAATGATATGGATGGTAGATGGTGTGGATTCGCTTCCAACAAATAGGAACACCTGTCCACAGGGTTTTTCGGCTGCACACAGCAATGAGAACACCTAGTAAGACGTCAATAGACTCTCTGGGAACATATGGCGTGTGACCCACTGAGCACTGACTGTGGCACTAGAGGAGAACTGTTCATGAAAACGTGCGTTACAGGTCGGGAACAATGAACATGATGACCGCCGAGTTGGAAAAGAAAAAAAGACCGGCAAGGAGAGCAAGACAAGAATGTCGAGGATATAATGAAGAGGACCCGGAACACACGACACTATTCCGCTTTTCAACATCGTTTCTCCCACATTGACCTACCTTCAGAAACTTTTTATGCATGCTGAACTTTTTATGAAGAATACTGTTCTCGAAAACTCCTTCGAATAGTAGAGTATAACGCATCACAAAAGCAAAATAGGAGTTTGGAGTACAACCTTACATCACCAATCGAGGATTAGAGAAACCGCCTCATTTGCCAAAGGAGGTAAAATGATGTAATAAGGTGGGTCAGAAATGTGATTCACAGCTACGGCACAGCTGGACAACAGTTTTGAGAGACTGAGTTCCGTGAGATAGAAGACGGATAAGAGAAGGGCCCCCTATCTAGTTGTTAGATTGGCCTACGTAGTCCTTCAAAAAAAAACATGATGCTCTTGGCGCCCCTTCTAAGATGATACGCCACTAGGCAACTCTCTCGCGTGATCAGAACAAATGGAAAAAAATTACAGTTATATGCTCCACTAAATAAAAGATCAACGGAAGTACAGGTGAAGCATGTGAATACTGCCACTTCTGAGTATGCTTTCATCAACTAGTGGTTTAGCTAAGAGATGAAGACAAGCTTATGATGGGGAAAGCAACATAACAAACAAAACAAACAAAAACGAACTCTTATAAACGCAGGGCATGGTTTGTAAGCTATCTCCTTCCTCCTCGAGTACCCTTTTGCACAGTTCCACATCACAACTCGTTTCCCATATCTTAAAAAAACACTGCTATTATGTTTACAGACGACATACTGCTAAAATTAAACAATTTGTTACACCTGAAAAAGTATTTACTAAAATTAAAAGGTCAATATACAAAATAGGAACAGAACATACGTAAATTTCTTCTCTGAACTTCTCATCACAAATTTACTGCCAGTCTCGTACTCCTTCTCGGCACGCCATTCCTTAATTTGACTACATTTCCGTTGGAAAAACTACAATTTACATACGTGTCGAGATTAGAAAAGGCCAAGATTGTTCCACAATGTTTCGGTAAAATTGTAGCGAGATCTGTCCTTTCTAGGCCTTGTCTCTGGCACATCTGAGGTCGTTTTCAAATAAGTAAATGAATGTGTACAGTCAGCTTAAAACGTGTTGTATAGAGACGATACGTGTTATCGGTAAAATCGTGCTCTGAGTTCTCTCTACAATGCTCGGAAAGCCACCCGGACCTCTTTTTTTTTCCTGCTTTTCATGTTTTTTAGTCTTTTTTCTTGGATAGCAGTGCATGAATATTATTACACACCCTTCGCAAAATCATTTTTCTAGAGGTTCGTCGTTTGTTTTGCACGTAGGGTGCCTCCGAGATCTCAGCTTCCAGGATTCAATTTCTATCCCTTCCTTTGTGTAAATGTGTACGATTACCATCCTTCATAGCCGTAAAATTAAAAATAAACCCATCTCTTCGTTAAACTAAAAGCTTCTTCTGATGTCAGGACATCTCTTCAAAGAGTTTAATTCCTAGGGATTGAATTTTTGCCACATTTTTTGCGCAAATATGGCTTTTTTTCCAGGTTTTTGGGGTTTTACTGCGACTGTGAATACAACAAACTCTGATCATGCGCAATTACACCAAAAATATGATGGGTATTAAGACTTTACAAGAAGAGATTTCAGAAACGCTTAAGAACAATACAAATGATAAGACTAATCGAAAAGAGCTTAGTTGAGATTACGTAATTCTATTCATGCACCACTATTCGAAAAAAAAGCGATGAGAAACTGAAGAAAGGAAGGAAAATAGTTCGGACAACTTTCCGCGCAATGTTGAGAGTGTTCAGCGCACGTCTTCACCGAGGACGAGTCGAGTTACGCCGATGCAACACTTTTTACATCAACTGTATGTGGGATGTATACGCAAGCAAAAGCGAATCTGCATGTGTAGCAAAAAAAAAATGCCCCCCCACCGAGACTGCATCGTCTTTGATACATTTTGCATCGCAAAGCTTCTTCTGGTTCGTGCTCTTACATGAACAGGTTCTCGTTCGTGGGATTTTCTTCACTGTTCGTCTTTCAGATCTGTTATGTCAATTTTGTGTCAAATAGTAACTGTACGATTTCTCTAGTTAAAAAATAAGAAACTTGAAGCTGTGAAGTACCAGACTGCTGTGAGGGTTTAACGCAACATCTCAAACGCTTCCAGATTCCCGAATATCCAACTGAGAAATGTTCCTCGTCAGAAAGTAGTCGAGCTGAAGTTTAAGGTTTCTCATCTTTCGCTCGTTTTGCTCTTCAGGCGTTAAACAGGTCAGCCGTTACCACGTAAGCTGATGATGATCTCTCTTAAACGTGGAAGCGATGACGAGGGCCGTCTCTTCACATAAATTACCCAGTCGATTGCTCTTATCGGACGTGTGCTTAGCTAAACAATACCATTTTCCTACCACTTCGGATTGTTATCCAAGTACCGTCTTGGCTATTGCGTCGGTTCTGACAATGAGCACCTTTCGGTTGGGTATTTTTCCATCAGCGCATCGATTTGTTATAGACGTATTTGTTGTTCTCTTCGGCGATTTTTGCAGGCGTTTGGACACTTACAATCCAGAGTTTGCATGCACTGTGATTCCGCAATCGTACAAAGGCGCATCTCAACGGTCTGATTTCCTGCTCACGGATCGGTCTCTGATGCAATCCAGAAAACAGCAGGCAGAGATTTCGCAGAAGTCTAGAGAGAGCGGCTTGTTGGAGCCCACACGACAGTGTCCGAGAGTTTAGCGTTGTAAAGGGTTGTTGCCAAAGATTCCACGTTCACTTGAACAGATGTACCGAACGACAGCACCTTTTCGCAATATAGGGGAACCTTGAGCCATATAGCTGCGCAATATAGTCTCAAAAAGCTCGAATTCCTATTGCATTCAGTACAAACAGGGCCACCGCGAGCGCGTACCGCATCAGATTAGTACACTAGCCCCGATGTATGGTGATTCCAAATGCATGATGGATTGTATTCGCGCAAGAGAAAGGCAAAGGCAATAAAATGGAAACAAAGCAAAGAAACCGAAGCTAAATGTACCAAATAGAAATCTGATAATGAACGGATACAGGTCCTGGGAGTGGGTTTTTATGCAGTAATAGATCTGCAAAGATGGTCGCGAATAAAGCGAGCACGAGGCCAAACAACAGCACAGATCGGCCGTTTCAAAATGATTTGGAGCAACATTCTCGAATGTTTTAAGTAGTTTCTTCGGAACTACTTAAAACAAACACATTAATAAAACATTTAATACATTATACAAATTATTTCGATTTTGTCTCTGTTCTATCAAAAATTTATAACGCTGAAATACTGACGCGCCTGTATTTCCCGCTGCAGCACTGTTCATTCGTTCCCACATAAAAAAGCAACGGTGACGTGCTTCAGCAAGCAGAACACATGATTGTCAGAAGACAAGAACTGGAGCTAACCTGGAGTGCAAAAATATCGGCGAACTGTTGCTTGTAGACTCGAAATGAGTTTCTGTCGAAGGCCTGTAATGAATACAGCGTCTTGATTACTGTACTTAAGCATATGGCCTTCCAATCCGATAATTTTTGCGCTAGTAAACACATCAGAACAAATGTTATCTGAACAAGCCAAAGATTCTTCTTCCAAAAAAACATTTTAGCACTTATTATTTGTTCTAATATTTCAAATATACCCCTAATGTACTACATGTTTCAAAAGTCTCATTCTCTGAAAAAATCGTCTCAATAAAAAATGTGCCCAAGTTGTGACATTACGAATTCGTATCAGTATCTGCTAATGACGAACCAATTATAAATCTCCGAGATTGATTTCTACTGTCGTTTCTTGTGGCGTGATTGGGCGTTGAAAAATCCCTATAGAGATGCGCCTACGCGTTCGACTTCAATTTAGAATTCGTTTGAGATTTATGAACGTACGTACTGCTTTACATTAACTTTTGGAGACCAACCGAAGTGCCAAACCAGTGTTTTATTCTCCCTAACAGGTCTGGTACCAATATGTCGACCTTGAAGGGATGAAAGGCTTGGTTGGCACAGGGGCTGCCTCGAATCTCCGATCGATCGCTCAAGTTCACCTTTTACCGACTTTGCCACCACCGCACACATATCAATAAGGGAAGACGTTTTTGCCGGAGAAGTTCTAAGGCAAACTTTGAAGAATAAAACCCACCTCATCCCGATGTTCAAAATCAGCATGAGTCGCCAACTCCATATATGTATAGAAGCGACCAGTGCAACTCGAAATTGGGCATGGAATCCGCGCAGCGGCGACTGACGTCATATCATGCATTCTCTCCTGAAGATTACACTAGAAAATAGACCGAAATCAGAACTAATAAATAACCTACATTATGTTTGCTAAGGCCGCTTCTTGAAAGAAACGGAGTCCCACAAATATCGCAAACATGAAGCTGTTTCGCCTTTCTCAACGCCTTCTGAAAAATCTCCGATTGAAAAAAGAAAACGGAGAGAAATTCATCACAGAAGAAAACTCTTACGGTGTGAGTGCTCCTTGTTTTCCTGAGCTGTTTGATGCTCGCGATACGAGTCTTGTCATAGTCATGATGTTCAAAAAGGTGATAGAACAACATTTTTGCTGATGATTTCATCTCACCACATTCATGACAACGCAAAGAGCATGGGTCCATGGTGGGGTCTAGTGAGAGACTAAACGATGTTGATGGAATGCATTCCATAGCATAACCAAATCTGTCTGAAACGATCGTAGAAATGATGTCAGCGATATTCGAATGTATTCATCACAATTAGTTACCAAATAAATGGATGGAGACCATTTCATTAAAAAAATAAACAGAAAAAGAAAAGTGAATCCAGCTAATAATCTCCTTAGGAAATAAAGGGTATCTTCCCAGGAGAACGCATCTCATTCGAAAGCATCGGTTCGGCTCTACAAATTCTATTTCCCTGTGATAAAAATATATCACTGCTAATGAGATGAGAATGAGTTAGTGCAGTTATTTCAGATAAACTGTACGAAAACGTTTACAGGTTATGCAAGCATTAATGCAAGGATTAGGCATCGCAGACCAACGGGGGAGAGGGATTAGGGTCCCGCTTATCAGGACACGAGGTACTAGTTGCTTTCGCAAGGCACGATCAACCTATGCTCAAGTCTCACAGCGCAACAAGTTACTGGCAGCACTAGTCTTTCTATACAGCTGAAAGTACGAGGCCTTAGATCATAACGTATGCAAACATTCCAAACACTCCCTGCGCTTGGAATATACTACACATTTTTGAGTAGATGAACAACTGGTTACGTACAAAGCGGTGCTTGCGGAGCTCCAGCTTTATCGGAAAGGGCTGCAAATCGTTCTCTATTTGGTAAGAATCACTCAGAAGATGCTGCAATACAGCAAAACTCCTCCTAGAACTTGTTCTGCATCCACATAAAACTACTAAGCACAAATTCGATCGCATCGAAGCCGCGTATTATAATCGCTATGCGGCAGGCGATGGAAAGAAAATGATGGCAAGAACTTTATGTCAGCTCATTATCTTGCACGAATCAAACTTCCAAGCATTAAATCACACAATTCAGCTTTAAGATTCGTTTTCATGAAATATCTGTGATATCAGACTCTCATTTCAGATAGAAAGGATCGTCATGAACTCATTTAACTACAGCTCGAGGTTTCTTCGTTTTGAATCATTCCTCAGATTTCATTTCATTACAAACTGGGATAAAAATGTAGTTGGGTGGAGGAGGGCACTCAACCGTGCCCCTATTCCTAGAAAAGAATAACTAACTAACTAAAACCTGCACATTACTCTTAGACAATATAAGACTAGGCTAAAGCCACTAAGAGAAAAAAAAAAGATAGAGCTTTCAAAAATAAATGCGCGGTTGAGTATCCTCCTCTCCCAATTACATTTCCCCACGAACTGTAGGTCAACTCGACATCTCGGTGATGAATGCGGGTTTTAGCGGTATGACCGAGTCAAAACAACCTGAAAATTGGTTCATCTCTGTAAATGGCTGCAGGGTCGAGGCGGGACTCTCACGTGCTCCAATAGGGCTGCAGGGACGAGTAAAGGTCCCGCTTCGACTGCTGCTGCTAGGTGGACCGCCCTACTTCGAGCGCAGACGCCTACGCAATTTTGCCCGGCTTCCAAATCGTTCTGATCCGACCATAGACGATTGCGCTTTTCTTCGGTGTCACATCCCTAGTACGCTATGATTCGGACCAAACAATTCAAACAAAGAAAGATTACGGCAAATTACTGCGAATAGCAAAAACAAGTAGTCCACTACCTGGGGTAAAGTGTATTTGTGGAGAAGCACTGAACTACGCTCTTGTTTTTAAAAGTGAATAACTAATTTAGTCGGGCCTCTAATACCTAAAAATTAGTGTTAGAGGATCTATGACAGGTAAGCTAAAGTTACTAAACGAAAAAAAAGTTATGCTGGGGCGGGGCCCTCAACTTCGCTCTTGGGGAAATTATAGTTGAGGTGGGGCACTCAGTGGCGCCCTTATTTTCCGAAGCTCTAACTAATTTTTTTCTCTTAGTAACTTTAGTTTACATGTCATAAATCCTCTAAGACCAATGCTTAGGTCTTAGGGCCCCAATTGATTTAATTATTTACCTCGATAAAAAAGGGCGTCGCTGAGTGCCCCCTCCCCCCAACTACATTTTACCCCCGCTCTTATTTCTGGAAGTGAATAAGTAAGTCAATCGGGATGAATGCTACTGATCTCCAACGCGCACTATTTTATGAAGAGACCCGTCGGCTGCTGACATTCGTATCCTACGCCAACGAGGGAGCAAGAGTGTCTTTAGAACACCAATAAAACACTAGACGATCATAAATACTTATAAGATAAAGAAAAGTCTGGAAAAAGAGAAATACGAGCGAGCGAGCGACTGGCACGGCGCCAAGACCGGCATGCCGCGACTCTGTGGCCGCGGAGCGCGTTTCATTGTAGGGCCTGCATGGAGGGCAGCAGCCGGCCGGCCAGCCTAGCAGCTATTCATCGCCGTCGTCGTCACCGCCCCATCACATGACGCGGCGCACTTTGCGCGCATCCAAAGCTGTGCTGCCTCAACGAGTCCAATTATAAGTCGCGGGTTTTCTGTCTGCTAGCTGCCTGTCCCGGTGCGGTTCCCGCATTTCGTGTATGGAAAAAAAGTCATATGGCGGACCTTCAGAAGTGCTCATTTTTCTGATTAATTCTAGTATAAGAGCACTGTATGTGTATATGTGATATGGCATAATATCGACTCGTATAGAAGAACAACATTCTTCAATTCTCGATCAACAGAATCATTTCTCTCTAATTACTAAATACACTGCATTTTAGTTGAGAAACTAACGCTGTGTCGTCGCGTCGTTGGCGCCTCTGAGACTTCGTCTCCGACTGCCTTTTTAGTCACGTTACTGCCATCTCTTTCAATTACTCAGTGAATAGCAATGTCATCTCCCAGCTCTGGAAAACGTCGTATGGATACGGACGTGATAAAGTTGTGAGTTTCTCGCTGGCATTTTCTTCTAGATGACCTTGATGTGGCACAAATGGATGTGTTTTTGATCGATCGTTGATGGCTCGGACAGCTGATCGATCCTGGGTCGTTTTGTGTTTTGCTCACTTATCAGTTCAATTCCATAACAATCGACTCTCTCTGTACATGCTGGCTGCGTGTGCAGTTGCACGGGAGGGGATCCTGCGCCCTCTCGTGGTCGATGGCGGCGCAGGCAGATCAATGACGCACTTTTGTAAACTTCTATTTGTTCTAGCCATGTGGGTGCCTGACACTTGTGCAGTTCAGCTCCACTCAAGCTCTCCAGCTTACTGCATCAATGTATGAGATGATTCTTGCTAGCCAGCACACCAGATCTCGCTCGAATATACTAAATTCGCTTCAATACATATACCAATTTCCATGTTTTTTTAAAGCATAGTGTTGTAAATCCAACCTATTTGGCGGTGCCTGTGTGGGTAAATATAGAGTTCGAAGCATAAATTACGAATATGAATGTGGCCCTCTCAGTTCCTCTTAATCGTTCAGAAAAACGGCCTGGGAAACGACATTTGTTGCTACGAGGTACTAAAATGCCCCCCTCTCCTCCCCGTCGTGCGCGCGCCGCATCCACGAGCGAGCGGTAGGAAATCAATAAGGTTTCCTCTGCAGGGTATTCAAGTAAAACCATATGAATAGGCTGCGGACGTAGCGTGTACCAGCACGTTCTAATGTGTCTCGTAGGAACAAAACCCGTTCTCCCTTCATTCTTAAGAAGGTTGCGGGGAACTGAATCGAGCCACGTTCATACTCGTAATCTACATTTCGACCTCTGTATTTGTTTAAAGGGACTACAACATCGTAAGCTTCATGATAGGTTGTCTTTAAAGGAAACATGGAGGCCTGCTGTCACCCCATTAGTCTGCTGTTCGCGAATTGCTCCGTTAAGAACCACATATGCATGCGACATTTGAATCTGTGTGTTTCTCATAATATTCGTGGTCAGCTTAGCTGAGAGCTTCTCTGTGTAATTTTCCTTCATTTAATGTGTCTTTAGGATCACTGCTAGTGAAATAATTATTCAATAATCAATAATCCAATTAGTTAATAAGTACATGTCTCAGCATAGGCATATTATTGTCACCGCGATCGGCGCTATAACTTGAAAAGGAACAGCATACTCATTTTCTGTCGAACCAGAGAGCATTCAGAAGGAACGAACAGCATGTGATTTCCTTGCCTCAAGCGCACCGAATCTAATCAATAAGTCCACAGAATACATCTCGGGATAAAGAATGTCGTATCATGATTGGTGCATGATGGAACCCATCCAGACAATCTTTGCAGCAACTGATAAAAATGAGGTAAAATTTTTAAAAGGTTCGATCGTGATCGATATTTCCCTGTGAGCTGATCATTATATCCATAATTGGTAACGCGCACGGGAAGGTTTCTACTGAATCTACGATGAATGTGAGGCAAAAATCGATGTAGTCGATGAATGGATCAATACTTCAGCAAAAGTAACAACGTTCTTTTTTTTTGTTCTCAGGTTGTTTAAGACGAAAACAGCTGGCAAGTTTGAACTGCTGTTCGTCCTATCCTTTATTGATCTTTTTCTCTGTGACATGATATCGCTACAGATGTATTATTGTGGATTTAGGAGAAAAATGTTTCCACAAATCCGATAAGTGACGACTTATGTCAGTAATTGAAATGCTGTTGCAGAAATTGCTCTTAGAGCATATTCCAAAATCTTTGGGATCCTACCCAATCAAAATGAAAGCTGCATTCAGAAGCCATTCAGAGAGAAGTGTTGGAATTTGCAGAGTTTCTTGCGTAGGTGCCAATAACACTGTTGCTTCTGGTTTCCTGTACTTTTCTGAATGGATGCAACAGTATGTGCCTTTTGCAACAGTTGAAGGATGGACGCAGTTAGCGTATGCTATGCAGCGTAATACATTGCAAATTGCAACAAAACGGTACACTAGGATTAGGATAACGAAGTATGTACAAAAGCCCCAACCCTTCTGAACCCAAAGCGGTTTTCGAGGCTTTTGTGAGTTCAAAGTGTTTGTGACACTTGTAATCGGTGCCTATTGTATTCAGGTGGATAACTACAATGCATATGCTACAACACAAACTCGTCCTCCGTTTAGCTCTCCTCTCTTCTGCTCTGCTGCAATCGAAATCATCCCACGCTTATCCAGTTGAACACATTCGGCGCCGACTGTATACGTCATCGCATCGGCATAAAATTTGTCGCCATTTGGCTGTTTTTAAAACATTTTACTCTCTTTTTAATCCACTATTGCTTATATTTGGAATCAAATCCACTTACTTTTGCCCGCGTATATTGATTTCTCCCGCATTCCACTCAGGCAAAAACACCTTTTTTTACTGCATGAATTTTCGAGAACAGCTTTTTTTGCCACTCTTCGCTGTCAGTGTGTAAACACTGCATATGTTTGCGTCAATAATGCATGACATTTTGATGAAAATCAGGAGGAGAAATCGTTGTTATCACTTATTGAATTGCATATAATGGCCATTCATGTCAAGTGTGACAGAATCTTCAAGCGGTTAAGCGTGAGAATCTGATGTTTCCGGCTCTGCTGAAGCCATTTGAAACATGCGTGCGAAAAAATAAAGAAAAAAGCATTTCATCATTCGCATAATAAGGCATCTTATAGAATTTTTTATTCATCGTTTGGTTTCAAGTTTGTTTTCTATTCTTATTTTTTTAGCATAGATGCTTTTTATTTTGCACGTGGAGTTCTTTGATCGACCCAGAACAATGCATTACTTTTTTTAAGTGTAAAGGACTTCTTGTCTTATTGTTCTACCTTAGCACACGAAGTAAAATGTGTGGCTCTAAACTTGGAAAGGTTATCCTTGAGAACTTTTCCTTTTATTTTAGTAGAAATACAGTTTTGTCTGCTTATTGAGAAAAGATTTGGATAGTGAAGTTATCATAGACAAGGGATATTGTTTACAGCTTCCGTAAGTATTTGGAATGTAGATGTTCTCTATTTCCAGAAAGAGTAGGTTTTATCGGGTAGAACATACGACTGTGTATTCCGTTCTAGGATTGAAAGCAAGCATGAAGTGAACATAACCGGTGGATTGAACGAATTCAACGTAAAGTTCTATGGACCGTCAGGGAGTGAGTTTTGTCAAATTCTAATTCTCAGTGCCACTTAATTTAGAGTAGCACTTTTGCTACTCTGTTTTGCCATTGCTGTCATCATTAGGTGCAATTCCGCAACTTTGTGAATTTAGCTGCGTACGAAGGAGGTGTGTGGCGAGTGCGCGTCGAACTGCCAGAAAAATATCCCTTTAAATCGCCTTCAATAGGATTCATGAATAAGATTTTCCATCCAAATATCGATGAAGCTAGTGGTTCTGTCTGCCTCGACGTTATTAATCAGGTAGTTTTTTTTTGTGTTGGAAAGTTCATGATAGCGCTGTTAGTTCCACCTTTTTTTCGTGCTGGGTTGTACCTTGCCTTTTTCTTATTTTCTCAAACCATGAAGAGAACTTACGAGAATTTTTACTGCTTCCTCCTATTAGCTGTTGGATGTCTGATCTGGTTCCCACATGTAGTAGAAAATGGGAAAATTGAAATCTTTTGTCTTTTCTTAAACATGGAAATGGATACTATACCGTTTGATTTTTTATGAGCTGCACACGAGGTTGTTAAATAATTTTATCGGTTAAGGTTTCGAGAAAATGGCGTTTTTCAGATCTTGAAATGGGTGATTCAATTCACAATTGAAATGTCCAAATCTCCCTAGGAAGCAAAGTGAAATTGAATTAGAAAAATTAAATTGTGAATTGAATCGTCTACTTCAGGCCCTGAAGAAAGCGATTTTGCCGGAACACTAGCTAGTAAAATTATTTAACAAGCTCGTGTACACCTCATTTGAAATCAATACGACATCTTACTATGCCGAGGTTCACTGAAAGTCGAACTTTTCAATTGAAATGAGTACCGTCTCATTATTTTATCTCTTTCGTGTAGTAGACGACAATGTTCTTGGCTACTACTGTATTACTTTACAATGAATATGCTCAAATTTTTTTGTTTAAAAGAATTGAATTGTCACAATTTGTTTCAAGAAACGCTCGTAGACACCTCCGCCTTTTTAACTCGTCACCCTATTTTGCGTAATATGCCAGTGCTCGTTTGCAACGTGTACATATTGATGTTCATGTGAACTATCAGTTCTGCAACTCAGAAACACTTATTATTTTATGAGTATGAGTAGCAGAAGATTTGTTGCGTTTTGCTTCTTCCCTCTGTTTCAAATCTTCTTACTTTTGTCAGGTGATGTGGTCACATCATTGTTTCATGAAAAATTCTGATGCTTCACATCAAATAATGTAGAATTTATAGGAAGAAACTCCAAGTTGTAGAGATTCCAAAGTGCTTAGCTAAAGCTGTAATTTGGTTTTCGGAACATCCTTCCTTTTACATTCTCAAATGGATTCACATTTTGCCGCGTTCGACTTTTAATAAACTTTGGGATTTTATGATTTGACATATCCTGAAGCCTTCGACTTGAGCCGTACATAAGCTTTCTGGAATCTTCTTTTCTAACACTTCAACAAGTTCTAATCCTCCAGAGCTTAGAAGTATGAAGACATTTATGATATATCAAAAAATACATCTCATCCACCCAGCAACAGAAATTTTAAGAATTTGTATAGATACTGTGGTTTTAAAGTAGTAATCCAAACCGTGTCCTAAAATCAAAGAACCTGAATGCTGCTGTCAGCGGTAGAAAACTCCTTTTGATTGAAAAAAAAAACAAGTGCAGTCCATTTGCTTTCGACGGATCTACACCCGATGACTGGATGCTGATACTCTCGTGTAACCTAACCATCTGTTGGAACCCAGCTGCGAACCACACTGCAATACAGTCTCAGTTGGAAACTGCTTAACGTTATTGCCTGCAGTTGGAAACTGCTTAACGTTATTCTACCATAAGCGAAGACTGTGGATGTTTCGATTAGACTAAATAAATAATTAATCCTATCTGTTGGCATTTGCGGAGTTTACATTTTCCCAAGTAGTTGATTTTTGGATGGTTGACTGCAAAGAGAAGGATTAAATGACGCTGAAATTACGGTTAAAGGATTCATGATGGAATTATCAGTCCATATCATGTTCCCATGATGTCATCAATCAACCGCAATAGGGTCGCATTTTAGAGCGAGAAACATTACAACATTGTTGTAATTTTTTTGTGACATTTTCATGGCCTGTGAGCTGATTGTTTTGAGATTCCTGTGTGATCCTTCTGCTGTTTTCAAATGAATTTTGAATATGAATGAATATTTCTGTAGTAGAAGAACAGTAAGTCTAACTATCATTATTTGGGTGCCAATTTGCCATCTTCTTTAGAATACATTAGTGGCTACTGTAAGCATTTACTTTCATTTATTCGAATGTGGGTGGTTTATTGATTACGGTTTTTTCAGGCATGGACGGCGCTCTATGATTTAGCCAACATATTCGAATCATTCCTCCCGCAACTGCTCACCTATCCGAATCCTACGGATCCGCTCAATGGCGATGCTGCTGCTCTTTACCTCCATAAACCTGAGGAGTTTAAGAAGAAATGCAAGGGTATAGTCTCTACTGAAGAATGAGAAGCTTTTCATAGGTTGAACAGTCAGGTGATTCAACGCTAAGCGTGGTGTTTGTCCGTAGTTTTGGACTAGCTTATTTTATTCATTTTGACATGTGACGTCGCATTTAGGACATGCTGCTTTAACAGCTGCGTTAATATCAAACCGTCCATATATTATGAAATTGCTGTGACAACTCTTTTAAAGGCAGCGTATCACGAAATTGACGATGTTTTAATCTCTAAGCGAACAGATAGGGCTGCAATAGGTTTTTTTTTTAATTTATGATCGTGTTCGCTCTCTCTAGTAATTACAGAAAAACGCGTAAAGTAGCCTTCTTGTCTTCCCTACAGTATAACTTAGTCCGAATGGTCCGAATTAATTTGTTCTGTACTACAGAGAACACGAATGCAACAAAGGTTGTTTTTCATTTTCCTGGACTTTTACGCAAAATTGAGCGTCATCACGTTCAAAGTCGTGAACTACACTCCTACCCTTATCCATATCTATTCAGATAACAAAATCGTCAATTTCGAGATGCATTGCCTTTAAAGGCATCACCCCACGAATCTGAGATGGTGTAGATTTCGGGTGGAGTATTCTTATAGGAGATAGTAGATTATGAAGAGGAGGGTGATTACGTCCATTTCTTCCTAATTACCGTAAAAAAAATGGCCCGGAAAATGCGGCGCCGCAACAGGGTGGCGCGCTACAGTCGAACTCCCTGTAGAAAATAGTGCGCCAGAACGCTTGAAGCCGTATCTTCCGGGCCGTTTTTTTTACGCAATTAGGAAGAAATGGACGTAATCACCCTCCTTTCCATAATCTACTATCCCTTGTAAGAATACTCCACCTGAAATCCGTACCACCTCAGATTCGTGGAGTGATGTCTTTAAGGAATTCCACACGAACACGAAATAGGTGCCTTTTTGAAATGATGTTTTTCTCGTTGCTCCAGACCTCCACCAGATTTTTTCGTTTTCATACCTCATTGTGGAATGCAGATGGTGATCAAACTAAGACTATGAATATCGGAAATGAGCCCTAACATTGCAGACGCTGCATTTGCAGCGTTGAAATGTGGAAACATGTGTTGAATAATGGCAATAGAGCTATTAGGCTTCGTAATTGGTGTCATATTAGAATCGAAGCATTCCTCGAGAGAGGGATATGTTTCCTCAAGAGAAAAACTTCCTTGTCTGAGATGTACTTCACTGATTGGGTTCTAAAGAAGCGAGCGTTTTGTTCTGAAAACAACTACGATAACTTTGCTCATTTGTACCGGTGCGATATTATTCTGCTGCGTTCAGTTCTTTTCACAATTTACTCAACTCTAAAAAATTTCATCCTCCTCTAGCGGACTTCGAAACATTGCGGTTTGGCTACGGGAGAAGAGGATCGAAGGAAGAGGTTTTTTAAATCGGTCCTTGACGGTAAAGGGTTTCCAGTCTTCGGCTTAATTTATCCTTATCGGTACTGTGGTTTGTCAAAGACTTGCTGTAATTCACTCCTCCTGGGCAGCGATCAAATAATCGTTCCCATTCAGGCCGAAATATTAGTTTTCGAGTTTAACAGGCGTCATTTGCGTCGAGGCCGAGTCCTCCGTTGCTGCAGTCAGTGAGCAGTCCCAATCCATACACTCTATTGCAGTGAGCACAGGGGATTTGCATTTCGTAAAATTAGTGTGCGAGCTGGGCTTATCGCAAATGTTTTATTCTTCATCATGACAAGGGTTCGTTCCCGAATATTATGCTTTGGTGGCTGACGGATTTGCTTCCTTCCTATGCAGCCTTTAAGCCGTGTACATGACAGCGATAATGTGCAATAACAATGCGACCTTGTTATTGTTTTCAGTGAACACCATGTTATTGGAGAACATCCGAGAGGGAACACACAACATGCTAAGCACAAGTGCGGTTTGCCGAGTATACTATAAGGCTAGCTAAAAATTTCAGAGAGGTGTCAAAGTTTTTCTTGAGCGAAGCATGTGAAAAAACTGAAAGGATAGCAGAAAAAGAAATTCGCTAAGACATTTCTTTTGCTTTAGCGTTTTTCTTTTTTAGTGGAGATACAAATGGTAGATATCTATCATGGAAAGTAGTTTCTACGTACTGCAAATGTGTTTTTCACTGTTGGGATGCTGTCGCGGCACGCATTGTCGATAAAAAGACTGCGGCCACTTCGCAGTTGTAGTAATACTTGAACAAAGTTAATATAAGCTTTAGAAAAGCCACTTCGCAGTTGTAGTAATACTTGAACAAAGTTAAAATAAGCTTTAGAAAAGACGCGATCTTTCACTATAATTTTTAATTAACAACATGGATGGTAATAGTAGTGAAAAGAGGAGCAATAATTACAGTAACTACATAATGAGGAAACTTCTAATCAGCTTCGGCTAGTGGCGTGTAGAAATGAAATGGCATGATATAACAATCCCCGTAATAACGATAGTACCGATAATTCATAATTTTATAATACTAGTAACTATAATAACTGCAACATAACATGCTCTTCAGTTTTTGATATTGATCATAAGTATTATTAGGATTTTTTTAACGTGATGTTCTGCAGGTGAGTGAGGTTCGCTTCGCGCTTAATAATGCACACAAAAATAATCGTGTCGTTTTACATACGTCGTCTTATTTATTTGAATGGATATTACATTAAATAGTATTTATTTAAATACGTTATCTCTGCTCGAACAATATCGAAACGGAATGTTGGATGTCTCAAATTGTTTTATCCCCCTTTTCTTACTAAAAAAAATATTCCATTGGATCTGTTATTCGGATTTTTTTGCATGGAAGTACTGATAATTGAGGGCGTGAAACAGAGATTGTTAGGTTAGACTCATGCGAGTAACAACTTGATATGCGCTTGAGCTTTCCAAACCTGCCTAATTCTCAATCATTCTGACAGTTGCAGCAAACTCTACTTGCTGCAATCGAACTGTTGATCTCTGTGTTGGTAATGTGACAAGGTGACATGTTTTTTGTTCACACCTGTAAGTACAAATGATATGGAGGTTCCAATAGTTGTATCGGTTTTTCCCGTATTTTTTTTTCTGCGTCGCTCTTTCTTTCAAATGTTGGACTGGTCAAATATATCGAGAGAATTTGGATTTTGAAGTTTCACCCTCGTCTTGAGTTATAATATCATCATGTTCCAATAATAGAAAACATTTTTTTTCCAGACTACGTAGAGCGCTTCGCCTCTGAAGATGCATTACGTCGTTTCTTCAACGAGTCTTCCTGCAAACCAGATTACCGCATGGATAAGCAAGATGATGACTCAGACATATCCAGCATGTCAGACTTCTCAGAGGACGAGGCCCAGGGTATGGAGTTGTGATGTCAACGGACTCGTTCTTGAGGTGCCACTTTTTATTGCTTACCGTCTGCAACCAATGGATAGACAGTGTAATCTTCGGTGGTCTAAAATTTGACACCTTCATTTTAGTTACATCAATTAAGGTCATCCACCCAGCTTGAGAAAAAATCGTTTATCCTGAAATGTTAGAGAATGAACCGATTAATGTAATCCCGGCGTATGTTGCGAAGTGTTTCCCGGATATCTCAATATTGTTCTCATGGAATCGTGTTTATTATGCAGATTTTGTCAATGATTCAGTTTCTACTCAAAATCGTGATACGATAGTCTACGTCCCTGATGCTGATTCCCTTACAGTCTTCAACGAAGCGCGCAAACCTCTCTTTCATATATGCTATCATATAGCCTTATAGTCCAAGACGCTAGTTCAGAAGTTGTACATATATGATCCTTTTCCTTTCTTTTTTATAGGAATGTTTTTTCTTCATTTCAGTAAAGCATGAAGTCTCTGTGTAGCTGATCCCACCGGCTGTGGTGTTAGTTAGGTGTTCAATGTTCGTATATAATAATACCAGAAGTTTCTTCTTGGGCTTTGCTGACATGTCCATATGAAACGATTGCTGAATTCTGCAAAATCGATAGATTTGCGGTACTTTTACAATATACCGTTGTGCTGGTGCTGGCCTTCGTGTTTGTATGTTCGAGCTCGCAATATCTGTCATCTGAGATGTGATCTGGTTGATTTGTTAGCGGCAAATGTGAGATGATGCCTATTTCAGCCGAAGGTAATTAAGCGCATTAGGAGTAACACTTACAGAAAATGTATTAGTAGTCGTGAGAAATAGGGAAAAATTTAGAAACCTTGCCAATGGCTTTAAATTGGTGCGAAACAAAGATGGTCTACGTTTAAACGTAACGTGATACAAAATTGACGATCTCTCGTGAACAATATAGGATTCGGGATGCAGACTACGGGAATGAGCGTGTTGACGCTGAATTTTCTTGAATCGTCTCGAAAAAAGACGTGGGAAACATCTACCTTACACTATAGCGCATCACCCTCGTACACCCACATTAATTCGAATTCATCTGTTACTACCGGATCTCATCGAAATAAAGTCATCCAACGCATAGTTTTCCTACCAGTTTTATAAACTTGCGACATGCAGAATTTTACACATGTTCTGGATCAATAAAAGGATAAAGTTTCTGGCGTTAATCAATCCGCTTGGGATGCGCCCCCACGTTCACTTCAATTCAGAATCGTTTGAGGTTTACGAACGTGTAACTGCCTATACAATGACTTGCGGGGGATAGATGATGAATCAAGTCAGTGTTTTTATCCTCCCAGACAAGTCTGGTACCAATTTATCGACCCCCGAGGAATGAAAGGCTTGGTGAGCACTAGGGAGGATTCGAACCTCTGATCGGTATGTGGACAGCGGAACCTATTATTACCGACTGCGGTAGACCCGCCCAGACGTTGCATTGCTAATAATTCAGAAAAGCCCTTTCGATGAAATTCCTACCAAAATGACGTACTGACAATAGTCAATGGCTCACGCTTCCTTTAAATGAAGCAAACCATTTGTATTTTCGTGTTCAACAGCGTAGAAAAAATAGCCAACAATACATTTACTAGATATTTAAGAAAGAAGTAGCTCTTACACTTCTATCTAGTGTACACAAAATATGAAAAAAAGCAAAGAAAAGTTGATTTGGAAAGTGTGTTTTCCTCTCTACATGTTTACAAAGCACAGTCTACTCATTGATTTTGCAACGGTCGATTCAAAGAGTCCATAAATTCCTCAATCGTCTTTCTTGCTAGCATGGTCGCCACCCTAAAGAAGAAAAGAATTTTTTTGTAAACATTCCATTAAAGACAGTCCTTGTGAAGAAAATCTGAGAGGTAAAAATTAAGGTCTGGATCTTGAACGAATTTCTAGATATGAACGAATGCAAATATTTTGATTCAATCCGTGGACGATTTCTTGTCTTGGCTGATGTACTCTATACTCATCCTCATTAGTACAATCCAGAAATGTGGATAAGGCACAACTACCTGTCACCCGTCAAAACCTCGCCCAGTCGACTAGCACTATAAGGTTACAACCCAAATCCCAAAAACACCATACACCATGAAGACAGAAACAAGAAAAGTTAGCTGTTCGTCAATAAAGAAAAATCAATATCAATCTTGGATCCAGCTCAAGCAGATCAATCAAAAGCTAGGCATTCAACGTGCCAAGATTCAAAGGCTATCGAACGTGGACTATACAATAAAGACGGCTTATACTTACTTCGTACTGCACCAAGAGATCTGATACACGATTGTATTCTTTCTGGAGAGATTCAGCCTGTTTGCGAAGCGTGTCACGATCTATTTGCGTCTTTTTCAGCTCAGTGCCCAGCTCATCGATCTTGCGGTTCAATTCAGCGACTTCTCCTTCACCACCCTGTAGGAAAGATTCTTCGCAGAAATACAATCTGAATAAAAAGAAGAACGTGAAATACTCACAGCATTCATGAGCGTTTTTGCAGCCTTTGAAGCACTTTCGGCTTGTCTCATTGCAGCTTCACTAGCAGCTTCGAGTTGGGCTCCGCGACTGATTAGACCCATAATACGTTTGATGACGCTACAAAATCATGATCATTTTCTACAGGCGCTTTGGTGAAATTGGAATTGAAAATTTGGAATTAACCGCTACGCTTTTACTACTTGATGCATAAATGTTCATAATCTTACAGGAAAAGCAGAAGGGCGAATCCGGAGATGTAGAAGTTTCGTTGAGCGCGAAACAATCTCATATGTATAACTGCATCCGCATCGGCGGCATGCCGCACCGACGATTCCAATGCAACTTCGACGTGCGAGTATTTATTAACTTCGCGAACAGCATCTTAAACATGTTTTTGAAACAATTAACAACTTAAATCGATAAAAATATAATTGTTTTACGAACCAGCGAACAGAATGAAAAGCACGAAGGCTCCAGCATAGGAGTAAATTTGAGCATGTGCACTCAGAGATGTTATGAGGCGGCTTTTGAATAGCTTGCTCCACCTAAAAACAAAGCGATAGTCGGATAAGAACTAAACAAGAGGAGGTGGTCAGAAGAAGGATTTTCTACTTCTATTTATCTCAGAACCGAAAACCACAAACTTTTATAAGCAGAACAAGAAGTTCTCAAGATTTGCCACAAACAATTACAGAACCTTTCTTAGCTTCTTCCTTTCCTATGTTCTTATAGAAAACCAAAAGAATAACTTATGTATCAACCCAATATATAGTTTCGTATGTAACTCTTCTTAACTAAATTCACGACCAGTTCTGATTAAAAAAATTCTGATTCCTTCGTTCTGCTACAGTTGGCCTTATACGTTAGGTTCTCGACAGAAACGGTATCCTGTTCTTCTACATTTACCGATCGACACAACGATGGACCAGAAGGGGAATTGCGCCTATAAACTTCTACGAGTTCTTTTTTCTAGTATTTTTCCAATAGTTTTTCGTTCTATTTTCGTGTGGTTGAGATTACTTCAAACTAGTAGTCGTAGCAAAAATCGTTTTTTCTTTAGCATCGGCTCCATCGCCTATCGATCCATAATTAAAGGCAGCATACCACGAATCTGAGGTGGTGAGGGAATTTGCGAGAAAAAGCTAGAGATGGGATCGTAGATTGCCGGATCCGGGGCGGTCTCGCTCATCTCTCTCTGACTACCCCGGATTGCGCAGTCTACAACCCCATCTCTAGCTTTTCCCGCGGAATCCCTCAACACGATATATTCCTGGTACGCCCTCCTTTAAACAAGCGATTAAGGGTACACATCGACAATTCTACAACTTTACCACGCGACTACATTAGAAAGTATTCTTAGGAAAGCAGATCTTCAATGCCAAACTCTGAATTCGTTTTGTGTCCTATTCCAGCAACAGCACTTAGTTCTGGGTAAAAAGAAATAACGCGGAAGAATCAGACTGCAGAAATTTATAATTATCCCTCGCTTCCCGCAGATTTTTCCTCAATGAAACACAGATCTAACGATGTCAGGTTAAAGAAAAGCTGCGAAAATCGTTCAACACATTCTGAAAAACAGAAAGATCGACGTAACATAGCACTCAACAACTGCACAGTTGTTTCGCTTTCATTTATTTGATCGATAAACGCCACGAGGAACTCAAAATGTGCAAAACGACACTAAACTATGAACTTACAGAGATGGCCGGATCCATGGAAGTAGTAGTATAAACGTGACGGCGATCTCAACGTAGAGAACGAAGGCGATAATTGACCACTGAAGCGTCATTCCTACTGCAACCATCATCCATGTCATTATTTAAGAAATAACAAGAAAAGACTACAGGCAACAATGTTATGTATGAACACGTTCTATCATGAAGTACAAAAATACGCGAAATCGCTATATAGAACGAAAATAGCAAATCAATTCGATACTCCTTTCAAAACGCTTTATCAACACGTTCGAAAGAAAAAAAAATCAAAACAGCAAACAAGAGTTATGCGGAGGACACAGGACTAATACTGACCAACTGGAGAAGTGCTATTCAAGGATGGAGAAGATTAAAACATGTGTTTAAAGTTTTGTTACAGCACTGGGTTTTGAATTATTTCGGAACCACTCGATAATCACCGAATTGGAAATTACATGCGCATTAGTGAATTCAAAAAAAAAGTGTAAATGATGTTCTGCTGAAGACAAAAGCCGCGAGAAAGAAAAAGATCTAAGTAAACAGGGTGTAGGGTGTAGAAGTTGCCTGAAACCTGTTTTATATTAGGTGTTATGGAGCGTCATATCAGCGCGTCATCTATTTCGCAATGAACATTTCCTGCATCATACAGGAGGATTGACTGTGCCAACCATAGCAGAGATAAAAGATTTCCCGGACACTTCTGATAGTTAGTTTAGAAAGGAACACAGGCGATCACTGCAACCTTTGGCTGAATCACGGCGTCAATCGATACACGAATGGCTATCTGACTACGAGTCACCGGCAAACAACAAAATCACCTTTGTCCTCTATACAACCTGGACAAACTCTATCTCGCATGTGACGAGCAGCTGAAGAATTCAATATTAATGTGATTTGCTTGCTAATCTTGCGGAAAACCCACTAATTTCTTGCATAACTTCGCAATCCAACCGCGATCTTCGCAAATGGCCCAGACCTTGTCCTAGTTGATTCAATTGTTCTGTTAAGGCCAAAATCAAAGGGAAAAGTGAGTCTTCATTACATTCTCGTTTTACAGGATAACATGCAAATGAAAGTTATCTCTTCAGTGAAAATTAATCCTTCTGAACTTTCAATTTGATTGTAGATTCCTGTCACCGGACTTAGAAAAAGCAAGTTTAACAGACATTTCGAAATCCACAAAAAAAAAACTGATCAAATGAAAAAGTTTGGCAGCATGGTTAGAGGAGATTTCTCTTGCATTGTTATTACAACTACATTTGCATTCATGGAGCACAAATTTGGTTTTTCATGGCAGGGTAGTAATGTAGAGCTTCAGACACTATAAAGAGCGACGTCTAGGAACACCCCTATACGTCATGATTAAGTTGAGGCATTTAACGCAAGTATAGTCGGGCGCAAACGAGAGAACGATGATGGGGTACAGTTGATGGAGCGTAAGGTGGTGAGCTAAAAGCGGCACGGCGGAATTTATCGATTAGAATCGAGGAGGACCTTTGCTGACACCATTCTTGTAGTTCGCTGTGGTCCCGCCTCGATTTCAACCGCTACTTCCACAGTGTGGCTTCAAGCGCTGCCGCTTACGCGACTGCACCGTGCTCCTGTCGTATTCACGCGGGTATAAAATGTTAAACAACGTGAGCACTAACTGCAAAGTTTCCCTAAGCAATTTATCATAATCATTGTTTTTTGAAGTCTCCCTCATCCACATTGAAAACTAGTTGAAGCATCTACAGTTAACAACGGTGATCATATCATGATCGGAGTGATTTCATCCCACTGGTAACTTAACTACTCAATGTCAGTAAGAACAATGAGTTGAAGTGATAGAAGGACCTAAGCTAGAAATGTAAAAACCACTCGAACTATACCTGCTACACGAAGAATATCGATAAATTACGCTGATGATAGGGCAAACACGGTCATTCTTGGCTTCTTCACTCATACTACTGATTACTCCCCGCAGAGAAAAAAGGAACTAACGAGTAATGAACACAATAGATATGCTTCGTGATTGTGTCCTGCATGATAAAAGAAGAAATCATCGTAAAAAAGGAAAACTGTATGTAGTGTATACACGAAAAAACGCGTATATTAAATATAGAACAATCAAAATATATCATTACAAGTATTGGATATAAAGAAATGAGAATTTCACCAAAGAACACGGATAAAACGATGTATGCACCAGCAAGTATTCAATAGATACACGAATGCATCACTTTCTTTCAGTACGCACTTCAATTGAAGTTCCTTGGTAGGAATGTTTTTATTCTCGAGCGTACTGCAGCGTCCATTCTTTCGCAGTACGAATCGCTTCAGTTTCATTCGTTTTCCATTGTTCAGCGACATCCGTGGCTAGCGGATCCTTTACAATGACTTGTTGATATTTTAAAAATAATGGAAGACAATCCATCACTAAGAATGCTTTCAGAAAATATGACAAATTAGTGAAAACTAACTTCAGGATTCGGAGCTGAAAGAAGTGCTTGAATAGACAAGAGAACCGTACGAATTTGCAATGCCGGAGACCATTTGTCTTAAAATATGATATTTTTCAAAGTAAAGTATTTTTCTTCTAAAAAAAAAAGTCTATTCTTAACATGAAACAATAAAATGAAGCATCGTTGACCTTTTAATATATCAAGACAGATCCTTCCAAGCTTATCAATGTTCGGGTGGTAAATCTTTGTCATAAATCGCACCTGAAAAATGGAAATAAAACTAAGCACTACAGTCGAGTCAAACGAGCTGAAGCCTTATGCAGTTGTGCAAGCGGCTGCGATGGAAGTGGCGCAAAGCTTATGTTTCTGACCGAGGAAGGTGACTCAAGCTTACTGCAATCAGACTGCAGCAAGAAGTGATGTCCTACCTCGGTCTCAACACTCACCGCTCCACCACGAGCACAAATGCCAATGCAATTGCATCCACCTTCAGGTAGTTTTTATGCTCCATTGCTGATTTCTTATATATGACAGCGCAGCTCTCACTCAAGAAACAATAAGAACCACTATCACACTGAACTGTTGAACCCTAACGTTGACTTTGCTTTTCCTCGTTTCTTTCCGTCAGTTCCGTCATTCCATTAGAACGGAAGTCCGCTTAATCACTAGCTTATTCACTTATACTGTCTCACCTCACATGTTCTCTCTAGCCGCTACATTATAATTCCTCTCTTTGAACCGATATCTATAGTCTGGTCAAAACGACTTGTAGTTGGTGCGATTACATAAACGGCTGCGCACTGTGGAGCAAGTGGCCTCGATCAAGGTGATACTCTCGCTAAGCACACTCATTTCCGTAGTGCAAGACTCGTAACCAATGGCTTAATCACCTCGCTTCGAGCGCAGCTACGTACGCAGATAAACCAAACATCGGGTCATATTGACCCAATTATATTAAAAGTCGCTTTTCATTCAAAGAACATGCAAAGCCGATTTCCTAGATTACAAACAAGTCGTGCTGAAACTGGAAAAAATAGAAGTTGCAAAAAATTAAATCAAGCAGTGGAAAGATGAATTTATCAGATTTCCTCGCAGAATTCACACAAAGCATTCTATTTACCACATGATTACAAAAACTACATGAATCAATGCAGCAAGTGTAGGATTTTGCTGCTCTTTCAGCCTTTTGCACAATATTTTACTTTCTTTCTCTCTCAATACCGCTGCTTGAGCGACTATTAAAAGTGTCACTCGATATCAAAAGTGTACATCTGAAAAAAAAACACCTTAGGTGCGGCCATAGGATATTCCTCAGGCAGAAATAGCTCCAGTTTGAATACACCACCAGCGAATGGAGAATCTTGTGGTCCAGCAATCATTACATGAAAATACCTAGGCAACACAATAGATGATGTTGTAGCAACGAAAAAGTTGTGTTCAAATACCGTGCATTGTTGTCGTCAGGACTTGCAGAGATTCCTGGCACAGGATCGGCCATAAGCCGTTGAGTTTCTTTGATGATTCGCCTCGGTAAAGCACCAGCCATCTCCTCAGTTTACCTCTACTTGCTAGATCTAAAGGACGTAGTGTGACAGTGCTGGGAGAAAAAATATGACGCAGTCAATTTCATAAGAAAGAGAGCTTGAAAAATAATGCAGAGGAATGTAGCACAGACGATTTCAACTTCATCACGCACACGGATATTAGCTTATTCTGGATGATCGAATAGACAGATATAGGGGAGAAAGAGATCAATAATGAATAAGGATCAATAACAATCTTGGTTTTGCCCAGAAAAAACTGATACACTATTCAAGAAAACAGATAGTTGTATTCGCCAGAATCAAGTCCCATTGCGCGAAACTTGGATCTGTCACAGCTAGATAATAACCAGAAAATGAATAGCTCTCCGCGAATTGCTATAATCAATAAAAAAAAATCCAAACTCTGACATCAGCTGCATTGAAACTGTTGAAAAAAATCCCTTTGAACAAAATGTGAAAGATTTCCTCAGGATGAGCTTAACTCCTATGCGATCATGAAGGACAGTTTAATAAGACAACTTAACGGATGCCACGAAATACGAGAGCACGCGCGTCAACACCTGCGCCCCACGAAACGATCTTTGCAAACTATGTCTCCTACAGAAATTGCAATCGAGTCAAAAATTCAGATAATTGGAACATTTACGTGATCAAGATGAAGTGAGCGATTATAGTAAGGCAAAAACGACTTGAAGCTCGGTACAGTTACGTAAACATCAACGCTCGAGCGGCACAATGGTGCGTAGCGGTTGGGATTGAGTTGACACCTTCACTGGCACCACTCATAGCTGCAGCCCGAGTGAAGATCATACTAATGACTGGTCCTTTATCATAGATTGAAAACATCCGCATCAAAGACGATATTTGTTCAATGAGCTCTCTATCGGACACCAAAAGTTATAGACTTTACTATATGGAGGTCACCAATGCCGATTTTTATCCGGATAGTGAAATAGAACTTGGAAAGCAGAGGAAGCGCACGTAGCGGTCACTTGGACAAGGATCAATAAGATAAAAAGATAGGTAGCGCTGCATTGTTATATGATGATGAACTGCTCCGGCACTGCTTTTGAGCTCACTCGCATTCGAAACGTATAACGTATAGAAATGAATAACAGCAAAAAAGATAAACTGTTTGCGTCTCGCATCCATCAGACAGGTGTCCAGCACCTTTAAGTTCACATCAAAAAGGTCATTCAAACCACACTGAGAATATTGTTATAAGCCCTTTACTGCCGCCATGACGAGATCATAACTTTTTTCGTCTATTCGAGTAACAACAATGTGAAGTAAATCGCGGAAAGGGAATACGCATCAGGCAACATCTCTGTTAAAATCTTCAAGTATCTCTCAAGTTACATCATCCCTCCTGATGCTTTTAGAAAAACAACAAAAAGCGAAAAAACTGTCGCGTTAAAAAAAGTCTAGTGCTTACATCAGATGATGAAAAGTCCTGGTCAGCTTCCTATGCTCTAATAACAAACAAGACATAGACAAAAACAACAATCGGAACGCGAGAAACCAAACAGTGAAGTCGTCAGTAAGATTGCAGCCAAATTTGTTCCATTTTGAGCGGCACTTTCTCCAAACGCAACATATCCGTTCTAAAATTCCCCTCTCTTCGGATAAGAAAGGTGGCGTTGAAATGGTGCAATGTTTGCTCGGGCATCCGAAGATCAGCATAATCTCGAACACACAAAATGTAGCCTCTCTGCATTTTCTCAACAAACTGCGGCTAGCTGTCAAACTTCTAAGAAGTGTGAAGGCTCGCCAGAGAGACTTAGTTATCCTTTAATGTTTAGCATATCCGGACAAACTAGGAACATCTAATAACAAATTTACCTCGAGTTTAACTCACTTAATCCATGGAATAGAAAACAGGAAAATGAAATTTGAAAATTAAGAATATAGGCCATTCCTCATTTTTCATTGGAATCTACCTCAGGATAAGCAGTAACTAGGAAACATTGTTTTAACTAAACCCCCTAACAGAAAACAGCTTGCGACGTGAGTAAAACTTGATGTTAATCCCAACTGGACAAAAATTTACAACTTTTCAATAGCTTATTCTACGATGAGTTTAACAAACTGTTAGAGAACTGTGACGCTCATCAGCAACAACCATAAATATTCTGGAAGAAAACCACTTTCGGTAAAATGATACACTTCAACGAACTCTTCATCTGTTCATAACGACAAAATCATATGACAAAGCAAGGACAAAAACATGTAATTCCAAAAGTCTAAAAACAACAAAAAAAAGTTGTGTTTTATCACAGCAGAAACAAAAGAGCAAACAAATAAATAAAACCTCTAAGGAACGTACCCATCACCTATTAGCTATCATGTTAGGGAAAAGTCAGGCATTCGAAAGGAAAACCGCTCTATCAAATATTTGACAGCGTTCTTCTCGAACGAACCACAATGAGATGCGTATGAGACCGCGCAATTTTGAAAAAAAACAATTTCAGGGAAGAGTAGGGAAGTTCTATAGCGACCTTTGTTACTAACACCATTATAGTTCCTCTTTGACATATTTAGGTTTGAGCTCTTCGATCCTCTTCACAAATTCCGACTTCTCAGTACAGCCTTTACATACCTGCAAATACGACATGGATATCCCAGTTGGAACTATTCGCTATTCGCATTTTCGGGGGCATAATTCGATTCCTACTCTATTGATAACAATTAAATTCTGTTCTCAAGCACAATACAGTTCTTTTGATGATGCAGCCCATCCTGCAAAATTAAGTTTGTCTGGCAAAGAAAAAAAAAAGATGTACCTCTCCCCACTCGTTGAGAATATTTTTCAGCTCCTTCACACGCATTTTCTTCAAGTCAATATTTTTCCAGTCGAGAGGTTTGTCTAAAAAAATAAAGTTATCAAGAGTTTGGAAAAAAATCAGAAATTACATTTCTATAAACATTTTATGATACTCAACCAAGATACGTCGCTCCACTATGCAACATAGCGAGCGTCCCTGATTTTATAGAAATAAAACCCCTAACAATAGAGGATTTATTTGCAGCTTTAAAATAACGATAAAATTACATTAGTTAACGTCCCCGCCTATATGTAAATGAATAATAAATAACGTTGATAATATAAAGTAATATAATAACGTTAGGAACAATGTTGTACTTTGTAGAATGTTACCGCTGACTCCACAGATATGTAAAAAGTTGGAAAGGCTCAGGCTGTGCTAATGTGATGTAAACTTCAACTTTTTATATCCGTCGAGTACGCATAATGTGCAATCTTAGTATGACGTATGAAGCGTTTTTTGGTGCACCATCTTACAATCTCCTTCGATTCAGTTTAAAAATGCTTTTCCTAAAAAACATTCTCTAAGACTCCAGCATAGGAGACAATCCAATTCGACCTAACAAGAAAAGTAGGATCGGCGTGACACAATTTCCCACATTTTTTCTTGTTAAGAGCGAGATATTTTAAAAAATGCTGTTGTCATACTGTTGATCATGTTGACCACAATTGTTTTCGTGGAAACTGTTCTTTCTGCTTTAATGCCCTTTGTCCGCAAAATAGCTGGATCACTGAGAAATCACATGTTTCTCTTGAAATGTTGTGATGTTTAATTTCTGCTCAATGTTCCATCAAAAAATGTTGTTCACTGAAGGTAATCTTACAAAACTTGATGGATTTTGCAACAATGCATGTGAAAATATCCTAGAAAGAGCAGAGAATTTGGTCGGTAAATTTATCAGCCGACTATGATTGATTTTGAAGCTAATAGTAGGTGATTGTGGAGTTATGGATAAGCAAATCTTCAGCCTCACCACCCTGTACAAATTTGCACATTAGAGACATTAGACAATGCTCTTGAGCAAAATCCACACCGTAAATGGAAAAACGTGTCAGTCCAAAAAATCCTCTGCATTAATCTCTAAAACAAAGCTCGCTTTTAAAAACATACCGTATTTCAATTCGCAAATCTGAGCGTCTTTAGATTTAAGTTTCTCGCATACTTTCTCGGCAGGCATTGACCAGGATAGAGGTTTAGAGACGTCTACCATAATGGAAGTGGCAGATTCAGGGAGAGCACCAATGTAGAAGCACTAAAAAATCAATGTTTTGAAAGAGCAAACCAATACTCAAGAACTTCGAGATGTTCCAGCTAGTAATGCACACAATAGTTCTCTACATAAACAGAGTGAGGTGCATATCAAAGGGAAAAAAGGGGATAGAAAGAGAGGAACCGACGAATTTATGATCCTTGTTCCTAGCGTCCTTACAGTGTTCACGAATAACCTTCGCAATCGAATCAGGACTCGATTTATCCTTGTCTGGTACTTTGGCCATAGCGTCTGTTAGCACCTTCACACATACTAAAAAGACAAAAATTTCACCAATACAATGAAGTTAATTTCGAAAGAAGATAAGAATACAACTCACCTTCGCATGGTTTTTGTTGGGCTAGAACATATCCAACCATCAGAAACAAAACTGGAACGCTGGCCAACATCCTGAAAGAACAATAAGTTCTACATAAATACAATTTGCAAACGGCGCAATTAATCAAGTAAAGCACAACTCAATCAATGAAAAAGCACAAACGTGGATTCGAATGCAAAGATGTGGATGCGAGAGGAATGATACAGACCAAACAATAAATGGAACCTTCTCCAATCAACATCCCACATAAATACATCGAAAGCAACGTCAGCATAGACGTGATACGGCTGACGTGGTGGGCTAACCAAAGGCACAACATTTGGGCTAACATCGGCGACTGACGCGATCAGCGCGGATGAATACGGTGGTCGTGTTCATCCTCTTCCCCTCTTGAACCAATTTTATAGGAGAATGTCTACCTTATGAAGGTAAGGAAGCGTGATTTCGTTCAATACAATGGGAAAGGGACGTGAATGTTCTCGAAAAACGATTTGGTCTCGAGAAATGAGGTGTTGACTACACAACAGAACCATTTTATATTATTTATGGCTGACGAGACGTAACCGTAATACAAAGCGTGACTTTGGCAACTTTCATTCAGTTAGGATAGGAAATACAACTCTGTTTTTTTTCTGACATTTTAAACGAAGAAAACTTCCATTATGGTGGCGTCGCTTGTGAAATTATATGTATTTTATTGATGTTATAAAGCAGACGCAACCTGCAAATCAAAAGTGGGCACTAACGTAAGAAATCCAGGATGTTCCCTGTTCCTCGTGACATGTACGTTTGAGTCCATGTTACAAACTGATTCTTAAGGATACTGGTACTATTCATAGTTTAAACATGAAAGGCGTCAATTAGATCTTAAGTCCTACCAATAGAATCGTTACCAACCAAAGACCGCACGCACACGGTTATTTCCGGTTATCTCCGTCATAACACATTTCTATTATCTGTCCCCAGTAGTTCTAGAGAAAATAGTTCTATTATCTCTTTCAAAATGCTTAGTGCCTTCTTCTTATTATTTTCGTTTTGAAATTCTTATCATCATAATATATCATAATATATCAAGATTTTCATATTGGCTAATTCAAATGGTAAATAAAATGGATACATGTGCTTTGGAAATCGACTAAACCTTGTACAATCGAGTAAGAACTATCTAACGCTCGATGTAGCTGCGTAAGCGACTGCGTTTGAAGCGCGCGTTGGAGCGATCGCTTGGGACCAAGGTGGGACCATCACACAATCCACTAAAACACAGTAGAGGCGCAGATTTTGTTTTGGCGACCGCGTCGCGGAAGGCCACATTAGAGCAGAGCAGGCTCAGGATAGGCTTCTACTGCTTACTATTCACTATTGTGAGCCCGCATAAAGTTACGTTCATACTCCATTTTCTGTCGTTTCTTCAATGTCGTTCTTCTAATCGGTATAGCTTCACTTTTTATACGCTACTGCGCCTTTTCAAATTTATTGCTACGTTGCTTATGTTAAAGAGTTGTGTTTCTTCTATAAACTCTCGCTGTTTTCTCTTCATGTCTGCATTTCAGCTTCAGAGAAGAACGACATTGAAGAAACGACAGAAAATGAAGCATGAACATAACTTTGCACGCCCTCACAATAGTGAATAGTAAAAAACCTACGCCGAAGTTGCCCTGCTCTAATGTGGGTTGCCGAGACGCGGCCCCCAAAACAAAATCTGCGTCCCTACTGTGTTTTCTTGGTTTGTGATCACTCTTCACTCACACCGCAGCGATGAATGGAGGTACCGATCATTCCGCATACCGTACTATAGAGAGAACACTGTGCATTCCATCATCGAAGACGTGCTGCGTCATTTTACAATGCGTTTTACTTCAACTTTACGTGGGTCAAAACCACGTAAAGCTCGGTGCATTTGCGTTGCGGTGGCAGTTACGATGGAGGAGAGACCTCTTCGAGCACAACTCATCGTTCCAGCTCGCAATGATCCCACCTCTATTCCAATCTGTCGACAGATAACACAGTGACTAATCTGTTGGTTTCGTTAGTCTGGTTGAATACGTGCAGCGCCTTCATAAAATATCAAAATTAAGGACACATTTTACTTTTCTAGACATGGAGTCAGTGTGGCTCCTAGTTAAAGTAGAAAGAAGGCGAGAAAGAGTTAACAAGTCTACCTACTGTAGATATTGAGCGAATTTTGAGCTTAGAAGTCCCAACACTTAGATTCCCAAAGGTCGCTCTGACTGGCTACATGTAAGAAAACACATTCTGTTGAATCTCTCTTTCCGTGCCGTGCCACAGCTCGTTACAGTGTTGACTTCGGTTGCCCCGAACACACAAATAACCTCGATGCGGCTCAAATTTTTCATGTTTGCTTTTGTTCAAAAACTCAGTGAGATACTCATACGATGAGTACCAATACAGAAGTCACCAATTGCTATCATAACACGTCTTGATGCGAAAAGCACAAGATTGACAGCGCCTGAGAACTTGAAAAGCCCTTTTAAGCCGGGGTTTTGCGACGCTTGTCCAACAATCTGCAAATAAATACGTATCGTATCCAAATACTTAGATTTCCTTGTTTTATCAAGATGAAGCTTTTAAATCAATTGCGACGATTGCATGGAAAATGACATTTTCACTACCGTGAAACGCTTTAAGATATGCTGCAACGGTGACAACCAATGCATTTCAAATAAAAATGGTGAAAACAAAAAAAAATGTATTAAGTTGGTTTCATGTATGTATTTATATTCACAGTAAAAAGCCTATTTATAATTATTAGAAGCGGCAATGCAAAAAACATCACAAACACCTCCAAAAACAATACAGGAACACTCAGAACAATAAATTTTACAAAATCTATTCATTAAAGTTATAAAACTAAATGAAAAATCACTCAAATAAGTTACCGTATTCATTACCGCGAATGAATCGAAGACGACACAAGCAGATCAACAGAGACGGCGAGATGCGCGCAACAATAAGAAAAAACGCTGCAGAATAAAAGGGCGCCGGATTGATGCATCATAAAGGCGTGACTAGTCAGGAATGCGCTAAGCAAATCGGCTACGATCGGTTGTTGAAGTCACAAGAAAGGAGGGAAGAAGAAAGCACATGATATGCAACATAGCACAACATTTAGCCTGAGAGTTGTGTAGAGCTTCGACCACGCTGCAAAACAACGGAAATTCACGGAGAAATCTTGCAATTTGACCTAAAAAATGCCCGTTCTGACAAAAAACATCAATTATTACATTAAAATACATGCAGTATCTCTCAGATAGTCAATTTAGTCAGCTCCTTGTGAGCTCATAAAAAAGCACTTTGTGAGAGAAAATGAGAAGATTGAAGATATCGGAGTTGTGAAACGATGACTCCCGCATTTCTGACTAGAAGGTCAATTTTGAATGGTTTTTGGTGCACGGATAATCCTGCGATTTGCGGGTTCCAAAAAAAAAACGTCCCGCTGTTCTATATACAAGAGTATTTATTGTTGCACAGGTTGACATCGGACTTGTCAAATCAAAAGCGGGGTGAGGTGTATCCCAGTAAAGTGCAGATAGAACATCAGTTATTAGCATATATTTTATTTAAAGGCTCAATAAGTATAAGTAAACGATAGTCTTCAAATTCTAGAACACAAGTGAGAAAATTAAAAAGAAGCACCTATTAAAGCATTCCGACACTAACCGTTGTGCAGGCGAGGTGCGCACCAGAAGCCAGTGATGAATTTAGTCCTGCTTAACACACTGCATGAACCTCACGTGTAAAGGCGCAAGTATCAGCAGGATCAAAGCAAGAAAAGGTGCAAAAGATATCAGGAACACCTGTAAAACAAAGAAATAGAGAAAAAAGGCAAACACACGGTTACGCACTATGACTCTCAAGTTCTGATTTACGCTCTAACGTGATAGTTACCAACCGTATCGTGAAGTGAGTCTAATCCGTTCGAATGACGTGGTGTAGCTGTGGGAAGAGCTGCAGGACTGTTGCTCTTCTTTACAGCTGGAGACGTTCCCAGTGAGTGTGGATCATCGAGTTCAAGCCGATTTTTCTCTGACACAGACATAGGAGATGCGGCATTCGCTAATTCCGACTCCAGATCACGAACGCGAGCTGCAACAGTACATGCATCATCTAGAAAAAAGAGAAGGACATGAAACGATACTTTGATGGGCTGGTGAAGAAGTGCTATTTTCCTGCTAACACTGACAGTAACCCACCTCCGTCTGAGGGTACAACATATGCACGGTAATGAATTTTTCTTCATCATATCCAATTGTGATCAAATTCTTAGCATTTAGTCCTAGCATTTAGTATAGCATGAACGAGATAAGTCTTCAACTTTTCAAAAAAATCCATTCTTATTTATAGCGAATAAGTGACATAATGTGCAGTTAAAAGCTTCAATGAAGATGCGGCATTATATGGGCATTTTTGGCACTTTGGGGAGTTAGTTTTAAAAAATCAAAACTGAAAAAAAATCACAAAAATGGAGCAAAGCGATGCGATTTAATTAAGTCACCAATTCTTGAAAGGTTCTTAATCTGCAGCACGCTCGTTATGATCCAAAGATGGAAATTTCTAGTTCAACATAGTGAGCCCATTGTTATTCTAGTCGTTTCTAGAAAATTATGCACCCAATATCTTCATTTAAATTTCATAAGCTCAAAAGTAGCAACATAGTTATGATACCTGATACGATGTTCATCCATCTAGAAGGAATTTGCTTCCGGTTTATACATATATATATATATATATATATATATATATATATATATATATATATATATATATATGTATAAATAAATATATGTATATATGTATATATATATATATATATATATATATATATATATATATATATATATATATATGAAAAAAAGAAGTGCCAGGGTTGAATAATGTGGCAACTCTTGACTCCTCATTTGACGCAAACTATGTGAAAGAAATACTATCACAACTGCATGGAAGAACAGCGTGTTTTGGGGGGGGGGGGGGGGAAGAAGGAAAACTAGAAGTAGATCTGTGAAGTGTTGAAGTGAAGTGGGATCTCATGCACATGCTATGACGATTTACAGGTTTATTTTTCAACAGTGTTTAATAATCATGGACAACTGCACACAACACTGATTTTGAGAAAAAAAATACCTACCTTCACTACACTCAAACAGTTCAAAACTTCTGGTCAATGGTCAAAAATATAAAACTGTAAACTCACCCTGCAGCTGCAGATTATCTTTCAAGTACGATTCCATTTCAGCACGTACTAGCGATTCGCGATCGTTGAGATCTTTGAGATATTCACACTTTTTGCAGCCAACAATATCTGACAAAAATAAGACTAATCTCTAGATAAAATTTAATGTTTCGCAGATCGAGTGGATTTCCCATTACGAAAGAAAAACTTACCACTAGCTAGTGCTTCAATCTTCGGCATTTTGATAACTGGTGGCTCAGGAACCGCATCCGATGCTCCATTCCGTTCTCTCAGAAAATCATATAACATCGCTAACCAGTGATCATTTTCATTTACATTAGGATTGTTGTTCAAAGCATTTACAAGAAGGCGAACCAATGACGATACTGAACGTTCATGTTGCGCTGAAAAAAGTAACTGTAGATCGAAGTAAGCTATTTAATTTTCACTCATCTAAGACGTGTTCGTGTGAAAGAAAAACGATAAAATTAATATACCTTTCGATTCTACCTCGCCCAGACGAGCCTCCGTTGCACTTGCCTTTTCCTCAGCTGCGCTCAGCCTCTTCTCAGCCTAAACATACTCTTTGTGAAAAAAAAAACATGCAAAACACCAGGACTCGAAACTCTTCCGGCAAATACCTCATTAAGGGCAATCTGATTCATGCCGCACTCATTAACTTTCGCTTCATAGGCTGTGACAGTCTCATTCAGCCTGGCTTCAAGAGTTTGTACCTTAACATAAAGAATATTTTCTTTCTGGAAATTTCTAGCAGAGCACTGCCTAATGTTTCTTAAACACTTACTCTAGACCGTAGCCGATTGCATTCTTCTTCAGTTGACACTAAACTCCGGTCAATATCTGCTAATCTCAATGCTGACTCCGCTCTTTCTTCCTGTGCTCTTCTGTAAAAAGAACTCTTCTATAACTTATCTGAGCATCCTACTATGAATGAACTGGAGGCATCGGAAAGCATGCAATGTTGCATTCATTCAGTTTCGAATGTTTGGAATTTTAGAAAATTATCTTCATATTATTGGATTTGGAATCTCCTCATCCAAAAATCGTTGATAATGAAGACGAATATAGTAGGGTCAAAACGACACGAAGCACGTACGTAATTTGCCTCTCTCGACGCGATTCGGTGGAGCGTAGCCGCTAGGAGCGTGAAAACCTTGATGCCACCACCCATTGCAGTCTGCGACGGTCCTAACTCGATGCTAACTGCTCCCTTCACAGCTCCGTTTCGAGCGCGTACGCAAATGCACCGCAACTACACTCGTGATTCATGTCGTTTTGACCCGACTATACATCATCGACGACTGCGAATAAAAATGTTGATGCCTATTTTGTTTTAATTTGACTTTAAAAAAAGCAACATTTTCCGATACCACTAGCTCACAAAGAAAAGCTTACGAATAGGTACTATTGCTACCTCAGATGCTCTTTCGATGCAATCTCAAACTTTGCTTTATCCTCGATGAGATTCAGAATATCCTCCCTGAGCTTATCAGGGGTGGCATTTTTCGAGAAGGTCGCTAGCTGGGCTTCAAGCGTCTCGATCCTAACAATAATGGATTACTATAAAGAACTCCTTTTCCGGCTTCAATTCATTTATCATCATTTTGGGATTGAAGATAAAGGATTAGTGCAAAAAGATATAATGCGTTTCAAACCAAACCAGTATATTGTCAAAATATCGAATACAACGACTCAAGGACGGAAAATACAGACAGACCTAGCAGAACAAAATTTAAAAAAGATTATGCACATCAAACGAGATTTTTTAGCGCGAAAAAAAAGGTCAAGCGATCGTTCCATTCCATTCCAGAAAACAGAATATAAAACCACAGATCTCTCGAGCCATTAAAGCGAAGTCAATCGTCACAAATGCAGCGTCCTAAGGCGAAGAAAGAGTAAGAGAAGAAAGTAAGAAGAGAAAAAGGGATCACTCAAAAACTGCTCTAGTTGTCAATTGATTGAAACGAAAAAGATTAGCGATCAGAGCAGTTTTAAAATGCCCCCTTCCTACTCTTTTTTTCACTTTGATGATTATCGATCCACCCTTATCTAGCTTCGTCACCTAGCTTGTATGTATGCAGGAACTTTTACGTGAAAGAAAGAGCAAGAGGGGAATCCACATTGAGGAAAACTAATGAAGACTGTAAAAATTGGTAATGATACATTGTGTTCATGTTAACTAGACATGACCAATCACAATGAAATAATGACGAATTTCTCAGATGTAAATGCCTTGCAAAGAGAAGCGCTATAAGAGGAATGAGCGAAGGATTGAAAATGTCATATAACTGTAGAAGACAGTTAAAAGAACAAAAAAAAAATACTACCTGGAAAGAAGTCTGTCTTCATTAACCAGCGCTTTCCATGCCGCCTCAGAAGCGTGCTCCGTAGCCTCTAACATTTTTTCCAGAGCTTCCAACTTTTGCTGACGCGCCTCTTCTCTTAAAATTGTTGAATTATTCCTTATTTGGTGCAAATCTAAAAGAAATATCGTGCTTGTCTAAAGTGCAGAATCCACACCTATACAGTGCTTCCGACAAATACTGTTGCATTTGAAACAATTGGTGATTATTGACCAAAGATGGTTCGGAGGACGGCAGCATTCTGAAAGTCAGAAATGTTTAGCAAGCGCTAAAACGCATAATCGTTGTGAAAAGCTGCGCAAAAGTTGCTTACCCATTCATTTCACCACTACTCAATGTTCCTCCTCCTTCTACCATTTGACCATTGGCATCAAATAATTGAACCATGGCATAAATACACCCATGGGCTACTGAATCATTAAAATTCTCGAAATTGCGAATGACAACACAAAAATGCCTCTCTTGCGAACCTTCTCATTTTTCAAGTCTGTTGCAGTAACTATAAAACAACAAAGAAATGTAAAAGGGGACACAGAAAATCGGCGGAAAAATATCTGAATCCGCGAGAATTAAAGATAAGTGACAAAACAAGTGAACTCCTACACAATTAAAGCAAAAAGAAGTAAAAATAAAAAGCAGCGCATTGTTGAAAACAAAACTATGTTTTAGAAACCATAACTTGAGAGGGTTCTTCGGGGAATGTCCCAACACTATTTCGGAAGAATTGATAATGGAAAAGAGTTGCATTTAACGAAATGGTGACGCAAGACAGGAGTTATTCACAGCGCCGATAGTTATTAGTCAATCACGTCGTACAATAAAAAAAAGAGAAAACGTTTGGGATGATTGTCAATTACATAATTCTAAAAACAGTAGGGAATTTGTGCTGAAATGCAAGAATACCTTCATACATCAACGTGCACACGCTCACCTTTATTAGAATTTTCCACTATTTCTACTCCAAACTGGATAATATCGCCAGTGAATATCTGTCGTGCTTCCGACTCTTCTCCCGTGACGGCTAACCTTTCATTGTTAACGAAAGTACCATTGCTGCTCTTTGTGTCACGAAGAAAGAAACCTCCGTTACGGTATGACAAAACTGCATGATTTCGCGAGAGCACCTAGATGAGAAAGTGTTTTTAGAAAAAGGTTAAGCCCAATAAGAAAGAAACAAATTTACTTTGCAATCGAAAATGGCATTGTCCTTCGCAGCTTTCAACCTGGCAACTGCCCGCCCGATTTTTAGTGGATCATCGTCTGGGCCAACATGCGCTCGTCGTTCTTCGAAAGGATGAGATTTGGCGATAGGAGAAAGCACCACGTAGGGGCCATGCATCGCCTCAAATCTGGAAAAGAGAAGCAGTAAACTAACCATTATTTTGAAAAAAAAAACTTGCGAACATGAAAAAGACTCGATATCACGAAAATGGTTGCTTATACGACCATTCTAGCCATATCCACAACCCAATAAAAATGAAAGAAATGAATAGGAGAACTAAAACAGTGTAAAATTCCAGCCTGAAATCAGAAATCAGAAAAAAAAAGTTTAAAAAACTTGCTAACGCAACTGCGGATGGACTGACGAATGAATTTTAATTACATCCATAAAATCATTGCAGATGTCGAACATTCAAATACACTGGAACCCCTACATTTTTTTTAAAGGAGACCCAAAGGTTTTGGCTGTCGATATAAGGAATAGGAAAACCATTGTGAATAGGAAAAAAATACAAAAGTGAAAGGAAACGCCATCAGATGAATCCTCATTATTTTTTGTGACATGATTTTACACAATTTGCGACCAATAACGAATGAGAGAACACCTCATAACAAAAGTCACAAAAAACACAATATGACTCCACGCGAGGAAACATATTCCCACGCGAAAAAAATCTTTAAAAAGAATGAATAATAAAATGACGCAGTTTTCCAGAAAACAGAAATAGAGTTTTCCGGAAGGAAAACAAGCGAACAGACCTTGCAATTCAGTTGGAACAGAGCAGATCCAGAACAAAACTAGGAATGTTTGCTGAGAAAAAAAAAAACGTGGTTTCCTCCCTCGCGTTTTCTTATAGTTTACGGCGTATTACACTTTGTAACCTCGGAATGAATAGCGCTCCAACGTAAAAACTGCTATCAGACTCACGATGCACTCGAGGAACTCCATGACAACAACAACAACAACAACAACAACATTGACAACAGCGAAAGGCAAAATAAGAATTCTCTATTCTGATAGAAGGTGGTTCTGTCCCACAAAATCAAGTTGACAAGACGAGTCGAGAGAAACAAAGAAAAGCTGAACTAGATCAAAGGTTGAATACACATCAGATACGTACTGGATGGATTAACTTCCGGGGAAAAAAAACGGACGGACGTATGTGTGGATACTTGTTTGAGCAGGCCAATGCCTAGCACTAAAATGACCTTTGCATCGGAAATCCCCTTTATGACGGTAGAAATTGATCTTACTAGAAGCACTGCTACGGTAGATTTTTCATTTTAAAGGATTTAGAGAAGTTAAGTTGTGCTTATTAGATATTCTGTGGTCATCAACCACCAAGAGTTACAATCTCAAGAAACATCCCGGGAGTATGCAAGGATGTCCACGTTCACTGTAACAACGATTATCAATCGATAACATAACTGCACATCAACGTTAAGACGCGCTGTGTTTGACTGCTCAAAACTATTTCCGTTTTAAAAAGATTAATTTCGACATCCATCCAAGGTCACAAAGACGTTGTAGTGATCGGAATGAAATCCTCATGTTTTTGCTTCACCCAAATAAGAGAGGTCTGCATCTCATGGATTTGCTTGACATCACAATCACATCAGCGATTGACCTCTTCCGACGAATCGAACCGCAGTTAGTCGTTTTGTCCAAGTGTAAAGTTCCAGTTAAACTCTTGAATTTCTGAAATATTAATAACGAGTATAAACGAGAAATATTAATAACGAGTCTATTATCACTGACTCGATCATCGCCTGCTCCACGCAAGTCATTTTATACTCCAGCACGCATTCCAAAACCTCAACGAATTCAAATTTCAGTAAAACGTGTTGGCGCATCCTAAGTGAATTGATAGGCCAGTGGCCCTTTATCATTATCTTTTTAATAACGAGCATCATCAGTACTACGCTTGACATGCAAAAGAGAATTGTTAGCGGGGTGTACCGGTCTACGCTCGGTATTTTGTCACGGTTGAAGTAACAGTGGGGTTTCAACTGTGCAAAACATTGCCCTTATTATCGCAGTTTGTCCTGACCACAAACCATCATAATTAGAAAAAAGGGCATTTATGGATTGGGTTCTGTCTGGTAACGAGAGTAAAAAGTAAGGACACTACAGCGAATAAAAAATTGTTCAAGCTGGCGTGCTCCAAGTTGGTGAGAATAAGTAGGTTCCAGAGAGCCAGTAAATAAGTTCCATAAAAATAAAGACCAAAAAGAGGAGGATGGTTAAAATATTCAAGATAACGC